>NW_012100098.1:1103916-1186322 GCF_000951045.1 Mandrillus leucophaeus | reverse complement strand
TGCCACTCTGAGGTTAGGGTGGCAGGGCAGGACTGCCATGTGTGGTTGCACAGGCTGAGCACTGTACAACCTGCATAATCATCCGTGGTGCCCTGAATGGATGGGAAGTCCCACCCTGAGCCTCATGAGCATCTCTACTTCCCCCAGTGTGAGGAGATGAAGGCCACGGTGATTAGGCATGGGGAGACCCTGCGCCGCACCAAGGAGGAGATCAACGAGCTGAACCGCATGATCCAGAGGCTGACGGCCGAGGTGGAGAACGCCAAGTGCCAGGTATGGGGCATCTGTGACCAAGGTCAGAGAGACCGAGGGCCTAACCATTGTCACACAGCCTATGTGTGCCCCATCTGGATCTCAGCATTCATTCTCCAGCCCCTTTGTCCATGTAGAGTCCCTGGTTGTGGTCTCTCAGTGAGTCCCAGGTGATGAAGGTGAGAGGCTCTGCTCTGGGGTGCTCCCAGGTTGGTGGGGAGCATGGTCTCATCCAGGTAAGCATCAGAGAGACCCAGAGATTCTAATCTACCTTGTTCTCTCTGTTGTCTTCAGAACTCCAAGCTGGAGGCCGCGGTGGCCCAGTCTGAGCAGCAGGGTGAGGCGGCCCTCAGCGATGCCCGCTGCAAGCTGGCCGAGCTGGAGGGCGCCTTGCAGAAGGCCAAGCAGGACATGGCCTGCCTGATCAGGGAGTACCAGGAGGTGATGAACTCCAAGCTGGGCCTGGACATTGAGATCGCCACCTACAGGCGCCTGCTGGAGGGCGAGGAGCAGAGGTGGGTCCCATAGACCTTTCCCTTTCCCAGCCGTGCCAGGGTTCTCAGCGTGCCCTGTCTTCACACTCCCGGCAGCACTCAAGTTTTGTTTCTTAACCTCCCCACCCTGCAACCAGATAGGTAATTTGTGTAAGTCCCCTAAGTATGATCTAGCGCTGCTTGAGTCTCTCATGTTCACCTAGGCACTGATCTGAAATTGCGGTCTTGTTAATCTCAGTTGAGATCCAGTAATCTGGCAGCTGGTATTCCTGTTACTGAGAAGCCTAATTAAGGCTTGGGGCCAGCTTGCCTGGGTAGTGCTCCTTCCCTTCCAGCTGTAGCTGCAAGTGCCTCTCAGGATTTCTTCTGTTTTTCCTAGTCTGGCCCTGGCTCCAGCTCCAGATCTGGGAGTTCAGATGCATCCCATAAGGACAGCTTCAGATAAATGACACCATCAACTCACATTTTTCTATTATAATGGCAATGAACATCCCAAAGGGGTCTTCTATTGCAGCAAGTGGGAATGAGTTAGACACAGAGTAAGGACTTACCCGTTGGGGCAGTTATGCCTTGCTCTCAGGATTTTTGCTTGCTTGCTTGCTTCAGAGGTCGGGGGAGCGGAGAAGATCTACTGGTCACTCAGCCTTCCTATGGCTGAAGGCCAGCTATACAGCTCCTGCTCCCAGAAGGACAATGCTCCCAGAATGTGAGCGCAGTCTTTGCCCTTGGTTTCTTTCCCCTAGTTAGTCAGTTGGTTTCACTCCAAGCTCTTTTTTTTTTTTGTGGACAGTCAGGCCCTTGGCCCTGGGGAGAGGCAGGTGAAGATTGGGGATGCAGAGGGAGCATCTTGTGTATTTGGGAAATGGGGAACACAGGTTTGGGACCTAGAAATTAAAGTGACCACATGATGAGATTTCCAACAAACTCGAGTTGTTCCATTGGAAAGCTCAGAGGCAGGGGTCTGGCTGGGCCTGGGGAATTTAATAAGTGAAGAATTCTGGGAGGAGGAGTTTTCCAAGTCTGAATTTGCAAGTTGGAGAGACACATGGAGATGGCATTGGAATCTGAGCGGCCCACTCCTCCATCACACAGGGCTCTTGGAATGAACTCAGGAGCTTTGGTGTGTGTTGCCTAGGGAACCTGGGCATGGGACGATTTGATGGTGGCTGTGGCTTCTCTTATCTGAAGCTGATTTCACCAATCCTTGGCCAGTGTGCTTTCAGGGGAACTCCATTTTCTTCCCTTAGGGGAAGCTATGTGGCAGGGAAATGTGGGCTGGGTGGAAATGAGTGTTTGGGGTGACAGCCCTGCCTTGTCATTGGACATGTCCTCCCTCTGGGCCTCAGCTTTTCCATCTGCTGGATGAGACGACGGTGGTGGGCAGTCTCTGAGCCTGTTCTAAAATCCCATTAGTTTATCCAACAGTTTTGTATTGAGCCAGGCATTATTTTTAGGTGGTGGGGAACGGAATAGACAACAAAGTCTACCCCCCTGACGCCTATAATCTAATGACACCAATCAGACTGGATTTCAGAAGTTAAATCTGCTTCCCTCAAATGCACCTGCAATTCAGTCAGAGCCAACTTCCAGGCAGTGGCAGCTAATAGGTCTTAAGGGCTATGAGTCAGGCTCTAAGCACTGGACGCCTCTTATTTGATTCATTCCTCATAAGAGATCTATGAAGTAGATTTTCCTGATAAGGAAGCCCAGGCTGAGGCTGGCTGAAGCTGGGGTTGCACAGCTCAGGAGCAGTGGAGAGCCAGGCACTTACAGGCCTTCTGTCTCCAGACCCTCACAGTGACCCGGGGCTACGCTGGCTCCTGGTTGAGAGCATTTCTTGCCCCCTCCCTTTGGCAAGTGCCCAGATGGAGGGCCACAGATGTACCCCCTCCACCTCAGTCGCGGGGGCCCAGCGCCTTTTCTGAGGCACTGATCTCTGCCCTTCTCTCCCCGCAGGCTGTGTGAGGGCGTTGGCTCGGTGAATGTCTGTAAGTAGTGGGGTCCGTCCCCTCCTCCCGCAGGGCGGGTCTAGGAGCCTCTGGGGAAAGGGCGCGTGGGCTCACAGCGAGCCACCCACTCAGGCAGCGGCTGCGCCTGACGCACGCCTCCGTCTCTTCTTCCTGCAGGCGTCAGCAGCTCCCGCGGTGGCGTCGTCTGTGGCGATCTCTGTGCCTCCACTACTGCCCCTGTTGTCTCCACCAGAGTCAGCAGCGTCCCCAGCAACAGCAACGTGGTGGTGGGCACCACTAACGCTTGCGCCCCCTCCATCGGGATTGGCGCCTGCGGCGGCAGCTGTAAGAGGTGCTAGGAAGCTGCGGCCTCTGCCAGCGCCTGTAGCCATCATTCTCCACCCAGCCAGTCCTCGGGCCACCGGAACGCGCCGCCCTGGCCGGCCTCCCAAGAGCCGCCGCCAGCTGCGTGCACTCTAAGTGCCCTCCCCACCGCTCCGCTCTGGGAGCCATCCCTGGTCGCAGGAGTCCGGGGAGGCCCGGCCAGCGCCGTGGTCTCTCTCTCTCTAGCCTTTCCTGGTAGTCAATTTGTTGTCCCGAGGATTCATCCTTTTCTTCCGCCTACCTTCTGTTTTTTTGCTGTATGCATTGGTCTTGCCTGACCTCTTCCCCAAAGCTTGGAGGAACGGGGGAGGCCGGGGAATGTCCCTGTCTGCACGACCTGGGACTCTGCCCATGCACTTCTGCCTGTGGAACGGAGACGTGCACCCTGGATGGTGGTTCTGTGACTCTGCGACGGACAGGCCCACGTGTGGCCCGCAAGAGCTTCTGAAAAACTAATGACTCTGCTGCCTTCTCCTTTGTCTTTGTTTCACTCTGTGTTTCCAATAAACTCATTGTAGCGAATCAAGCCTAGTGTCTCAGAGTCTTGAAAATGCCAGGGCCCTCCTGTGATAGGGGTTCCCTGCCAGAGCGCCTCAGGACCCGTTTATTCACTAGTTTTCAGTAGCTGAAAATGACCACAGTAGGTGCCGCCCATCTGTCCTTGAGCAGCCCAGGCCTTGGGGAAAATGAGAGAAGACTCAGGGAGCCAGGGAGTCTTATGGGATCATGGGTTTCTCTAGACCAGGATTTCTCAACTTCAGCACTATTGACAGTGTGTGGGCTGGGTCGTTCTTTGTTTTAGGGCTGTTGTGTGCATTTGGTAGGATGTTTAGTAGTATCTCTGGCCTCAATCAGCTAGATGCCAAGCGTCCTCCACCACCCTCTTGTGACAACTAAAAATGTCTCTAGATGTGGCCATATGTTTTCTAGGGGTTCTCAACCAGGGTGATCATCCACTGCCCCCACCCCAAGGCCTTCCTGGAGGGGAAAGTTCATGGGGAAAAAGACAGGTGAGAATGGAAGGAAGGTATGTGAGAGAAGGGAAGTATGTGAGAGAAGCACTGTGCGGGGAGAAAGAGCCTTGGGTTGAGAGTCAGGAGAACTGGGCTTCTCATTCTAAGCCTCAGTGGCCATTTGCCACATGTGTGACTTTGGGCAAATTGCTTCCAGCCCCTAATCTTCAGCTGCCTTGGCTGTGGAATGGAGAGATTGGACAGTATTCCTAAGATCCTTCTAGCTCCCTACGTGGGATTGTGTTTGAAAGGGCTATGTTAATGCCCTTTGAGTGCCAGTTCAGTCATTTACTAGTCTGTAACTGTGGGCAAATCACTAAGCCTCACTGAGCTTTAAGTTCCTTCAAATTTAGAGTGGGATGATGATATCTACTGGGCCGTAGGGAGGTGTTTCAGATATCTATTACATATAACAAGTCACCCAAATGGAGAGGCTTAAAGCAGCAATACTTTATCATGCCTCAGGCTTCTGTGTGCTTACTGAGCAGTTCTACTTTACAAGATGCTGTTTGGAGGGCTAGAATGTCTGAAAGGCCAAAATCTCACATGGCTGGACTTGGTGCTGGCCACCAGCTGGGAGTTCAGCTGACGTGGTTGGCCACGGTGTATCAGTCAGGGTCCAATCAGAAAACAATAATTTGAACAGAGAAAGTTTAACATAAAGCATTATTAACCATAACAGAGATTGGCCAGTAAAAAGCAAGAACTCTAAAGACCACAGGAGCTGCAGCCATAAGGAGCAGCCCCTACCCCCAGGGCTTTTCTTCGGCATCCAGAGATGGCTATCCTGCTTTCACTAATTGTCTCCTTGAGCACATTTAGGCTCTGCCTGATGCCTGGGCCCAAAGTCAATGTCACAGATCTTGAGTTTTGTTTCAGCAGCATCTCTCTGCCAGGTACCAACTTGCCCTCCACTTATCTATTGCTATGTAACAACACATGCCCCAATTTAGTGGCTTAAAACAACAATATTTTTCATAGTTGTGTGAATTGCCTGGATAAGTCTTCTGCTTCATATCATTGACTGGGGCTCTGGCCCTGCTGAAAGGTCCAGGATGGCTTCACTTGTAAGGTTGGCATTTGGAGCTAGCTCTGGTCAAGAGTTCAGGAGTTGATGGCCGGGGCTTCTGTTCTTCCCTATGTGCTCCAATCCCTTTAGGGCCTCCTGGGCACGGAAGCTGCAGAAGGTGCTTTCCATCAGATTCTATTGGTCAAAGCAGTTATGCGGCCAGCCCAGGATCAAGGGGAGGAAAAACAGACTCCACCTTTGATATGAGCAGTGCCATGCACAGAGAGGGAGGAGCTGTTGGGGGCTCATCTCTGAAGATAGCTACCACAGGAAGATTAAATAACACAACACAAATAAGTTTGGGGTATAGTGTGGCATACAACAGATACTAAACAATTAGTGTTTATGACTGCTCTTGTTGTTATTACTATCATCATGACATCATAACAGTGCATTATTCCCAGCCTCTGAATAGCAGGGGAAGAGTGGGCTGGTAGGAAATACTGGGAGCTGAAGGTTTGGCATCCTAGCTTTTGTCAGCAGGAGTGTGTGGCCAAGCTCCTTCAGCTTTTGGAGCCTCTGGTAGTTTACCCACTTGATAAAGGCAGGTGATAGCAGCAGCCCACTGAGTGAATGAGAGCTTCAGCTGGTGTACAGAGAAGGGTGGATGTCACAGCACTGTTACTCTGGGTACTGGCACTGCCACACTGGCCCTATCTCAGGCTTGTCAGCACAGAGGGATCCACCATCCAGTTAGCTCATATTTCTCAGCAGCCAGCAGGAAGTTTCCAGAGAAGAGGCAGCTGGCTCTCTGTGAAGCATGGAAGGCCTCATGAATTGGCTCATAGCATCTACCTCTGCAAGAGGATGGGAAAAGTGCCTGGAAGGAAGGAGGAATGAGAAACACCCTCGGGTGAAGAAAGTTTTCATGGAGTGGAGTTGGAGCTGGGGTAGGAGGGGCCGTGGAGGAGGATGTAGAAATTATGTGCTCATTTTCAGCTTTTAGAGGCATTGGAGAGCAGCCCCTACTCTCCTTGGCGGCCTTCCTGACGCATCAGAGCTCCTGGATGGCCCCATGCTCCATTTCCAGCCTCATCTCTATCTCTCACATACCGTTCTCCATGTCTGGAGCACATCTCTCCTCCTGGTTAACTCCTTACTTCAGTTCACTTCTTGCTTTCAAATGTAAGCTTTGCAGGGACAAGCATCTTTAACTATTTTCTTTTCTTATAGGAACCCAAGCTTGTGTAACAATACCTGCCACACAGCAGGAGCTCAATAATGATTTGTTGTTGAAATAATGAGCTCCTGGTTTTCCTTTAGGTCTCAGCTTCAATATTATCTCCTTTAGGAAATAATCAGCTTTGCCTGCTTAACAATCCTCTGGCTGTGATTCTCTTTTTCTCCCAGCACCAAGGCTCAGGGTTCTTCATAGCCACCCTCTCCTTGGTGGAGAGGTGGCAGTGGTGGTGGAGAAGATGGGGCTCAGGGACTCAGGACCAGACTCTCCAACAATCTTTTCTAGCCCCTTGAGCTGGTTGGGTGGAAGGGAGATGAGTCACCACCAGAGGCATGGAGCCTCTGGGTTCCCCCAGGTGGCACCTCCATGACTTCCCGAGGCTGGCAGTCCTTACAGTATCCTCCTTAACCCCCGAGAAGGGAGTGTTAAACCCCAGAGCAGAAATCAGAGCCCCTTCCCAAGAAAGGCAGAACTGAAAAGGCCCCTGGAAAGTCTCTGGTCCAACCCCTTATTTGACAGGTGTTTAGGGCATCTTGAGTCAGTGTAGGGGAGAAAGGTCGGGGGCAATGAGGAACAGGAAGCTGTGACAGGCACTGAGCGATCAGTCAGAGCTAGACATACAGGGGAAGGTACATTGTATTTAAGTCTGGACTTTGTTCCGGGGACAGTGGTGACCCACTGAAAGCACAGCCTTGTGTTTGATGAAGGTCTCTTTGGCTGCTGTGAGGTGGGGCATGGAAGGGAGAAGAACAGGACTCCAGGCAAAATGGTGGTGGCTGGGTGTGCTGGCAGCAATAGGGAGAGAGGAAAGAGGGGCATGGAGAGGTATTTAGGAGGTAGAAAAAGAAGTCCTTGGGGCTTAACGAATATTGAGGGTACAGGCATGGATAAATCATAGGTTCTGGTTTGGGCAACTGTGTTGATGATCTTGGTAAGAGAGACTGGAGGAGACTCCGGTTGAGAGGGTGGGAAGCAATGAGTTAAGCTGGAAGGTGTGCTGAGTTCGAAGCATCTCTAAAACTGACAAGTGGAGTTGTCTTGTAGGAACTGGAGCTGGTGGGTCTAAGCTGAGGAGGGAGGGTAGAAGGAGAATCATCAGGGCTCTGAAGCCCAGGTGGGGGATTTTAACTAGGGAGGACATTAACTGTGGGTGGTAGCTGAAGGTGAGAGACTGATGCGACTGCCTAGGGAGAGTGCAGAGAGGTGGGAAAAGGCCCCGGGGTAGTTGGATGTTTGAGGCAAGGTGCAGGGTGAGGTGTAAGTCAGTGAGCAGAACTGCCTGGGAGGAGCTGAGAGCCTGGCCTGGGAGATAAGGAGGTGAAAGGCCCGAGGCTCAGGAATTGGGAAGTAGTAGGGAGAGAAGGCACTGGGCAGCCCCTGGAGCCTGGGTGAAGGCTAAAGGGCCCTGGGGGTGCTGGAGATTCCAGAGGGAGGAATGGAAGGGGGTGGGTCCTCCAAGGACATCCTGGTGAGACGGGTGGGAAAGGCCAGGGGCTGGGTGAAGGGGAGGAATGAAGAGGGCCAGCAAGGAAGGCAATGCACAACACTGGAGGTGGGCTGCAGCCTTGCGAGGACAGTTCCAGGCCTGATTCCTTGAGGGTGGGGTGACGGGCTTCTCAAAGTCTTCCAGTGCTTTCCAGAGCTTTCCAAGTGGAGGACAGGAGAGATTGGGCCAAGCAGCGGGCAGAGGAGCCTCTTAGCCTTGGGGTTGAAGCTGTGAGGTATCTCAGATGAGGGCAGTGAGTGGGGCAGTTGAGGGAGTGAGTAGATGGGGTCCTCATGTCAGCTGTGGAGAAGGCTGCCAGGTTCTGAGGAGGTGTGTGCATGGGGGAAGGGTGGGCCAGGGGCAGGTGCCAAGGCTCTCATCTTTCCCTGTTTGGTGGGCAGCATGAGGAGCATGTGGCAATGGCGTGGGGTCCAGACTGACAAAGGGTGGCCCCCGAGGGTGGCTCCTGGCCCTTTTGGCAGTTACTGCTATGGTACCTATGTGGTAGGATGGCTGGGTGGCAGAGTGAAGATATGCTAGGAAAAGAAAGTGGGGACTGTGTATGCAAGAAGGGGGCAAAACTCAAACACGCACACAAGCATGCATACACGTGCATACATATAAACATGCGCATGCATGTGCACTGCCTTCCAGCTGATCCTCTGGCCTCCTCGGTCACCTGCAGAGCCAATTGGAAGAGCAAAACCCTGCGCCATCCAGACTGATAGGTGTGACAGGTAGAAGGTGCTGTGAGCACAGTCGGCACTGCCTGGTCGGGAGATGACAGAACCATCTGGGGATGAGGCCCTATCGGTGTCCAGGCTGAGAACTGGCCAGAACGACTCTAGTCTTCAGGCCATATCATCAGGCTGGGGTGCTCACCAGTTGGTGGGTGTGGGTGGGCCCCAGGAAAGCAAGACATTACGGCAAGAAAGCAGGTCCCCAAGTTTATTGAAAAAGGGGAGACAAGAGGCCAGAGAGGCAGGGGGAACAGTCTCACAGTGCTCCTTCCAGGAAGGAAGGCCCTTCTCCCCGGGAGGGGCAGAAGGCTGAGACAGGGGAAGGAATGGGTCTATTCCCCAGCCGCAGGCCCCTTTCCAGTGGGATGAGAGGTAGGGAGGAGCCGCTGGTGGGAATGAGCTGATGGTGTATTCTCAGAACACAAGGGGAAAAGCCAGCGATGTGCTGCTGTTCTCAGTTGAGGGTTGGGCAGTGGCACATCTGGCAGGCAGAAGGGGCTCCCCTGGCTCTCTTTTGGGCCACTTAACACCTCCCCTGGCTGCATGAGCCCCCTCCGCAGGTGGTGTTCAGCTGGCCACAGGGCTTGCACAAGCCGGTGCTCACCACCAGGTTCCCGTTGCAGGGGGCGCTGCAGACGCTGCCTGTCACCGGCCGGGAGCCGGACACACAGAGGTCCCCGCACACAACCCCACCCCGGGAGCTGCTGACACCTGTGGGAACAAGGGCAGGGTCAAGAGACCCCTGCTGGTGGCTGTCCCATCCAGCCACCTTCCTTTGGTCTCTCTGATGTGTCGGCCATCCAGGGAAGGATGCGAGGAACCTCCAGTTCTATTCAGAAGGTGTGGAGGGAAACCTAGCCTGGGAGCCAGCAGACCGGTGTTCTGGTCCTGGTTCTGCCTTGTGACCTTGGGGAGTCCCTTCCTCTATCTGGGCCTCAGCTTTCTCACCTATACAAGGTGAAGGTTATGAGTGACATCTGAGGTCCCTTCTTGCAGTGACGTCTTATTATTTTCCCCTCCCTAACACATTGATGCTGTGAGGTTCTTTCTGCCAGCTAACCTTAGTCTCTCTCGTCGCATGACCAATCTATCCTCTTTACTGGGGGAATTATTGGAAACACTCCCCCCAAAGTCTCTGCATATACTTGTAGTCAAGAAGTCCTTTGTCCCCAGTCTACATGTTCCTTTTCAGGGTTCAGGATACTTACAGACATTCACAGCTTCAACACCTTCACACAGCCTGAGTGGGGAAAAAGTAAGGAAGGGGAACATGAAAGAAGTCAGAATGAGGTCATCGAATTTCCCCTAGGGGCCGACATGGGTCATCTCAGGGCTATTTCTGACCCACATTTATGCCCTTGTGCAACTTAGAAAAAGTTGCCTTTCTGGCAGAAGCAATGTCAGGTCACACTATTTAGCAAGCAGAGTATGGTTGGATTTCAGCTCTCACTTGTCTCTCAGCTGTCATTTGTCTTTGTGCAGTGAACAACCTGAATAACCATATTTGTCAGGTCTGGATAGGCTCAGCCTTCAGAAAGGGAAGGCCCTCTTGGGAAGACGAGGTCAGGGGTGGAGTTTGGCCAGCAACCCTGCCCTAGAATAGGTGATGTCCTAGAAACCAGACAGGGTATAGATCTCGGAAGAATTGAGAATGAGACAACTTGAAGATGTGGATCCGGGATCCATAGAGGCAAGAATGTCGCCTGGGCACTGAGGCTGAGATAGGGAAAAATCAAAGGTGGGCAGGTCTATGCAAGTGGAGTGCTTAGGGCTGGGCTGGACCCACCTCTGCTCCTCGCCCTCCAGCAGGCGCCTGTAGGTGGCGATCTCGATGTCCAGGCCCAGCTTGGAGTTCATCACCTCCTGGTACTCCCTGATCAGGCAGGCCATGTCCTGCTTGGCCTTCTGCAGGGCGCCCTCCAGCTCGGCCAGCTTGCAGCGGGCGTCACTTAGGGCCGCCTCACCCTGCTGCTCAGACTGGGCCACCGCAGCCTCCAGCTTGGAGTTCTGGGTATGGAGAGGAGAAAGTGAAGTTTAGTTTCCTGAAGTCCCAGCCAGTCTCCAATAGGATCATTCAGCTTCTATCTTAAAATACTGTCTCCCCAATCAGCTTCCTAAACCTTTCTTCCCTCCTCACTTATACCACACACACACACACACACACACACACACACACACACACACATCCCACAGAGATACTCACACACACCTTGGCCAAGACAATCAGAAATATCTCAGTAGATTCCTCATCTTACCCTGTCACCCTGAGATTGCACTGGGAAGACTTTTCCAGAATCTAATTCAAATCCCTCTGCTGAGGGCTAACTCCAGTCTCTTCCTACACTGAGGGGTGGGCCGGGTTCACATACCTGGCACTTGGCATTCTCCACCTCGGCCGTCAGCCTCTGGATCATGCGGTTTAGCTCATTGATCTCCTCCTTAGTGCGGCGCAGAGTCTCCCCGTGCCTGATCACCGTGGCCTTCATCTCCTCACACTGCAGGAAGCAGAGATGCTCATGAGGCTCAGGATGAGACATCCCATTCATTCGGGACAGCACAGACGATCGCACAGATTGTGCAGCACTCGGCCTGTGCAACCACACGTGGCAGTCCTGCCCTGCCACCCCAACCTGAGAGCTATTGGCTTTTCTGTTACCATCCTTAGGGATCGGAATCCCCAGACAAAGAAGCCTTTTCTACTAGATACCTCGCATCCCTCCCACTGCCATGTCTAGCAGGCAGGAGTCCTGTGCCGCTCACCTTGCTGCGGTACCAGGACTCAGCCTCCGCCCGGCTGCGGGTGGCAATGTCGTCGTACTGTGCCTTGATCTCAGCGACGATGCAGTCCATGTTCAGGTCCCGGCTGTTGTCCAGCTTGACAACCACGGAGGTGTCTGAGATGTGGGACTGGAGAATGCGGATCTCCTGCAGGAGGTGGGGAAAGGAAGGACAACTCACTTACCTGGGCTTCTCCTAATCCCTGGATGCCTATCATCCTTTTGACTCTTTGGGAGCAAACCTCTCATGTTTGGAGAAACAAACCTGATGAAGTCGCCTAACTTTCTGCACAAATAGGAAATCTCTTTAGAGGAAAACACAACCGTTTCTCAACTGCTTGCTTTTGGAATTATTTAGGCCCATGTGCAGCCAGCATGGTCCAGATGCTTTCCAGGGGCTCAGACCCTGTATGGGGGCCTCTTTCCCTTCTCCTAGACCAGCCCCATGAAGGAAGGCTATTGCTGCCAGAGAAAGTCCTGGGCCAGAGCAATGGGTTCAAGTCTGTCTGATGCTGTGTGGGGTCTACGCTGCAGTCCACTGGCTCAGGGGAAAGATGCAGGGCAGCTTCCCAGGGCACAGTTGTCTGGGGTGCTCACTCTCCTGCCCCTTACTAAATTTGTTCCTTTTTGGTGCTCCATCCCTTTGCCTCCCTGCTCCTTCCCTCTCCTTGCTCCCTGCCAACCCTCCAGACGTGAGCCTGGGTTCATATGTCAGCAAGCCTGGTTCATGCCTGTGGGTGTCTGGGCAGGGGGTCAGGGATCCCATGGGGGGATCTGTGCCCACCATGGCTGAGAGCCCCTCACCTCCTCGTACAGCCGCCTCAGGAAGTCAATCTCCTGGATCAGGGCCTCCACGTTGGCCTCCAGGTCTGACTTGCGGAGGTAGGCGCAGTCCACATCCTGTGTGGGGTAGAAGGGGCTGTGAGGCCGGCTCTCCTCAGAGGGCTCTGAGGACCTGGCTGCCATGTGGCAAGACAAAGAGGATGGGTGGTGGGACTCAGGGCGAGCTCAGTGCCAGCTGGGCTTCACTCACCTTCTTTAGAGCCACAAACTCGTTCTCTGCCGTGGCTCGAAGTGTGACTTCTTCTTCATACCTGAGTTGAGGAGGGAGAACAGGACCTTGTCTGAACAGCTCTTGATCTTGGCCATGAGCATGCGTGCAAAGGAGCCTCCTTCCTAGACCTCCCCCTGCTCATCTCCTGCCCCCAAGTGAAATGGGTGGGGCTCTGGAGGAACCAGGCTGCTGGCCCGGGCCTACTGGGACGAGCTGGAGAAATGAAGTACCCACTCCCCTGTTTTGTTGGAGGTTGGGAGGACAGGAATCTGGAAGCTGAGTGTGTGAATGAGTGTGGTTGGGGAGTGTGAGGTGCTATTTTTCTCACCCAGGTCTCCATCTTCTCTTCCTTCGAGCCCTCCCCTACCCTTACTCAGCAGCAGGTGGTGGGATCCTCACTCTGTCTCTCCCTTCCTGGCCTGAGCTGTGGGAGGCAGCTCAAAAGATAAGGAAGGAGGGGTATGCTGGGCCTGGGAAGTCCATGGAGAGAATGTTACTGAAGGAAGCTGGCCACCCCTCAAAACAGATTCCTTCTGAGGATCCAGTGTGTATTCTTCATATCATATATCACACTTTGTAGCTGAAGGGCTAGATTTATAACTCTGTCATGCCTGCCTTCCAGCAGACTGCAGGCTCCACTAGGACCCGCACTGTGTGGATTGAATGGCCCTGCATCACTAGCACCAGCACAATGTGCTGGCATGTGGTAGGTGATCAGATTGTGTTAGCCGAGTGAGAGAGCAAACTTAGGAAGACACATGTCTAGGACTTTGAGATCTGGTCTCAAAGGAACCAAGGAATACAAGTTTTTGTGAAAAATGGATGGAGAAAGGGAGAGAGCATTGTTTCCCTGATCTGCTGGTGGAAAGACAAGCTGAGCCTCCATCCCCCACACCCAAGGGACCCCTGTGTCTCGGTACAGGTTCTTCTCCACTCTCAGGCAGAGATGCCAGCTGCAGACTGGACAATCCTCCGGGCTCAGGGAGCTGCCACCTTGCTCTTTCCTGTGCCCAGCATCCCTCCTGCCCTCACTCACTTCTTCTTGTAGCCCTCCAGCACCTCCTGCACATGGTTGAGCTCTGAGGCCAGCCTCCCACTGTCGGCCTCCACGCACTCGGCCTCCCGCCGCAGAGTCTCGATGTAGCCCTCGAACAGGGGCTCCAGGTTGCTCTGGCAGCACTCGCGGTTCTGGAAGAACTGCAGCTTTGTCTCCAGCAGCTTGTTCTGCTGCTCCAGGAAGCGCACCTGCCACCCAGAGGCAGAACCTAAGAATCTCTTCTTGCAGCATCATAGGGCAAGAGGGGTTCCCAGCACCAGGGCCTGAAAGTCCCCAACTCTCTGACCCAGAGTCTTCCCTGGAAGGGGTTATGTCATCTCTCCCAAAAACACCACCAGGGCTTAACCAGTTCCCCACCTGGAAGCTCTTCCTGGGAGTTAATCTCGTCTAAGTCAGTTTACCTGGTGTCATGGAAAATGCTTGGAGTCCAGATTCTGCTGCCACTTGTTAACAATGTGCCCCTGGATGAAGCACTCACCCCCTCTGTAGAGTGGGGAGGTTAAAGCTCACCTTACTATGAGGATTAAAAGAACCCTTAACAGAAAGGAACCCCACACTGAACACTTACTGCTGTTCAATCACACCAAGCCAGGTGGACCTTTTTAGAAAGGTAGACTGTAGAAGTTGAAAAATAAAGCATGTGCCAATTATTCAAACCCTATAACAACAATGCAATTAGAATAATAGTTACCTGGAATATGAGAATAGGAATGTCCTATGCTCCAACTCCCTCATTTTACTGATGAGGAACTGGAGGCCAAGGAGGTTCCCAGACTGCCTGAGAGCTCACAATGGCAGAGAAGAGCTCAAACCCTGATCTTCTGCTCTGCAGGGACATCTTCTCTCACTTTGATAATTATAGGAAATTTTCACGTTCCTCTCCCAGCCACGAGGTTGGCCCATACTCCACCCAGCTTCTTTTGTCTAATAACTTGGCCACACCCTTAGTAAGTCCTGTCTTATGCTATTCTTGGTCTCTCATGCTATTAGAAATTCCAGATTTTTTTTTCCGATCCTTTCTGGTGGGCATCTCTCTAGTGTGATTTCTCTCTTGAGGTTTTGGCTCTGAAGGGCTTTTTCCAACCTCAGAACATCTTCCTAGTCAGAGCCTTTTCTCCCAGTCTCTCACATCACTGCCACAAGGTGGTTGCCTGGATTCGGTGGAGAAGGTGCCTGCAGACTCGAGTTGGACACTGACTCCACAGATGAGTTCAACCAAATCCAGACTGTGCACTGCCTGCCTCCCCCTAAAGCCCGTGAGGACGGGGACCATGTCTCTTGCTCACCCCTGGATCCTGAGCCCCAGGAGTAGTGGCTTGGACAAACTACTCTAGCCCCGGCTCAGTGGCCAAATCACTGTGTGGTATAGAAAGAGCTCTGTGCCGTCCATGAGACCCACTTCCAGACAGTCTTCCAGCACCACACTTACTAGCCCTGCCTTGTTGGAGACAGCACCTCCTTGGCATTTAAGCAGTTATTTGGCTTCAAATGCCCTGAGCACCCACAGAGTGATCCTTTGCTCACTAGGTGATATTATCACTTAGTATGAAAGGCTCTGCCTCTCGTTCTGCTTTTGTGTTTTCAGTTAATCTCCCCCATCAGTCTGGCAGCTCCTGGCCCTATTTTTGTTTTCTGTCTGTGTCCTAGAAATATGACTACCTTTCCCTTTGGCCTGGGAACTTCTGTGGGCAAGTTCTTGCTTTTGACTTCCCTGTCAGTACCCAGCCTGAGTCCTGAACATGAGTAGGGGTTCAGGAAGGGTATGATCCAGGACACCCACCTTGTCGATGAAGGCCGCGAACCTGCTGTTGAGGCACTTGATCTGCTCCTTCTCCTCCTGCTTCACGCACTGCGCGTTGGGGTCGATCTCCAGGTTGAGGGGCGTGAGGAGGCTCTCGTTGACCGACACGGTGGTGATGCATGGGGGGCTGGGTCCGCACACGCCCCCGGAGCGGTAGCCGAAGCTGCGTCCGCAGGAGCCGGCGCTGTAGCCTCCGCACACGCTGTGGCTGCCGAAGCCCCCGGTGAGGCCGCGGTAGCAGGAGATGCCACGGTAGGGGGCGGCGGTGATGCAGCAGCGGCCGGGCCGGGGCCCGCAGGCGGAGACGCAGCTGAAGTTTCCAGGGCGGAACCCACAGCCCATGGAGATGAAGCCACAGGTCATGATGGAGGTTAGGAAGTGTCTGGACAGTGGAGAAGATGGCAGAGGATGGAGCCAAGGTCCCGCGCTCCCTGGCAGATGGCAAGCCCTTTTATGTGCCGGGAGCAGCTGGCGTTAAAAGAGGGAGCACAGAGACAATAGCTGAATTTTATTGGCTTGGCATCGCCCTGGCCTCTTAAGCTAGAACCCTGCTTGCCTCTTCAGTGTGGCTGCATCAACAATCCCTGGCCACCGGCCTTGTTTCATCTTCAAAGCCCTTTACAAGCTTGCTCCTTGCTCCTGCCCCTCCCATTGGAACTGCTGTGGAGCCGCAGAGGGGCTCCTGAAAGCATCAGCTGCATTCCACCTCCAAGCTAGGGGAACGGGTGCAGTGACCGGGGTGAAGCCTGCTCCCTGAACCCTGTTCTGAAAGGGGCAGAGCTGGGCTGTGGGCCCTGGACCCACGGCCCAGCCCTGGGGTGGAATGGCCGGCCTGTCCCAAGGAGGAGGCTGCCTCCCAGACAACCTCTTGCTGTAGGCTTTCCTGTCTTTATCTCAAAGGCAGGTTCCTTTCCTCGTTGTCAAGATTGGCCTCTCCTATCCTATTCCTGCCCAGAGCCTGGGCAGGGATGGGAGTGGGGGTAGAGATTTGGGTCGGGGGAGGGCATGGTCTTTGCATTTTCGGTATTCCTAGTGCAGGGACACCATCTGGGACACGGAAGAAACTGATTCAGAGAGTTCTGGTCAGAGCCAGGCTATACTTCAGAGTTCCAGGTGTCATTGCTGATGGGATGAGGAGTGGGGAGTGTGGAATACCTCAGAGCTCCAGGGACTGAGCAGGGGAGGCTTCATGGAGGAGAGTGGGGACCTGGGCTTGAGGAGGATTGGGGTGGGGTAGTACAGGGTTGAGAGATGACCAGAAAAGAGTCCGGCTCTGATTTGCAGACTTGACTATGTGTATTCATTTATTCAGGAAATACTTATTTGGTGCCCACCAACTAGACACTAGCCACTGTGCTAGGTTCTGGAAATCCTGCAGAGACCTGGGGTGCTTGGAGGTAGCATGCATGTGGGGGAACCAATATTTGGCTAGGGGGAAAGACGAGAAGCCGTAGGTGGGGGGAAGGCCCCCACAATGTCCAGGCTGACTGATGTTCTTTAGGGTCCCAGGAGGGAAGCTCAGTGATGGGGTCTTGAGGTGTATGTTATCACCAGGAAGGAGGGAAGCTGCGGGAGGTGAGGGATGTCAGCAGGGTCCTTAAATGAGATCACTGTCTCACCTCAGAGAATGTATTGGGTGAGAGAAGGGTGCTAGCTCATGCAGCTGTTCCCAAAGCCAAGCTCTCTTACTTTGGGCCCTTGTTCCTTTGGGTGAGGATAGGCAATGGCTTTGATGGATGGAGAGTGGGACCAAGCCAGAAGGTTTACCTTAACCCAAAGACCTGAGCCCATCAACACTTCCAAACACACATCTCTGGACTGCTTTTGTCAGGAGAGGATGAGGAGGACTCCACTGATGGACCTGTGTCCTGACCCAGCCACAATCCAACACTGACCCAGTCTGGGCTAGTAGTAACCCTCCTGGGACTCTCATCTTTTGCCCTTCCCACTCCCACTCAGGGTGAGTGGGCCAGTTATATCCTAGAGTGGAGATCTGGGAAGAGGGGCCCATATTCTGTGGGCCTGAGGGAGGACAGGTGATGGTGCTGTTGAAGTCTCTTCGGGAGCTGGACATCTGCCATGGATCCAAAAAAAGGACTCTCCTAGCCCCTCCTCTTGGGTCCTGTGGACAGCCTTCCAGAGTCTTGTGTCTGGAGTGGGAACTCTGGGTCTGTGGGCTGTGTGATAGGGGATCCTGGTATGAAAGACACACCAGGGGAGCACACCCTGGGGGTACCTGGGGGCCTGGAGGTGGCTGATTGCAACTGAGTGGCTAGAGGGATTTTGGGGGCATCTTTGAGGGAGCCTGGGCTGGCTGGTGCTGTCATGTTCAGTCTTGGTTGGGTCAAACACATGCTAGACAGCCAAGAAAGACCAGGCTCTTCACCCGCTCTGGAACCAGTGAGCACCTGGAATGCTCTCTACACATATCCAGTGATTATGGGGGATTGTTTCTTGGTGAAATGCTGAGGACTGCAGGTCAGTGAACCCTCTGTGAAGCATTTCCCCATCACCATGCTGGAAACTGCGCTGCTGTCTTCTGACCTGGCTCATCTGTCTCAATCCAGCAAGCTTGGATCGTGTTGGACCCCTCCACCGAGGGGCTCTGTATAGACACATGACCTCCTTGGGGTGGGGGAGCCATGACCATGCCCACCCCTGCCCTGATTGGAGCTGAAGATAGCATGGACCCTGGAGATAAAAAGACCACATTTCGAAGCCCAACTATGTCTCTTACTAGCTTTGTGCCATGGCACAGGCATTTTCCCCCGGGTCCTTACTTGTGAAATATAAATGGCAATCCACAGCTTGCTGGGGGTTGGGAGGACTGAGCGAGTGCCTGGTGGTGGGAAGCGCCACCCCCACCTCACTTTGTGCTAGCAGGGTGACTGGGTCTTGGTTGCAGGCACCTGGCAGGGCCTTGCAAAGGGACAGTGTACACAGCTAGTGAGATGCAGAGTACCATTCCTGGGTAAGCAGAAAACAGTTTTACAAGGCAATCATTGCCACCTCAGAAAGCCTTAATTAGAGCATCTATTTGTAAACGGCTCAGAACAAAGGGAACTGCAGACCAGGAGTCCCTTGAAAACAGACTTAGACAGGAAACTGACAAAGAGACAGCAACACCCAAATCCCCAGGCTGCCTCCTCCCTCCTGGGCTCCAGGCTGTGATTGGTTCCTGCCCTAACCATGGGCCCATAAAGGGTCCGGCAAAGCCACAGGCTGTTTCAATCACCAGGACCTGGACTCTGTGCATGCCCTTCACACCTGGCCTGGGTTGGCCTGCAGGAACGACCGCTTGCCCTGTTGATCTGGTCCTCAGATTCCCGCCTGCATCTCTTGGGGTGCAACCCCCTGGCCTTATTCCTGTGTGTTTTTCTGGTGGCTGCCTGCCTGTCTGCTAGGTTTCTGATACCCTGGTGCTCTGACTTTTGTCACTTCTTTCTTGCCTTAATATCCATGTTCCTTCACATTTTTTGTCCCTTCTTAATGGGTTTTTGATAAACAACTCTGAGATGAACATTAATAAACACATCTTTGGGCACATGTCTAGTAATTTCCTTAAAACAAATTCCTGGAGGTGAAATCGTTGAGTCAAAGGGGACTGTTCTGGTCTTCTCCAGGTGTGCCTGGCCACAGGTTGCTGACCTGGCTGTGGAAGTGACGTTTCCATGGGAAGCCTGCTGCAGTGAAGTCGTTAGATCTGGGAGTCCTGGAAATGTGGCAGCAGCTCTCATTTCAGTCACGATGTGTGTGTGACACGTTAGCTAATCTCTGTAAACCTTGTGTCTTCATCTGAAAAATGAGGATTCTAATACTGGCCTTTTGGACCTTTGTGAAGATGACCTGGGGAGGGGGGTGCATGTGAAGCCTGTGGAAGGTGTGCAATCCAGGAGGGCAGAAGTTGCATGCGGCTTCCTGGTCCAGGCAGGAAGAATTCTTTGATACCTCCAGTTTTGCCTTTTGGCCTTGAACTCACAACACACCTCCAGATCTGATAAGATATGGCACCTTCACATACTCACTACTATTTACTAAGCAAGTTCTCTGTACTGAAGAGGAAGGAGAGGGATTTAATACACGGCCCCTGTCCAAGGATCCAACAGTGTAGTTGGGCAGATTTGTAAGTGTGCACAAGTTGTATTCTGGATGAAGCAGTTCTTCAAGTCTCCTCTTCCTCGTGGGAGCTTGCTTTGGTCTGGAGCAGTCAGAGGCTTTGTAGGAAAAGTCAGACTTGAGCTGGGATTTGAAGGATAGAGGGGTTTGGAAAGGTCAGAAGGGTGGAGGCAATGCCAGGAGTGAATTGAAGAAGAGCACAGACGTGTTCACAGGGCGGTGGATACCGCGGTTGAAGCTTACAGGATGTCACACCTAAAGGATGAACTTGAGGCACATACCAGTGAAGACTGAGAGCAAGACAAAGGCGTCCATTCTTGAGGCCATGCTGTAAAGTACTAGAATTCCTGGCCAAGAAAAGAAATGTGTGTAAGAATTGGAAGAGAAGAGATAGAACTGGCATTATTTTCAGACAATGGGATCAGTTGTGTAGAAAACCCAACACAGTCAACAAATACAGGGTAGAAGTAACAGGAAAAGTTGAGCTGTGCTGCTAGTTATAAAGTCAACTTGCAAAAATCAAAAGTGCTTTTCTTTATCAGTGACAGCTAATCAGAAAATATATAGAAAATATGGCTGGGCACAATGGCTCACCCCTGTAATCCCAGCATGTTGGGAGGCCGAGGTGTGCAGATCACTTGAGGTCAGCAGTTCAGGACAAGCCTGGCCAACATGGTGAAACCCTGTCTCTACTGAAAATACAAAAAAAAAATTAGCTGGGCACATTTGTAGTTCCAGCAACTCGGGAGGCTGAGGCAGGAGAATTGCTTGAACCTGGGAGGCGGAGGTTGCAGTGAGCCGAGATTGTGCCACTGTACTCCAGCCTGGGTGACAAGATTGAAACTCCATCTCAAAAAAGATACCATTCCTAAGAGAGATTAAAAACAATAAAGTATTACATAACTTTATAAAGTATGCACAAGATCTCTAGGAGAACAATATAAAACTCTATAATAATAATAATAAAACCAAGAAAATCTGATTAAATGGAATTACACTATATTCAGGAATACTTTGACCTAGCATTCTAAAGTTATAAATTGCCCCTAAGTTAGTTGGCAAATTCAATGCAAACCCAACAAAAATTCCAGCTGGATTTATTTTGAGGAACTTGATAAAATTAATTTTTTTCTGAAAGAGTAAAGTTTATTTATAGCAAAGCCAGTTATGAAAAAGGAAAGCAAAGAGGAGTCTGAGGACTCGAGATAAAATAGTAATAATAAAGTGTGCAGCAATATGCCAATAGACTAATGGAGCAGCACAGACACTCACAACAGGCCTCTTCCCATCAGTGAAGCTTGGTATTTAATGAGGGTTGCAACAAGCAAAGGGCCATTTATTCAGTCAGTGAGATTTGTAAAAAAATAGACACACCATATGGAAAGCATAGAGCTGGAGTCTAGTTCATACCATGTCCCATGGGAAGCCTCGGATGAATTAAAGGCCAGGACAGATAAAGCTAAAAGGCAAGCAGAAGGCCATGTAGGAGAATGTCCTTACTTATGGGTGGGGAAAGATTTCTTAAGCAAACCTTAAAAATCAAGACCAACAGGTAAAAAATGGATCACCATGACCACATTGAAATGAAAAATTCCAGTTTAGTGAAAGACTACATGGAAAAAATTAGTTGGTAGTTGATAGCCTGGGAGAAGTTTTATATGTGGAGAAGTTCCTTATACACATATGTGTGTGTGTGTGTGTGTGTGTGTATAAGAAACGTCTACATATGTAAGGAATGCCTGCAAATCCACAAGTAAAAGAAAGGAAATCCAGTAGAAAACTAGTTAGGGATCTGAATAGATAGTTCATCAAAGGGAAAGCTCAAATGGCTAATAGGAATATGAAGAAATGCCGACTGCCCCCAGTCCTTAGAAAGATGCAGATCAGGCCACGAGATGTATTTGCACCATCAGAATGGCAAGGATCAGAAAGGTGGATGTGGAGGGGTGGGAGGATGAGAACCCTCTGGCACTGTGGTTGGGATCGTGGAGTGTTGTAGACATTCTGCAAAGCAACGTAGAGTTGTTCAATGAATTCAGGCATGTGTAAATGTGTAAATGACCCAGCACTCGCACTCCTGAGAGAAACCCAACCCCACATATGAAAGCAGCCCTTATGCAAAGAACAGGCTATTTATTGTGGCATTATGTGTAGCAGAAGGAAGTTGGAGGCACCCTAGCAGATGAGTTAGAGAGCTTTGCTGGGGCCAGCCTGAAAATCAGGCCCAGGAGCCTTCAGATGTCTTCTGCTGAGCCTTTGGTGCCTGGGGAGATGCATCTTGAAAGTGGAGCTTTTGGGAACTAAAGCTGCGAAGGCATATAATGGGCTGGAGGAGGGAAGACTGGCTCAAAAGATGTTTAGAAAGTTAATGTCTGGGGTGGTGGCAGTGGGCTGCCCAGGGAGGGGTACACGGCCGAGTGCTGAGCGCATGTAGGGAAGCCCCTGGGAAAGTGAAAAAAATCCAGGCAGGGAAGAGCCAGGAAAGCCACACTCCACGCTGATCAACGTAGGAGGGTTTCTAGTAGGAAAAGGGCTTTCCTAGGTGGCAGCACTGGGTACCTCCTGATGCCAGGCTAGGGTGCCCTCCCGTGGGAACATTGTGGCAATCCTGGCAGTCCAGGACATCTTTTCTAAGGCACGCTCTGCAGCAGAGCTGTGACTCACACGGCTTCTCTGAGCCACAGAACTCAGGGCTTTGCTCTATGAAATGGATGCACATCATGCAGGTGTGATGCAGCTGGGTGAGCTCCAGTTCCAGGGTAATGACAAGCATTTCGGGGCCACGGTTTTCTTCCTGTTCATCTCTGACACTCCTCCCGTAAGCCTTCTGAACGATTGGAGGGGTTAGCCCTGGAGGGCGTCTTGTGCCACCCCACCCTCCGTGCTGTACCACTCCTGCTGGATCCCTTCAGAACAGGGAGGCTGTAGTTAGGCTGGGCAACCTGAAATGGGCCTTATGTTGAACCCTAAGCCAAGCCCCGTGCTTGAGCTTGTTGGTCACCCTCTGCCTCTCTGGTTATGCCCCACACATTAACCTGGTCCCCCAAAAGTCTTGCTCAGCACTTCCCAAGTCCTCTCCACCCTGCACCCCACCCACTCCCCTGAGATACACACCCATCCTGCTCTCCTCAGGAGCCCTCACAGTGCAGGCTTTCAGGGACCTGGGTGCGTGGGACACCCCTCTGGGTGCTATCTGGGCCAGCAGTGTCCTCTGGAAGCAGTGAGGGGCTGGGGCTGGCCACTCTTCCCCTCATGGGGTCTGAGCAGCAGGGGAAGGGTGGCCACTGCTCTGGATGCTGTGAGTCTGTGGGTGCTGCCTGAGGGTGCAGGAGCTCCTTAGAACAGACACAATGAGCTCTCCCTGCTCGGACTGCAGTCCCCAAGTAAGACAAATTTGGCTGTTAAAGTCACTAAATTTGGGGACTTAGTAACTGCTGTAGTAAAGTGGAACAGACTTACCTGGATTCCATAATTTGCAATCACTGTTGAGTATTGGCATCATCTTATTCCAGAAATTAAGAAAATTGAAATTCATTGTAAGGTTTCAGTTTTAAGCTCTATTTAAACCTCTTCTGTCTGCCTGCCTCCCCAACTAGGCCACCTCCCCACATGCCCAAACTAGCATATTTATGGCTCTCATGGCCTGGTGGGATGGAGGTCTTTTCATCACACATTTCCACCTTCCTTCTCTTTTGAGATTTGCAGCATGTATTGAGTCAGGGGAGGGACGGTCAGGCAGGGCTCCCTGCCTAGGAGATAGCTTGTTAGGGCAGCAGTCTCCGTGGCTGCCTCTAAATTTAGGTGGTGGCCCACAAGCCTGTTGGAGGGTTGATTTCACAAGGTCCCCTACCCTGGTGCTGCCTTGCAACATATGGCCACGTCTTGCCCTCCATGCTGCTGGATGGCCCTTCCATCTAAGTTGTCCTCGGAGACCATCTTTTGGGCCTGTGGCTAAGAGGGGTGGTGACCAGGTGTGTGCAACTCTCTTAGAAGAGGAGGGATGCTGACAACCTCTTGTGCTCAGCTTTAGGCCTTGGCTGCAAATCGGGGAACACAGGAAAAATGCATCTGCTCTGCCCTTCCTCACAGAGTACCACAGCAAATATCCTAGCTTATTGTACATAGCCCTCCATAGGATTTTAGGGCTACTTATTCACCCTAGAAATCAGAAGAGCCTGCGTCTCCCTTCCCCATCAGATGCAGGAGACTCTAAGCTGCTCCCTCAGATACCCACTTTCTTCAGCCTGGTAATGTACACCCTCTTCTCAGAACTCTGCACCCCAGAAACACTGCTTCTGCCTCCATGCTGCCTCAGGTGTAGCTGTGCCCTCTCCCTTCTTGTCCTGGGTCAAAGCTCTTATTCCGCCCTGGGCTCTCTGTCCTCTCCCTCAGCTATCAGTCTCACTTAGTTTGGAAGCATCTTAGAAGCAGGGTTCTAATTCACAGACAGGGACCTTCTGCTGATCTAGAATTATGAGAGAAACAGGTGTTACTTTGTAAGGTACTAAATACATGAAGTTTCACTTAGAACTCTTCTGTGGGGACAAAAATATTTCTAAAGTGAATTACTGGCTTTCAGGCTGCATTAAGTACATTGGATATAATGTGAAGTTTACTTGGAGGCTCAGGGTTGCAGGGACCACGGTGCAGCCCCCATGGGCTCTCAGGGACCATCTTGTGCAAGCTTTTCCTCTTATGGACTGGGAATGGCATTCTCTCCTTGCTATGTTGCTGCCTCATCTTTGCATCAGCCAGCAGGATGGCGGCTGTGGTGCAGCGCTTCACTGATTATGACGTTTTGCATCTGGCCTGCACAATGACCCTGAGTTTGTCCTGCAAACCAGAGATGGGTAGAATAATTTGTGGCCATGCTAAATTAGGACCCCATGGCGTGTGATATTTTCAAGTTCACATTGGCTTGAGATGCCTGTGAGACCGTAAGGTGGAGATAACAGTAGAAGTTACCATTTATTGAGCGTGTAGTACAGTATATGTTACTCACTGTGCTAAATACATTGCAGAATTATCTCATTGAATCCTTTCAACCAGCTCAGGAGGAGCTTGGTCAATCTTGATGCTTTTAATTGACTTATACTGTATACAGGGAGGGTATTGCCCAGAGAAGGGCACTTGGCTTGTGTTTGCCATTCTGTTGTCTTATCTGCTTATTCCTGACACAAAACTGTGCCTTGGATGGTGATATGGTTTGTCTGTGTCCCCACCCAAATCTCATCTTGAATTGCAGTTCCCATAATCCCCACGTGTTGTGGGAGGAACCTGGTGGGAGGAAATTGAATCGTGGGGGCAGTTTCCCCCATGCTGTTTTTGTGATAATGAGTTCTCATGAGATGTGATGGTTTTATAAGAGTCTGGCATTTCCCCTGCTTGCACTCATTCTCTTTCCTGCCGCCCTGTGAAGAGGTGCCTCCTGCCATGATTGTAAATTTCCTGCGGCCTCCCTAGCCTTGTGGAACTGTGAGTCAACTAAACTGCTTTTCTTTGTAAATTACCCCGTGTCAGGTATTTCTTCATAGCAGCGTGAGAATGGACTAACACAGATGGCAAGATGGCTTTACGTTCAACCTCCAGGAAAGCAGAGTTCACTTAATACCAAGCTCTCAGTTGAAAAGCATTTTGCAGAGGGGTTCCAAATGCCAACAACCATCATCCTTGTTGCAGGGGGACCTGTTGAGTGCTTGTCATTAAATGGGGAATAGTGGCAACTGAGGACTCCCCTCTGCCCAGGCGCTGTGCTGTCACATCCAGCTTCCTCTGGACAGTCAGCCAGAGTGATGTGGGGTTTAGGAGACTGGCCTTGGGCAAGCTGGCTCTTGTACTCACCTGCTGGTGACCAACCCATTTGGCTGAGCCTTAGTGACCTCTGGAGTGAGAATACTACATCTTCCGGAGACTGTTGTTAGCCTGGCCACCAGATAGTTCTAGGTCTCCCCATTTCCAGACAAGTGGCAGGATTGCCTTTACCTGCCCTTTGGTGTGACTGGCTCCAGTCAGTGAAGTGTGAGCAAAAGTGATAAATAGCCTAGCTCGTCCTAGGCTATTCCAGTCCTGATGCTGCATTGCCAGTGTGATCCCCAGACCTCTCTGTCCCTCTGCCACAGCAACTGGAAAAATTCCGGGGAGTAGTTGCTCCGTCATGGCTGTTCCAGGGACCTGGAGTAAGTTTATTAAGAAGCAAAGCCCTTAGGCAACAATGGTGGATGTGGAGGATGAGTTAGAAGCAAAGCACTGTTGTTTTAAGCCACTGAGATTTTGGGGCTGTTTCTTGCCACTAAATAGCCTAGCTGATCCCAGCTGACACCCTCCCACATTGGGTTAGGGGAAGATTAAATGAACTGATGCCTGGAAAGCATTGAGCACATTCTGCCCATCACACATACTTGATACAAGTTAGTGTTTTCTATGTTTCTTCGTTTAATGTCGCCTAGGCATTTCAACCTCGACATACCCAAAACTGAGCTCGGACACTCATCCACAAATACCGTGCCTGCACTTCCTCCTGCTCTCCATGTAGTGAGATTGCACCACCTCCCAGTCTCTCTCACAAGCTGCCAACCTGAGAACCATCATCTGGACTACTTCTTTTCTCTCCCCTGACATCCAATAAATTGACGTGCCTTCTAGATATTTTGTGGTTCTTTCCATTTCCTCCAACACTGTCTTAGCTCAGGCCTATGTAATTTTTCATTTCATTTCATGTATTGGCTTGTTAGCTGGATTTCCTGCTTAATTTATTATGCTCCACAATCTGTTCTTCATCCCACTACTTAGTTGATCTGGCCATGCATCCAGTCTCTCCTTCTTCTCACCCATCCATCAATTCATTCATTCTGATCCACCCACTTCTGTGTGTCACTACCAGTTGAAAATTCTTCACTGTTGACAGGAGAAAGTCCAAACTCCTAGGGGTGGTACACAGGTCTCTGTGTCCTGGCCTGGCCTGTTTCCAACCTCACTTCTCATCACGCTGCCGGGGAACAACACCCAGTTCCAACTATGCTCAGCAGCACTTCTCTGAGGGTCATTCTTGATCATGCCTTTCTACCTTTGTACACGTTATCCCCTGGGTCTGGAAACTCAAGACTTGGTTCAGGGGGCCTTTCCTTTCAACAGAGCCAGGCATCTTTGCACATCTCTATTAAGATGTTACAGTACTCATCACTATGCACTGCAGATGTTTGATTTTCCATCTTGTCCGGTAACTGTGAGCCACATGAGGGCAGGGACTTGCTGTGGTCCATTTTGGTGTCACCAGTGTCTAGTGTGGTGACAAATAGGTACTAGATGAGTAATATGGATTGAATGGATGGATGAGTGGATGAGGATGGACTAAGGACTCATGGATGAGGAGGAAGATAGGCACTCAGTGACCACTATGTCACCCCTACAGGCCACAGAGCACCAGCTTGCATGGCCATGATACCATCAACAGGCACATTCAGGTAGGTACTAAGTAAAGGCTGGCTGCCAAAGATGAATGCCAGGCAGGGCAGCTTGGGTGGGCCATGAATGGGGCTGCCTTTGTAGTTTTGTTCTCTGTTGACAGGGACCTCCAGTCCTGGTGGTTTTCCATTTGGGGAGTATGGCCAAAAATTGTCAGCTTTCCTTCAGGAGCTGAGCATATCAGAAGATCCAAACTGAGATCTACCCATCTGTGTGTTTTGTTTTTGTTTTTTTGGACACCCTTATAATGTTGCCGATGTTAGTAAAAAATCCAGCTATCCTTAAGCTGGAGGCAAAAGAGAAAGGCCATGTAGTGCATTCATCTCTCAGTCCCTAGAATAGAAGATTCTTAGCTTTTCTTTGGCAGTTTATCCAGCATCTTACAGCTCAAAGGCTTGCTCTATCTTGCAAGGTGAGGTAAAGAATCACAACATCAGAACTTTGTTCCTCAATGACTATTTGGAAGAGAGTTGCCCTACGGACAAGTGTACACTCTCAGTAGTGTTAAGTGAGCAAACAATAAACTTTTATTGTGTTTGAGCCATTCAGTGGTGTATAGGACTGTGTGCAGGGGCAGTGGGATTGTTCCACCCTAGGTATAGACCATAAGAAGTAAGTTTTTTGTACAGAACTTAACAACAATAATAAAATAGACTAAAAATTGGTCTTCATTATCACCAATCATCAGCAATTCTAAACAATATCAACGATAATAAATTCTTCTTCATCAGAGCAGACTGCTTCCATCCTCCATTCTCCTTTGATGATTTGTCACCTGGACTATTACATTTTTTTTTTTAAACAGCAGCGAGCTTTGTTTACACTACGTGAATACAATAATGCATTTGGTAATCCAGGACATTCTTCCTGCCCTGCACTTAGGTCCTTCTGGGGAAAGTGCTCTCAGATGTTTATCTCTATATAAAGCTGCCATGCTTTGTGCTGTGTGACCCTGGATACAAGATTAGCAAGATTAGGCCAGAAATTGGGCCAGAGGTAACCATGACCAGCATGGATATCAAGGAGAAAGCCAGTCTTGATGGGAGACTGTGCTTAACAGGGGTGTTACATATGAGATGCAGATCTACTAGCCCAACCCAGTTTTCTATCTTTGAGAATATACAAGCACAGCCCCCTCAAAGAAAGCAGGGGGAGCTGCTCCTGAGATGACACCCCACGTGGGCTACTGGAGATGCCATTGATACTGAACAATGATAAGCCTTCTTCCATTAGTCTTTGCACACCGTGGAGAAGAAACTTGATGCTACTGCTGAGATAGATGTCTTTTCTCCCTAATGTCCTCCGTTAGCCTCACCATATTCTCCCATCATCTAAATTGCTGAAACATGGGTCTTCCTTGAATCCTGAAAAAGCATGACGAATATAGGGAATTAGCAGGTTAACATGGAATGTCAACAAAAAGAGATAATTGTAAATTCATAGGCTGTTGGGGTGGAACTCATGACTTAAGGACAGACTATGAAGAAGGCATTTGAAAATGTTATGAAATCAAGGAAGGAAGTATTTAAATGATGATAAAGGAAAGAGAAAAAGAAACAAAGCTGCACAGAAAACTACCTCACCAGAGAATGGAGATGATGCTTTGGAAACTACAGACTGTAGGACTTTAATATTGTTGAATGAAGAATTTCCTGTATCAGAATACATGCCAGATACCTGAACACGGATGTCAGGAACAGAGCACCTGCAATTATTGAGGTCCATTCCCAACAGTTTTATCTCCCAGAGGGCAGAGGAATCCACGGGACTAAGTCCTTTCCTGGTCCAAAAAGGTCTAATTGCTGACATGAGAATAAATAAACCTAAGAGAAAGATACCTTGTTCCTTGCTTTTCCATCACAGCAATGGAATAGTGTTTTTGGACATATGAATATTTACCGTAACTCTAGAAAAGTGTGTTTTACAATTGAATTTCAAGAAATTACTGGTAAGACACAGAGACCCTAGGAAGAAATAGAAAATAAAATTCTGCAGGTACTTTCATAAATAATTTTAATGAAAAAGGAAAGAGCTAGGCATGTAAAGAAATCGATGTTGCTAAAGAGAGATATTTGAATCCAGATTTTTTTTTTTGATGGAGTTTTTCTTTTGTTGCCCAGGCTGGAGTGCAATGGTGCAATCTCGGCTCACCGCAACTTTCACCTCCCGAGTTCAAGCGATTCTTCTGCCTCAGCTTCCAGTAGCTGGGATTATAGGCATGCACCACCACGCCCAGCTAAGTTTTTGTATTTTTAGTAGAGATAGGGTTTCTCCATGTTGGTCAGGCTGGTCTCAAACTCTTGACCTCAGGTGATCCACCCACCTCAGTCTCCCAAAGTGCTGGGATTACAGGTGTGAGCCACTGCGCCTGGCCTAAATCCAGATTTTAAAAGGCTACCTTTATAACAGCCTGAAGGCAGGCTACGTAATATCAATTCCAAAGACAACAAAGTAAGTTGACTTGTATTTTCTGCAAGTAATTCTTGAAACCAGAAGCAGCTCAGGGATGCACAGGTGAGGAATGGGGCACAAGGTGAGGAGGAGGTCTATTGGTTGAGGAAGAGAGTGTGACATTAGCAAATAGAAGAAGCAAAGGAAAGCACTCAGGGCCTGATTTGCTTCTTTTTTCCTCATAAGAGTGAAAATGGTCACTCTTGAAAAGCGGGAGAATGTCATGTGGTGAGCTAGAGGTCAAAGGCATGACATTGAGGCTTCATCTTGATGCCTTAGAGGCCTAGGGCTCAGATAATATCACATTCAAGGGGACTGAAAAAACGTGCAGAAATGATGGAGAACAACTACCAGAAATCTTGGGAGAGTGATGTCAGCAGGATAGTGGGATAGTTCCAGCCCTTGACTTCCCCAGAGAAATACCAATTTAACAACCTTCTATGGACAAAAATATCTTTATGAGAGCTCTAGAACCCAGGTAAGAGGTTATAGCACCTGCGTAGAGCAAAGAAATAAGAAAAGATGTAAGGTGTATTGAAAAAGGGTAAGAAGGATAGCTTCACCGATGTCACCCTTCCCCCAAGCTTACATAGCACAATGCAGAAAGAGAGAGCGGAGAGAGAGAGAGAGAGAGAGAAAAGAGAAAGATCCTCTCAGCCTGGGAGTTCTGCTGTGAAAGGGAGAATGAAGTGAACTTCTAACTTTTCTACAAACCCTGGCATTAGGCCCATATACCCATAGATTCGGGCCCCTGGCATTAGGCCCATCTGTAGACCCTGGCACCAGGCCCAACTGAGCATCCTAGATCCTGGCACCAGGCCCACTCAGCTGCAGACCCTGGCACTAGGCCTAACTGCCCACAAACCCTGGCACTGGGCCTACCTATGGGCCTTGACACCAAACCTGCCAGTTTGTGGACCTCAGCACTAGCCCCACCTGAGGACCCCATCACTATGTCTGTTTATGGATTCCAGACCGTAGCACCAGGCCCACTTGTCTGAGGACCTTGGCACTGAGCACACCCTCCTGTAGACTCTGGCACCAGACCCACCCAGATTGCTGACTGGGGTGACTGCTGAAGGGCTTTCCCTGCCAAATCCAGCCTAAAAAGAATGGAAGAGGTGACTGCTTCTTCAAATGCACAGACATCAATGTAAAGCTACAAAGATAATGAAAAATCAGAGAAGCATGAAGCCATCAAAGGAACAAAATAAAGCCCCAGGAACTGAGCCTAATGAAATGAAGATCTATGATCTGCTTGACAAATAATTCAAAATAATAGTGTTTGTTTATTTATTTATGTATTGATTTGAGATGGAGTCTCGCTCTATTACGCAGGCTGGAGTGCAACGGCGCAATCTCAGCTCACTGCAAGCTCCACCTCCTGGGTTCAAGTGATTCTCCTGCCTCAGCCTCCTGAGTAGCTGGGATTACAGGTGCCCACGACCACACCCAGCTTATTTTTGTATTTTTAGCAGAGACAGGGTTTCATCATGTTGGTCAGGCTGGTCTCGAAATCCTGACCTCGGGTGACCCACCTGCCTCAGCCTCCCAAAGTGCTGGGATTACAGGTATGAGCCACCATGCCTGGCCCAAAATAATAGTTTTAAATAATTTCAGTGAATGACAAGAGAACACAGATAGACAACTAAGCAAAATTAGGAAAGCGACACATGAATAAAATGAGAAGTTTGACAAAGAGATAGAAACCACAAAAAAGCAGTTTTTTCCAATTCTGTGAAGAAACTCATTGGTAGCTTGATGGGGATGGCATTGAATCTATAAATAACCTTGGGCAGTATGGCCATTTTCACGATATTGATTCTTCCTATCCATGAGCATGGTATGTTCTTCCATTTGTTTGTGTCCTCTTTTATTTCACTGAGCAGTGGTTTGTAGTTCTCCTTGAAGAGGTCCTTTACATCCCTTGTAAGTTGGATTCCTAGGTATTTTATTCTCTTTGAAGCAATTGTGAATGGAAGTTCATTCATGATTTGGCTCTCTGTTTGTCTGTTACTGGTGTATAAGAATGCTTGTGATTTTTGCACATTAATTTTGTATCCTGAGACTTTGCTGAAGTTGCTTATCAGCTTAAGGAGATTTTGGGCTGAGACAATGGGGTTTTCTAAATATACAATCATGTCATCTGCAAAGAGGGACAATTTGACCTCTTCTTTTCCTAACTGAATACCCTTGATTTCTTTCTCTTGCCTGATTGCCCTAGCCAGAGTTATATCTGATGTAAATGATGAGTTGATGGGTGCTGACGAGTTGATGGGTGCAGCACAGCAACATGGCACAAGTTTACATATGTAACAAACCTGCACGTTATGCACATGTACCCTAGAACTTAAAGTATAATAATAATAAAAAAAAGAAAAAAAAATAAAAGCAACATTCAGCAGTTCAATATTTAAAAAAATAAAAATAAAAAATAAAATAAAATAAAATAAAAGTTATTTAGAATTGCTTATCGTTTCACAGTTCATCACATAACCAGATAGCATTACTCAACTAACGATAAATCTGTTTTATTGTTTTGGGTTCTTTTTTTCTTTTTTGCTTTCATACTGGAAAAAAAATGTTTTGATTTGCTGACACATTCTCTTTGACATTAGAAACATTTTCAAGTGACAAGTTCCCATAGAGAATTTAAATGTTGATTTGATATTGATGATTGTAAATACGGCTTAATCATTTAAAAAAAAAAAAAGAAACCACAAAAAAGAACCAAACAGAGTTTCTGGAGCTGAAGAACACAGTCACTGAACCGAAAAATTCAGTAGAGAGCTTCACCAACCTACCCAATCAAGCAGAAGAATGAATCAACAAGCTCAAAGACAGGTCATTTGAAGTTAGTGAGTCAGAGGAATGAAAGAAAAAGAAAAAAAAAGAGTAACAAAAACTGTGGGATTTTTGCAGGACACCATAAGCAAACCAATGTATGCATCATAGGAGTTTTAGAAGGAAAAAAGAATATGTATGAAAGATTTATTGAAAGAAATAATGGCTGAAAATTTTCCAAATGTGGGGAGGAAAATGGACATCCAGCTTCATAAAACCCAAAGACCCTAAATAGTTGAAACTAGAGAGGTCTTCGCTGAGACACATTGTAATTAAATTGTCAAAAGTCAAAGACAAAAAGATAATTTTGAAAGTAGTAAGAGAAAAATGACTCATTAGTGTCAAGGGAACTTTCCTCTTCACTGACCAAGACTGGTAACAGATTTCTCAGCAGAAACTTTGCAAGCTAGAAAGAGTGGGATGATATACTCCAAGTGTGCAAAGTTTTTACTTTGCTCCAAGCAAAAGTTTTTACTTTGCCACCAACCAAAAAGGTCTGTATTTGGCAAAATTGTCTTTTAAAAATAAAGGAAAGATAAATACTTTCTCAGACAAACAAAAGCTGAGGGAGTTTGTTACCACTAGCCCTGCCTTACAAATGCTAAAAGGAGTTCTTCAAAGTGAAACAAGAGGATGCGAAACAGCAACATGAAAGCATAGAAAAATATAAATCTTACTGGTAAAGATAAATATATAGACAAACGCAGAATAATATATTGTATTGGTAATACGTAAATCACTTTTAACTCTAGTATAAAAGTTAAGAGACAAAAGTATGAGGAATAACCTATGATCATAAAATTGGTTAATGGATACACAATATAAAAATAAGTGAATCCTGACATAAAGTTTTGGGGAGAGGGAGTACAAGTAAAGAGTTTTTGCATGTGATTGAAGTTATCAGCTCAAAATAGAACAGTATAACTCTAAAAAGTGTTGGTTATACAAGGTGAATAAGTCCAAGAGATCTACTGTACAGCATAGTGCCCATAGTTAAAAACATTGTATTGTATACTTAAAAACTTGCTCAGCGAGTAGATCATATGTTAAGTGTTCTTATCACATAATAAATAAATAAATAAATAATAAATCAAGAGGGTAGAAGGAAACTTTTGGAGATGATGGATAGGTTTTCACTTAGATTATGGTGACTGTTTCACTGGTGTGTACATATCTCCAAATTCATTAAGTTGTACAGATTAAATGTGTATAGCTTTTTGTATGACAATTATTCCTCAATTAGACTGGGTTAAAAATGTAAGTGCACACACAAAACAAACAAACAAAACAAAAAGGAAATCTTGGTACTTAGGGAAGAAGAGGGGGACTCTGAGTTTGGATAGATAGTGATCTCTTGATTCCTAAGCCTGAAAAGAGGACAAATGCCAAGGTGACTCTCAAGGATTTCCAACAAAAAGGAGACCACATGGTTTCCTTAGGAAATGTTGAAAGTCAGCCGGTCCAACTCTTGCTTGTACAGTTGAGAACACTGGGGACCAGAGAGGGTAGGTGACTTGTGCCAGGCTGCACGAGTTGGCAAAGCCATGATGAGCATTTGGGGCACCTGCCTTGGCACTTGTCTCACTGTGCTACTGCTTATCTTTGTTGCAGAGACAACTTTAACCTACCAGAAAATGTGGAGGCGTTCTTGACTCTTCCCCTTGTCTCACATCTCAAATCCAGTAAGTCAAGAAATCTAGTTGACTTTCCTCAAATTCTATCCATAGCTGGCCACCTCTCATGCCCTCCAGGGATTCTCATGCCCTCTTCCCTGGCAGGAGCCTCTGCCATCTCCTAGGATTGACCCTTCTCCCTCCTTTCACTGTCATGTCGCCTACAGTCTGTTTCCCAGGCAGCTGTCAGAGTGATCATTTAAACAAGTCAGGTCATGTCTGTCCTGTGCACAAAACCTTCCAAGGCTCTACACGGCACTCTGTGTGGGAGCAGATGTCCTTACAACAGCTCACTGGCCTTCCATGACCTGTGTGGAGACCCCTCATCTCTGTATCTCTCTGACCATGCCCATACTCACTCCCTCACTCTCACTGCAAAAACCACACCAGCCTCCTTGCTCTTGGTGGGAACACCAGGCCTGTTTGTTCCCACTGTGGGTCTTTGCGCAAGCTCCTTCCTCGGCACATGTGGCTTGCCCTTACCCCCTTAAAACCTTTGTCCAAACGTCCCCTTCTCAGTGGAGCTTACTCTAACCACAGTTGAAATTGTACCCACTCTTTCTCCCAGCTCTCCTGACTCCCCTTAACCTGTTTCTTTCTTCTTTCTGTAACACTTATCACCATCTAACATATAATTTATTTATCTAAGTTTACCATTCACCTCTCCCACTGTAATGTGAACCCACAGAAATATGTGTTTTTTGTCTATTTTATTTTCTGGTATATTCCCAGCTCATCTAAAGGTGGCTGGCATATAGTGGGTGCTCAGTAAATGCTGGTAGACTGAAAAAAACAAATAGAGACCAGCACGAGACAGGCCCTTCCAGAACATCAGCTTTGAATTCCAGTTTCTGTTTTGCTTCCCTTGTTTAGTGTGTCCACCATGGAGAAGCCCTCTCACTTTCAGACACACTCAACTCTTCCCCATGGGTTAGGGTTAGTGTGGGAATTGTCCTTCCGTGGCCAGCAAGCGGTGAGGTAGCCACATGGCCAAAAGAACAAATGGCTGGAGGACGTTGTTTCTTGACAGAGTTCAATTTACAGGGCGCCTCCCCAGGCCTCCTCTGCTGTCTTGGTTCCCCTTGGAGCTCTGTGCTGCAGATGCAGAAACAAGGCCCCCATCTCAGACTGATGCTTCCCGGGACTGGGCCGGAAGCTGCTCCCTCTGTGTCCATCCTTACACTCTACTCCTAGCATGTGACTCTGTCCTCTGTGTCTTTCTCTTGTGAGGAATGTGTGCATGCATGCATGTGTGTGTATGTAGATGTGTATGCGTGTGCGTGTGTGTGAGAGAAAGGGACCAGGAAGACTCCTACTCTCTCCTGAGCTGTTTGGCTCTTTTCTTGTGCCCCTTCCCGAAGCCTGTTTCTCTGAGAGAGAGTTCCGGAAGATTATTTTTTATTCTTGTCTTCACGCACAGAGAGCTCTACTCAGGGGCCTGGGGCTGAGGTGGTTTGCCATAATTGCCTCCAGACTGCTGCTGTGCTGTATAAAAAGGTAGGCACTTTCCCCATTAAGTCCCATTTCCATCCTGTTCTTGGTGTGACACAGAAAGTGCCCTATAGGATGGGGTGGGAGGCAGGGGTGGGCAGTCCCTGGCCGAGGGCCCTGCTTTGTGAAGGATCTCATGCACTGCTTAATTTCTCTAGGAATTAGGGTTATGCTGTGCCTGGAGACTCTGCACCCCCGCCTCTGTTCTCCCTAAAGATGTTGCCATCCTCTGGGACGTGGCTTCGGTCTTGCCTCCTCTGTGACCCTCTGGCCAGCTATAAGTGACCTTCCTAGGAAGGCTAAGAACATGCTATCTGTGCCCCTTACCTGGTCATCTTTCCTTCTCTGGCTTTGACTCTTCCCTGCTTGTCTCTCCAGTGAGGTCAGGTTCTTCACAGGCAAACTGTCCACCTAGCTTTATTTCCCCCAGCCTGTAGTTGAGGGCCTGTTCTGGTGGGACCTTGTCTGCCAAATGAAGGCACCTGCTCCAGGCCGGCTCCTGAGGCCAGTGACTGGGCCTGGCACATAGTGGAGGGTCAGTTAGTGTTTGTGGACTAGATAAAGATGCTCTGCAGATATTGGCCATTCCCTCCTGAACACACCTCATATGTACTAGTTGCTAGAGGGGATATAAAGGTGTATAGACATGACTTCTGCCTTCAAGGGGAGGCAACACAAAGTCCAAAGGCTACCCTATAAGACAAATTGTAGCTAACAGCAATCATAGGGAAAGGCTTGAAGGGTTTGCCCCACAAGTGCCTAACCTGAAAGGATGGGCTGGGTGGGACTTTCGTGGGACATAGGACCCTTGGAGTTTCAAGAATGTGCTGGCCCAAGCCTTGACTTGCCTAGTGGGATGAAGATTCCTGGTCCTCTCACAGGTTGGAGGGGAATTAGGGGCTTGATAGACGTGTCTAGGCCTGTGAGGTTGGAATGGCAGGGGCAGGTTTGTTGGGATGCAGGGTCTCTTTGATATGCCTATTAAAAGAGGCAGGTTTCAGTTTCCCTCACGGTCTGCCTAGCGGGAGATTCCCATGCTCATAAATGGCATTAATAATGTTCTCTGCCTTTTATGTTGTCAGGAGGCCTGTCCCCTGCCCAATAAAAGGCGGGAGCGATAACAGGCCTCCAGTGTGAGACCATGTCATCCTTCAATCCTCAGACCAGGGGACTGTCCCACAGAGCAGAGGCATGGCGAGCCAATCCTACCGCATCAGCTCTGGCTGCAGGGTCAAGAACTTTAGCTCCCACTCTGCCATTGTGTCCAAGCCTGGGGATCGCAGCTGTGTCAGTGCCACGGCCCATCACGGGGGCAGTCCTGGGGGGCTAGGCTACAGGCGCCTGGGAGGCTTTGGCAGTCAGATCCTGTGTACGGTGTGGTCTCCCCGGATCGCGGTGAGTTGTGGATGGGCCCTACACAGCAGAGGCAGGTTTGGCTACCCGGCAGGGGGCCTTTGTAAGCTCAGCCCGCCCCACATCACATCTGTCACCATCAATGAGAGCCTTCTCATACCCCTCGACCTAGAGATAGACCCCAATGCCCAGTGTGTGAAGCACGAGGAGAAGGAGCAGATCAAGTGTCTCAACAACAAGTTTGCTGCCTTCATTGACAAGGTGGGTCTGTGTGTTGTTTCCTGGGACTGTGGCTTAGGAAGGGGAAAGGGACTTGGAACCTGATGATGGGGTGGTTCAAACTCTCCTGTCACTGACTAGCATGTGGCCTTGAGAACATGGCTGAATCAGGGTCTTTCAAGTGTTGCCATGTGAGTCAAATGCAGTAATGAATCTGAAACTACCAGACAGAACAGGAGGGTTTGCTGCGGCCGCTCACAGGCAAGCAGCAAGCATGATGTGTGTGCGCCGTCCATCTTCCTGACATCACCGGCACACAGTAGGAAGGTGTGGGCAGAGCAGGCAGCTCTGCTTAGGCATGTCTCACCTCCCCCTTAGAGAAGATGCTGCCATCCCTAGCATGGAGCAGGAGCCAGGATGCAGAGGGGTGAGAGGATCCTTTCCTGCTCCTCCTTGGAGGGGGCATGATAGGAAGGCTGTGAACCCTTAAAACTTCTGTCTGAGGCACTTCATACCCTGAAGCACATGGATAGATTAAAGGCAGTGAGTGAGAAACGTAAAGCATGGTCCGGAGAGAGGCTGTTGAATTGCACTTTTCTGATGCTGCAGTTTCGGAGTCCTCCTGGTTGAGTGTATAGCTCTGGTTTCCTTTAATCTAACGATGCCCTCCCTAGGAGCTCACAGTCTTTGGGGGAGGGCAGCCACCAAAGTTTAAAGGAGGAGAAGCTTATCTTCCAGGGCTGAACGGTGTGCATATCTACATCCTGGGACTGCATAAGAAGGCACAAACCAGGGCGATGGTGGTTGGAAGTTCTGCTCTCAGATCAATGCTACATCAGAAAAGGGCATATCTGCACACAGAGGTGCTGGCTGTCCGGATTACTCTTCCCTTCCATCAGCACAAAGAAGCTGACCATAGAGTTAGGCAGGTTATTCATTGCACAAGGACACCTAGCAAGAGCAGGGGAGGTTGGAATCCACCCCAGGCTTTGCTGGCAGAACCGTGCGCCCTGGCAAGGGGCTGGAGGCATCTTTTCCTAATTTGCTCAAAAGCACAGGGAGTGCCCTGAGAATGCAGGCTCAAAGGGGTCTCTGCATGTGGCCTTTTGGGCATAACCCATGAATGCTGCTCTCTCTATTGAGAGGCGTCAGTTCTGGGTCTGGAGAGAGGAACTTATACCACTGCACCAGGCTGGCTTTCCCCTCCCTTGGTGTTGCTGATGGCCACCCTCTTCCCTTCAGCCTTCTTCCCGCAGGTTCCAAACTGCATTGTGCTCCAGACTACAAAGTGCATTGATATGGTGGGTTTAATCCTGCCAGAGGGCTGTCCCATGACCTGGGTCTGCATGTTAAAACCCAAGGCAGATGCCTTTTGGATAATCAGAATTTTGGTTCCTTGTCCCACAAGCATGAACAGTCAGACAGTTGAGGGTTTGTACCAGGCTTGTACTCCCAAAAGGTTGGTGTTGGAGAAGAAATCACCTGCTTTAGGTCTGGTAACTGCAAACTTCAATGGGGGCGGTCACATGAATGATGCTAAACTTGAGAGGTGTGCCCACCTAGAAGGGCAGTAGCTGCTGCTCACTCCAGCCACAGGCCTACCTAGCCTTGCCAGAACTTCTGGTATGTCAAAAGGGTCAGAGAGATCCAGATTCTTACTTGAAACCACTCAGTTATTAAATGTTGGCAACTAATCAGGTCTCTATAAAACAGTGTGCAAGCCAAGTAAAACATACCTGTGGGCGTGATAGGGCCTGCAGCTTCCAGTGTATCACTGCTAATGTATTTCTCCTGTCTTGTTTTACAATGAAATTCAGTGAGAATGAGGCGAAGTGGTCTGGTTGGTAGCAGAGTTAGAGTGAGAGGTCTCCTAATTCCTGGCCTGGGATCCCCCATCCTGGGCTTCAGTGCCCCAGCATCAGAGTAAGGAAGAGTCGTGGTGTGTACATTTTAAAATTGCTGTTGTACAAACGCCCATAAACGTAGCAGCTTAAAACAACACAAATTTACTACCTCAAAGGCTGATGTTAAGGTGTCAGCAGGGCTGCATTTCTTTTTGGAGGCCCCAGGGAAGCATCTTTTTCCAGGGACATTTAGGTTTTTGGCAGAATTGAGATCCTTGTGGTTGCAGGATTGAGGTCCCTGTTCTCTTGCTGGCTGGCTGCTGGAGGTTGTTCTCAGTTTCCAGAGGCTGTCCACATTCTTTGGCTTGTGGCCCCCTCTTCCTCCATCTTCAAAGCCAGTAATAGCGAGTTGAGTCCTTCTCATATTTCAGATCCTTCAGTGCAGGCACCTTTTGGGGGGAACATTATTTGCCTACTATGCATAGTATGAAATATTTCTGCAGGATCAGATGTTAATTTCATTCTGTGTAGAATAAATGAATGTTTATAAATAGTGTGCTCTTTCTGGGAGGGGGGATGGGTGGAGGGAAGTAACTTGGGGACTACTTGTGACCTGCACTTTCAGACTTGGCCAATAATTTGGCCTCCTGGGGAAGGTCACAGGCTGCTGCAGGGCAGGGGCCATCCTCAAGGGCAGAAAGAGCTCTGGGGGACCAGGCAAACCCTACCCTCAGGCTTCCCCCTTAGTCTCTTTCCTCCTTCCTGAATGGCAGGTGCGCTTCCTGGAGCAGCAGAACAAACTGCTGGAGACAAAGCTGCAGTTCTACTAGAACTGCGAGTGCTTCGAGAGCAACCTGGAGCCCCTGTTCCAGGGCTACATTGCGACTCTGCAGCGGGAGGCCGAGTGCTTGGAGGCTGACAGCGGCAGGCTGGCCTCAGAGCTCAACTGCACACAGGAGGCTCTGGAGGGCTGCAAGAAGAAGTGAGCATGACAGGGCTGGGATGGTTCTAGGCAGTGGAGTCGGTCTTAGCTGAGACCACATAACTCCTCCAAAAGCCAAGATTGCTGAAGGCCAGGGTTGTCCTGACGAGCTATCAGACACTTCTGCTTTACCCATCTGCTTTGTCTCATGTCAGCTGCTAGCTCTTGCAGCCCTGTGCTGGGGGCTGGGAAAATATTTATAGGGAAGAGTTCCCAGTCTGGGAGGGATGGGACACACATCAGGGCACAGACTGATGCAGATGAAGAGACAGGAACAAATGAAACAGGAGGAGCAAGGCCAGCAGGGCTGGAGAGGAGGAGCCCGGAGCAGTCAGAGCTAGGACGGGGGAAAAGTGAAAGGCTCTGGAGAGATATCTGAAAATGAACTGGCTGAAGCCATTCCAAGTATCTGATGAACTTGGACTCTTCCTTTATTTATTCTGCAGATAAACCATCAGGTTCTTGTTCTGCAAGGCTCCACAATTCAAATACCAATATAAATCTGGGTTTTCCTGAGTTGTTTGGCTTGTCCATTACCTAGTCTAAACTCACTGGATCACTGTACTTACCTTGTAGATACAGACAGAGTGAAGGGTGATTTTGACCTCAATCAATCCTGGTAATTCTAACCCTCCTTGGGATTCTTGGAAGTTCAGGTTTTACCATCTGGCTGGACCCAGCAGTGGGTCCTCACCTCCTTTGGGGTGAAGCAAATGTAGACACAGTCCTCAGTGTGCAGGCATCAAAGTCTGTCTCCCACTCTGGTGGAGTGCAGGCTGGTAATTATAGAGCTGAGTGCTTACTGTAGCCCCAAATGACCGTGTAATTCAAAAGTTATGAGAACAGGCCGGGTGCAGTGGCTCACGCCTGTAATCCCAGCACTTTGGAAGGCCGAGGTAGGTGGATCACCTGAGGTCAGGAGTTCAAGACCAGCCCTGTCTCTACTAATAATACAAAAAAAATTTAGCTGGGTGTGGTGGTGGACGCCTGTAATCCCAGCTACTTGGGAGGCTGAGGCAGGAGAATGCTTGAACCCGGGAGTTAGTGGTTGCAGTGAGCTGAGATTGCGCCATTGCACTCCAGCCTGGGCAACAAGAGTGAAACTCCGTTTCAAAAAAAAAAAAAAAAAGTTATGAAAACCATGCTCTGGGAACTCTGGTCTTCCTTGTTGGGGGCAGGGCTGCTCCGGGGCTGTAATCTCACAGGCAAGAGAAAGAGGGCTGGGCTGGTGGAGGAGGGTGGGGGAATGGCTTGAACAAGAAGTTGCTTCTAGGAATTCAAGTCCTTGGATATTGGGGCAGAGGGAATAAAACCTCATGCGGGTGGCTTCATAGAGCTCTGTGTTTTGTACAGTGTAGAATTTAAAGGCTCTGTGGAACATCGGTCTGTTTTAAATAATTCCACAAATGTTTACTGAGTGCCTCACTGCACCTCAGGTGATTTAGACCAAGATACAAAGAGATTAAATGACTTGCCTCGGGTTTTGCAGCAACTTCAGTTAAGCTAGGACCAGATACCAGGGACCTGGACTTCAAGTCCAGTGTCCTTCCAATGGGTTCTTTGTGGCTAGGAAATAGAAGTCCAGAGAGGCCAGGCCTCTTCTGCAAAGGCACAGAGAAAGGAGAAAACCAGGGAGTTTGGCACAGCTGGGCTCTGGCCTGGCCAGGTCCTCAGTCCCAGGGGCCTTTCCACCTGGCTTGTCTCTCCTCAGGTATGAAGAAGAGCTGGTCCTCAGGGCCACAGCTGAGAACGAGTTCATGATGCTGAAGAAGGTGAGTGACTGTTCTCACATGGGAAGAATTAAATCCTGGACACTGGATGCTCTGATGCTGTGGGCCCTGTCAGGTTCCCATCAGCCCAATTGTTGGTGGTAAGGCACTGGAGCCCCTGGCACAAGAAGGTGGGTTAGTTTGGCCGCAGAAGCCATCATGGAGCCCATGCAGGAACCCAGACAGTGCCAATGGCGGCTTCATAAAAAGAAAACTTCACCACGCTCCTGCTTGGCTTTTTTTAACTACCGGATTGGCTGCAATGTTCAATTTTAATTCTGTGTTGCTCTCTTGCGGGCATTGCCTCCCCCTGTTATCCCAGACTAGGGGTTGGTTCTCAGCTTGTTAATGATTTAAAAGTGTGGCCATCATTCAGCGCAATTGGTGATGATGGAAAGGCCCAGAGAAATAAAACTGTGAATGATTTCCCTTTTGTTTCATGTTGCTGAGTGAAAGTGCATGTGAATGTTCTTTAACAAGCAATTGCTTGCTTGCCAGCCTCCTTATTTGTAAATATCACAGAGTGGAGAGGGGGCTGGTGACAGATCTGCCAATAAAGGCTTGGCCTTGGTCCCAGGCATGAGACTCAGCTATTTGAGTGCTGGGTGTTTCCTGACCTGGGCTCTGAGGACAATCTACAGAGAGGCTCTGTGATTGTCACAGGCTTGTGCTCTGTGGGTCAGTCTGGCTGGGAGGCAGCAGCCTGACGTTCTGGGCCGTGGCATCAGGCTTCCTTCTTTGGCAAGGTCCTCAGCTCTGGAAGGGGTCAGACCTCTTTCCACTTCGTTTCCACGGGTGGTCTCTTTTATGCAATGGGAGGTAATGTCATTGGCAGATAACAAAGGATCTGTCCCTTCTAGGGGGTCCTTGAAGGTGAAGATGAGAAGTCTAGGTTAGACTTGTAAGTGCAGGGTGGCTGGGCAGGGGCAGGCCAGAGGCAGAGAGGTGGGCCAGGAGGTGGTCTCAGGGCCCACTGAGGAGTGCCGAGGCTCAGGGGTACAGCAAGGGGGACAAAGGTCACTTCCTATCCTCTCATGTCTGTCTCCACCAGGATGTAGACTGCGCCTGTCTGCGCAAGGTGGACCTGGAGGCCAACGTGGAGCCGCTGAGGGAGAAGCCAGTCTTCCTGCAGTCCCTCTACGAGAAGGTAAATCTCTCCCCATCTCTGGAAGAGCAAGTGAGAGAGGTGGCAGGGGAGGATTTCCTTTGAGTGTGGCCTGTCCAGGTTCCTAGATTCTAGGGAAAACTGTACATTCTTGACTTTCCTAGGCTCGGATATTTTTCCTTCTGTGACCAGAGGGGATTTTTATCTTGTTTGGGTGGAAGTGGGTGATGCCCTTCCTTTAAGATGATTTGAAAGAATGTGGTTAATTCCCACGTCGTGAAGTGGAGCTCTGACACTTAATTTGTTAATTCAGGTAGTGTAAAAACCCAAGCAGATAATCCAGGCCTCTACCTCTGGCCACGATCTGGCTGATTAGATTTGCACACAGAGCTACAGCTGATCTGGATTATTCAGGCCCCAAGGCGGGGTGGCCCAGGGTGGCGGCATGCACATAAATCCAGCCCTGTTGATCCCTGTATTAGTAGAATTCCACGTTACATTGCTTCGAGGCCACGGTCCCAATTCCAGCCTTCTACTCTTAGAACTACAGTTTTAAAATTTTCCTGACTTGCTGGTAGTTTTCTAATTTCAGAGTTGGGACCTTTTTTTTTTTTTTTTTTTTTTTAAATTTCCTGAGGAGATAGGATCAGAAGGGGATTTGGAGTTGAGGGCACTGGTTGCTGTCTCCTACAGGAAATCCACCTCCTTCAATCACAAATCTCTGACATGTCTGTGGTGGTGAAGATGGACAACAGCCGGGAGCTCAGCATGGACTTGGTTGTGGCCGAGATCAAGGCTCAGTATGATGATATTGCCAGTCACAGCCGGGCGGAGGCCGAGACCTGGTACCAAACCAAGGTAGTCTGGAGGGCAGGACTGCCCCACTGAGACAGGAGGATAGCTGTGAGCCTCGAGTTTCTCTGGGAAACACACTCCTGCACTCTAAAGGGGCTGCCACTGAGGTCCCGGGTAGAGCAGGGCCAGAAGGCAGGAGAGCTGCGGAACAGCAGGCTGGCTGATTGGGTCGGGAACAGCAGCCTCTAGCCATTGTTTCTGCTGTTTGCCTCTTAACCCACAGTGCGAGGAGGTGAAGGCCACAGTCACCCAGCAGGGTGAGAACCTCCGCAGAACCAAGGATGAGCTCAACGAGCTGAACCGCGTGATCCAGAGGCTGACGGCAGAGCTGGAGAACGCCAAGCAGCAGGTTGGGGGACGCCGAGACCCCACTCCATACACCTACCGCTTCTTGTCTGGTTCCTGCTTCCCTCCTATCTTCAAGGACTGCTGTCATCTTTGGAGAGGCGTGTATTTGAACTGTGCCAGAGTACACTACTATCATCAGCATGCAAGGGCTCCTGTTCTAACACCTGCTATTACCAAACTTCCAAATTCTTGTGGATCTGATAGGTGTAAACTGGCACCTAATTGTTATTCTAATTTTCATTTCTTTGGTTAACCAGTGATAGGAAATCTTTCTATCACTTACTAGTTATTTGTATTCCCCTTCTAAGAACTGTCTACTCATATATCTGCCCATTTTTCTATTGTGGCTCCCTTCTTTTTTCTTGGTGATTTGCAGTATTCCTTTGTCCATTCTATCTGGATTGTAAGCCTTTGTCAGTACACATGTTGCAATTAACTTTCCCTCAGTCTATCACTTGTCTGTTTGTCCTTTGTTGAACCCAAATCTTTAACCTGGATGTGCCCAAATCCATTTTAAGTTCTTCCTTTAATGGTTTAGACTTAGAAGGTTTTGAGGTAATAGAGGTAGTCTCTTAAATTTCTCCCCCGTATTAGTTTTATAGTTTTACCTCTGGCATTTAGGTCTGTGATCCATCTGAACTTTATTTTATTTTTTTGTATACACAGTGAGTAGGGTTCTAAATTAACTTTTCTACATATTGTAAGAAAATAGATTATGTAATCCATCCTTTCACCAGTGATTTGTAATACTACCTCCAGCATAACACTGAGCTCCCACGCGTGGCTGGCTCAGTCTCTGTCTTCTCCCTTCTAAGTTGCTGTTCTTCATCACTGCGCAGGATGTATCACTAGTAATTTGTTGTGGTTAAGAGCTGAGTAATGAAATATGCGAATGGTTTATTTTTTTAGATGTGAAATTAGAGAAGATTCGAAGTTGTCCCCGTAATAATAATGATTTTGTTCATTTGATTCTGATATGCTTTCTTAAGTGGGGTGAAGGGAGGGGCTGTAGTTAGCGTGTTGGGAGTTGTTGCACATGGGAGCTTCTTTCAGCAAGATGATCTCAGCAGGCTAAAGAGTGAGACCCTGCACAGTGGCCTTTGAATACCTGAGCTTGGCGCTAATTAATTGCATAGCTTAGGGCAAGTCACAGCCTTTTGGAGTCTTAATTTCTTCATTTGCATAATGGGAATAATAATGTCTGTTGTGGCAAGCTTGCAGATTAACTTTGAAGGTCAAATAAGATAACATCTATGAAAGTACCTTGTAAATGAACAACGGTATATACAAGTATAAGGTAATATCACTAATAATGATCATTCCTATTTCAGTGCTAACATTTCCTCCCTCTAATGGCTCACCTGCCAAACTCAAGTCAGTTTTATGATACAGTGTACAAAAATGAAGGAAAAAAAAATCCAGATGGGCCATGTCACTGCCTAGTTAATTTTCCATTGATGTATTTCTTTTAAACAGTATTAAGTTCAAAAGTTAACCATTTTGAATGGAGATAAAATAGGATGACCAAGGCCACTTGAGACCCACCAGAGTCCCCACAACCTGCACCCTTATCAAACTCCTTCCCTTCTGTCCATCCCCACAGCACTGCAAGCTGGAGGCCACGGTGGCCCAGTCTGAGCAGCAGGGTGAGGCAGCCCTCAGCAATGCCCGCTGCAAGCTGGCTGAGCTGGAGGGCACCCTGCAGAAGGTCAAGCGGGACATGGCCTTCCTGCTCAAGGAGTACCAGGAGGTGATGAACTCCAAGCTGGGCCTGGACATGGAGATCGCCACTTATCACAAACTGCTGGAGGGCGAGGGGATCCTGTGGGGACAGGGGCTCCAGGGTCCCTTCACGTCCCTACTCAGAGCTGTACTGAAATCCTCCAGGAAGAGAATGTTCAAACTGGGAAAGACTCTAGAAATCATGGACTCCAACCATGTCCCCACTTTGCAGATAGGGAAACTGACACCAGAGAGGGGAAGGGGCTTGCCTAAGAGCACAGCCAGTTAATGGCTCAGCTAAAATGTACCGGTCTCCGGGCTGGCCACCGATGCTCTTCTCCCTCCTGCACGCCCCCCCCGGGCTGGAACCTGAAGCTCATTCCAAGGCCACTACTTTACCCTCTTGGCTGAAAGGATGTTTCTGTAATCGGCTTCCATGGGTTCTTAAAGCTGGAATCATTCAGAAAATTAGTTAAAGGCCATTTGATTTGGAATGTGAAAAGAATCCTATCAGCCTAGATAGCCTGGTGTTCAGGACCAGAGAATAGAAATGAGCAGCACAAGTTCTGTCCTTGCAAAGGAAGACAAGACAGACATACATCAGTCCTCCAGGGCCTGGGGTTAGTGGCCCAGGGAAGCTGTCGGAGAAGGAGGCTGCCTTCTCAACAGCTGAGGAGAAGCTGTGCTAATTTGAGCCAAGAGTTGAGGGCAGGTGAAGCCAGTGTAGGGCAGAGTGATGTGTATTTACACCTGGGATGGTTGCGTGGGCCTCTGGACTTGGGATGGCCACATCATTAGAGCTTCTAGCTGGGTCCCTTCAGGGCGGGGAGGATAGACTGGGTAGTAGAGTACAGAGGTGGAGAGCACAGGCCATGAGCTCACTCTGGGTTCAAATCCCAGTTCCACCACTTTTTAGTATGTGACCTCTGTATACCTCAGTGTCTTCAGCTGTAAAACACAAAATCCACCTCGTAAGGCTGTTGCAGGATTAAGTGAGTTTTAATGGAACATAGCAAGCCCCAGTGGGAGGAGGTGATTGTCAAGAGATGATGGTCAGGCCAGGCTGCCCCCGTGGAGAGGGAACTCATAGGCCTGGTTGGAGAAACCTTCCGTGAAGCGGCACTGAGGGCAGCCTGGCCACACTGCTGGACTCGCTCCATGCTTGACTCAAGCACACACACTTTTCTGTCAGCTTCCTCGGGGCTCTGGGTGAAGTCACAGGAGTTCTCTCTGCATTTGGACACTTAAGGCCCCAACCCACTCACTAGCATTCAGTGAGCAGCTGGCACTTGCACTGATTTTCATTATGATACTAATAATGAACGGATTAATATATCAGAATTATTAGCACACATCCCCAATGCATGTGATTTTAAGGTTGATTTAGCATATTGTGCTATGTGTACTGTGGCCATTGACCTTTTAAGAGACTGCCTCCTCTTGGCATTTAAAACACTTAATTTAATTACATTAAGTAATGCTCATTGCTGCTAACACAGAAAATAAGAAAACAAAAGCATCCAGAGCCACTCAACTCAGAGATAGCTGTCGCCAGCATTGTGGTTCGACAGGCACCACCACGGGCACTGTGGGTTCCTTGAAAGGGCACAGTCCTAAGGCTGTGGCAAGGCCAGACTGAGTGGCAGGAAACTGAGCCAGATGCATACATCCTCACTCAAAAGATGAGTGAAGAAGTGTTTTGAGCTGGGCAGAATGAGGCAAGGTAGAGCTTTCCTGGGGAAAAAGGTTTGAAGTGGGAAGCTACAAAAAGGGAGACAGAACAGAAAGTGCAGAGGTGTGAGGGAGGAAGGAGTGTTTATAAAAAGCTCACTGCAGTGGCATAAATGTCTCATCATAAATGATACAGACATATTTCTTGAGACAGAGTCTCACTCTGTCGCCCAGGCTGGAGTGCAGTGGTGCAATCTTGGCTCACTGCAGCCTCCTCCTCCCGGATTCGAGTGATTCTCCTGCCTCAGCCTCCCAAGTAGCTGAGACTACAAGTACCTGCCACCATGCCCGGCTAATTTTTGTATTTTTAGTAGAAGCAGTGTTTCACCATGTTGGCCAGGCTAGTCTCGAATTCCTGGGCTCAAGTGATCCACCTGCCTCCGTCTCCCAAGGTGCTGGGATTACAGAAATGAGATGTTTATAATGTTGGTAAGAAACATATTGGGTTTCCTTACTATGTGCCAGTCTGCATTTTAGGCACTTTCCATGTGGAACTCAATCAGACTTTACAATAATCCTTTCAGATGGGTATTATCATCCCCATTTTATGCTGGGGAAATTGAGGCACAGAAAGGTTAAGCGACCTGCCCAAGGTCACCCAGTTAGTAAGCGGCACAGCCAGATCTAAGTCCAGGTTGCCTGGCTTGAGAGTCCAGGCTCTTAACCACACCATACTCTTCTTCAGCCTCCCTCTGCATTGAATGAAATCAGGTAGATATCTGGGGTATCATTTAATATCCTGGGATAAAAATGAATCTGTTAGTGTAATAGGCAAGCTTTTTCCTGCTCGGAGACATCTAACTAGGTAGCAGCAGCTTCCATCACCACTTTGGCTTTGCTGGCATTTCCAGCCAAGGGACCAGGAGGATGCCCCCCTCATCTCTACTTCTCAGTTCACCAAATTCCATGGCCAAAAGCCAAACATGGCATAAACTGGCCTTTTGGATCCTGAAACCTAATATACTCCTGTCCTTTGGGGATCCCAGCAAGCAGGACCAACACTGATGCTGTCTGCAGCTGGTGGGTAGCCTACCCCTGCCTCTTAGGGCCCCTCCCCTTCTTCAGCATGGAGGAGAATAGGTTTGGTGCAAAAGCAGAGGAACTCAGCACTAACTGTACACTCTCTCCTCTCCCTGCAGGCTGTGTGAAGGCGTGGGTTCAGTCAATATCTGTAAGTTGGGTGTGTGTGGGCATGGCTCTCTGAGGTGTCAGTAATCTTAGTATTAGATAACATCTAACTGATGACCAAGCCTCTGTCTATGGAGTGATAGACAAGGGACTCCTGAGCTGATGTCTCTGGGATCCAGACAAACTGATGACCTCAAATATTTGACCATACATGGTTCCATCTGGAACATCCATGAAGTCTAAGTTAATGAATGGGGCAAATTCTGAACCCCTATTTGGTTCTGCAAAAGTAGCTTAAGCCTTTTTGTTACACACAGAATACTACTCAAGTGGTATCATGTTCTAGTAAGAAAAAAATGTTAGGTTTATATTCTGATCATGTGGGTCTCTGCAGGCAACTTGTAAGTCTCTATCTAGTAATCCAATGTACACACAGCCCCTGGGCCAGGTGTCTGATTCCCATCCTTCCGTTCCCCTCACCTCTCTAGCAATCATATTTCTAGATGACTCCTCTACTGTGATCTATCAGTTTTTGCTCAAAGATTGTGTGAACACCTCTCAACATCAGCCTGGTCCAAGTAGAGTTTGGTGTGCAATTTGCTAACCACACTCCTGAAGAAGCAGATGGCAATGGGTTCAGGTTTGCCTGTAGTTTAAAAAGACTCATGTTGCTGGTCCCTCAGAGAAGGAAGAGAATTAATCATTGGTTCTAAAGGATTCTGGGTCATAACGTGTCTGAGATGGAAGAGAATTCTGACCTGTGTCTCTGTCCACAGGTGTGAGCCGTTCCCAGGGTGGTGTGGTCTGCGGGGACCTGGACTCCACTGCCTCCCTTCGCTCAGAAGGTGTGGCCATCAGCAGTGGTGCACTGTGTTCCCTCTCTGTGGTGGGGGCCTGCTCCAGTGCCCGATCTGTGTGGTTCGCGTAGAGGGGGTGGGACTGTGGACTGACATGTTCTGATGGGGGCAGTGTGGGTTGGGGAGTGGAAATCTTTTCTCCTGCATGCCCAAATGTCAGTTCAGTAATTTCTCCTTACAGAGAACCCAGAACTAACTCTCCTGTTTCCTTCTTATTGGAGTTAGCGATTTACTCTTTGGGTGTAAACCCTGCGTTTGACGTTATTTTCACTTCCATTTCTTCTCCCCCTCCCTGTGGTCCAAGAAAGAAATAGAAAGGTTTTTTTGATATAAATTGTTCAGTCATTGTCTTCCCCAATTAACTTCGGCTAACAGATGTTTGTTAAGTCCTGAGTGTGCCAGATCCTCTTGGAAAGGAGCCAGTTATAGTGTGTGGAAACACCTCTGTGCTTTGCCCTCGGATGAGAGGGGCTCCAGATGCTGCCTCAGCATGGAGGGGCGGCGGGGGTGTGGAGCTGGGCTCCTCACTGGCTCTGAGAGATTGTATATTCCCAGAGTTCCCCAACTATTCATATGTCCAGATTGAGGCTAATCAGCTGGGGTTATACTGTTGGTTGCTTGGAAGTTCACTGTATTTGCATGATTCCTGTATGGCTCCTTCTTTCTTTTGGTGTGCTCGATTAAATATCAATGACAAAAGACTTTTTCTTAGGTACCAAATTAATGCCTGCCTCCTTCATTGTCTTTCCAACCCACTCAAAGCCCTGACTGTCTTGGTGCATCTCACAATGTGGTCCACGGACCACCACCTGCATCAGAATCCCCGTGGGGTAGTTGCTAAATGTGCAGATCCTGGGCTGCATCTGGAACTCTCAATCAAAAGTTCTAGAGATGAACCCAGGAATCTGTATTTTAACAAAATTCCAGGTGATTCCTAGAAGAACTAAAGCTTGAGAACCACAGGTTTATGTTGGTAGAGGGAAGAGGAGGGTCAAATAATTCTGGCCATGGAAGTAACTGTCCCTCTGATTCTCACTGGATCAGTCTAGCCCCTTTGCATTTCTCCTTTGTCTATGCTAAAAGGTCAGAGCCACAGTCTGGGCCACACACACACCAGGGCAGGTTGGGGGCAAAGGTACAAAAGGGGTGAGGAAGGGAGCCTGTATTTGTTAAACACCTGCTAAGTGTCTGACACATTATATATGTATTTCATTAATTTCTCACAGCAACGAGAATATTATCCTCATTTTACATATAAATAAATTAAGGCTCAAAGAAGTAGCTTTACTAAGTTACCCAGCTAGTCCAGAATTCCAACTCAGGTCTGGGGAATGCCGCTGCTCATAAATGTTTCCACAGCATTTCCCTAATTGCTCCTCAGGCTAAAAATTCTGGCTCATCAGATGCTCCTGGAGGAGTTCTGCCTGATGCTCCTTCACCAGCTGTCTGACACTTTGGAGACGAGATGGAAGGTGACACATAGGACCTCCTAGAAGCATCTGTAGAAACATCTCCCCATACCCTCTGCTCTCCAAGGATCTCGGACAGATTGTGTTGTGGGGCGGTTAATACAAGCTTCTTGTGTAGGAACCCAGGATCAAAGCTCAGACCCGTGGTTGGAAGGCATTTGCCCTTCCAACCTGGTCAGAGGCAATTGATTGGTGAACTCTGTGTCTGGCCTACTCTTGAACTGACAGTTCCCTAGAAGTCCTACCTAGGGCTGTCTCACCTGTATGTGATGAATGGAGACAGGGGTTTCTGAGGGTCAATTTTCTTTCACTTGTACAGGAAGAACTATTTCTCCCACCTTATTTTGTTTGGAACTTTTTTTTTTTAAGTTTTTTTTTTTGTTTGTTTAAAGCCTGACTGGGTAGGAAAAATTTTTGCCACAAGAATGCCTATCTGATCTCATGACATGGAAAAGTCTTTAAATTTTTATTTTATTTTATTTCTTTTCTTCTCCAAGGTGCGCACGCACACTGCCAGACCTTCCGATACCAGCTCCGGACCCGCTAAGGCAATGGTGTGGCACCCGGCCTAGGGGCGGAGTCTAGGGGAACAGGGTCTGGCCTTTTGACTACCCGCGGGTTCACTCCCCACATCCCACTCACTGCTGACGGCAACCCTCTAGGGTCTTTAAGAAACCTCTGCGCCAGGATGCACTAGGCACCTAGACTTCGGAGAGGAGGGCGCCGACCCTGGCCAAGGGGCTATGGGCGTGTCACGGGGCAGCCCTGAGCAGCCAACAACCCCCAAACACCCTGCCCACTACCCCAAAACGGCGGGCGGGTCGCGTCCAGCTCGCCCTCCTGTCCCTCCAGGCCCCTCACCACTGGGATTGGAGGTTACGGGCGGGACGCGGGGAGCTCTCGGGCAGGGGCGAAGCGGGGCGGCCAGGGCCCAGGTGTGGAGGGTGGGCGCATTTGAGGGAGGCGCGGGCGGCGGGATCCTGGCGGACGGCAGATGACTCGGGAACCGGTCCGGGGCCAGAGGCGCCAAGGCTGGAACCCCGCATGAGCCAAGGACGCAAGGCCTTTGCGGATCTGATCCCGGGGTTCCAGCAGAGGGTCGCCGCGCCGTGCATCTGGAGATGCGCGCAGGGTACCTGGTGGCAGGACGTGACGGTGGGCAGGCGGGCAGGGCAGGGCACGGGGCGACCGCGAGGAAAGCTAGGGTGGGGGTAGGAGGGTGGGGGTAGGGCGGCCCCTGATTCTCATGGGTGGGGAGGTGGGGGACAATGGTGGCCTCAACGGGAGACAGGACCAAAGTGGGGACCGGCAGGGAGGACCTGCAGGTCCCTTGTTAGGCTGTAAACTGTTCCCACCCCGGTGACCTGTGAACCACCGAGGCTAGGGAAGTCCTGCTGGCCTGGACTGTGACTCGCCTTCCAATCCCGAGTCTGTCGCACCCAGAGGGCCAGCACTGCACGGGCACCTTAACAGAGAAGAGCCTTAGAACGGTTCTCCTCGGCCACGCAGTTCTGATGCCTTCAGACTCTGTTTCAGGGACCACAATGGCCAGGCAGGGACTTGACCTGGGCTGACCGAGGTCTATCTTAGTAGGGTGGTGCTCCCCTTGTCTCTGTCTCCCGGACCAAAGGGTCTTGCAGCGGCCTGCCCATCACAGTGGGGATCCCACCGAGCAGCGGTAAAGCCAGGTTAAAAGGGTCGCCAGAGTGACTCTGACGACACTTTGGGGGTCTCAGGGGGACATTCACTGCCCTGGGGCATGGGACTGTGGAATGGGGAAGGGTCTGTTTTTCCTTTTTGTTGGTGGTGGAGGGTGGCTATTTATCTGAGTGTCTTGGGTATTTTCTTCATTTTTAATGAATAAGCTTATCCTATGAGTGCTGTCCTTCCCCGCCTCACTCCACTCCCTGGCTGCTCTCCTGCCAATATGAGGGAGCCCCCGGTTTTTGAACAAATCGGAAATGAGCAGGGATTTCCAGGCATACACAGGTTGGGGATTGGGGGAAGCAGGAAGGAGGCCTGAGGCTGTGTGAACTAAGCCTATCCCATTGTTTGTTCTGCCTGGCACATCCCTACACCCAAGGAGAGTGGTGCTTAGTGCCCATGTCGTTGTTGCTCTAATCTTCAATGAGCAAAGCACTTAGTACAGTCACCTCCTAATGCTTATGTTCCCAGAGAGAGGCAGGGGTGTGAATAACCCAGACAAGGGGACATGAATTCCCACATGGTCATGTCCGTGTCTACACAGAACACACTTGGTAATTTTCTTGATAATGTGGTTAATTTGTGTTCCTAACTATGCTTGTCTAAGGTGAGTAGTAACACAAAATTCTATTTTTCTGAGATCCCAAAGATTCAAGCAGGGAACAGTTGGAAACACGGGCTGGGGGAAGGAACTCTCTTGGGCATAGGTGTTTGTGAGGATGGGCTGAAGCAGAGTGGGTTGAGAATTGGTGGAGGAGTATTAGTGGTTTCAGGAGAAAGGAAAAGATGACAAATCCCAAGTGTATCTGTTTCTTTGAAAGGATTATTTTCCATTCTTCGAATCCTCTGGAAGTTTTGTGTGTTTGTGGGCAAGGATATCATTAATATTTACATAAGAACTGAATACAGACTGCAGGTCTAATTTTCTCTGATGCTGGTGTTAGCTTGGTTTGTGATGTTTCTAAGGAGGAGGGAGCCCAGGACAGAGATCTGGGATCACTCCCATGGCCCACTTTATTGTTTGGGCCTCTTGAACTTCTGGCTTTTCCTCGATCTCTCGATTTCAGGTCACTTGACGTCTTCAGAATTTTTTCTTTCTAATAAAATGTTAATCCCTAGTCACCTTTGGACTATACCCTTTGCATTCCGTGGGGAATAGTTCTTTGATCAGGAGAGAGCTACAGGAGCCCTAGCATCCTTTGAGCCAGAAGAGCTTGCTGTGGGTTTTTGCTGTTGGCTGCAAGGAGGGCTGGGGCAGAGGCTTACCTCCCCATAAGCAAAAGGCACCTCTGGCCAGCTGAATCTGTTGAATGGTATTTGCGCACAAAGCACGGAAATGTATCAAAAAAGTTACTCCTATCTCCCAGGTTCTGGCTGTTTGACTTTTCAATCCATGGTGCCATTATTTTTTGGGTATCAGATTTGGCATTTTAGTTTGCTCAGCCCAGATCCATGGGAGCATTAAGCTGTTTTCCCCAAGCATAGACTCACTGTAGCATCTCAGAACCACAGGAGACAGCAGACCTGGTAAGGACTCTACCCACTCATCTCACAGACCCCAGACTGACATGCAAAGCATGGAAGCCACTTTCTGTCCAAGGACTCGCCGAGACCTGGCAGTCTTGGCAGAATTGGGGCTCAAATTTCCATTTCCTGATGTTTCAGCCCCTGGGATTTGACATTTCCTGTGGGTGAATGATGTCCCTTAAGTTGAAAGTTGGCCTATTGTGATTGTCACCATGCTGTCAGGGCCCAAAGAGCTGGGAGAAAGGAGGCAGCAGGCAAGAGACTTGGAGGAAGCCCGCCAGGTGTCTGCTAGCAAACCTCAAACAGAGTAGCAGCCTGAGCACTCAGAAGCAGCCAGCAGCCTCCTGTGGGGCTACAGCCCTTTGGGCCTGAAGTGAGGGTGCACAGGGCCTTAGCTTCTCCTTGCAGGGAAAGAGGCTGTGGGATGCAGCAGCAGGGAGGGGCTGGCAGACACCGGCCTGATGACTGACAGCTAATGGGACTGGATGTCTCTACCTCCGGCTGCACCAGCTGCCTGCATTCATCCAGCACATCCCAGGCCTGGCATATCTTGGAGCTCCTTCCTGGGACTCAGTGGAAGGTCAGAGCCAGGAGGAGATACTTCCTGTCCTCATGGAACTTCCAGCTTGATCCAGGTCCAGACACACCCATTGACATCCTTGGCCCAGATCCGCAGAGACAGAACCAGAGATTCTCAGGGTTCCAAACACTATGTGATGGGGTAGGGGGGTGGGGTGGAGGGCGTGGGCATGAGGGTGGTAGCTATGGGGAGCAGAGGAGGGCCCTGAGCAAAGGCAAATGGGAGGAGGGATGTGGGATGAGCTATGTGTCCACAAGGGGTATGTAGGAGAGAGTGGCTCTGGGCTGCCTCAGAGGGTAGACTTGTCTTCTTGGGGTGGGGTCCATGATTGGGAGGATGAGCGCTGCGTAGAGGGGTTAGACAGGGCTGAGGAGTACCTGGGGAAGGAGGTGATGGAGGGAGCCTGCATTTGGCATAAGAAGCACACACATGTGCGGGGAAGTGACTTGAGCCAGGCAGGAGCAGGTGAGAGCAGTGAGTTTGGGATGGAGTTCTGGCTGCTGGGAGTACGCAGGGTGGGTCGGGGAGAAAGAGGCCATTCGTGGGGAGCTGGGCTATGGTCCAGGCCTGAGGGGTCTGAGGGCGAACAAGTGGAATCAGACTGTGGAAGTGGACAGGAAGCAGCAGAGTTTCTGGGGGGTGACTGGGGAAACACTGCATGGGGAGGGGGCTGGGATTGGTCAGCTGCAGAAGAGGCAAGAAGGGAGTGGAGAAGTTGTTGTTCACAAGACCACACATCCTTGCATTGCAGCGGCGTTTATTGAAACACAGATTGAGACAACCCAGAAGGCAATGCACCCATAGACAGTCATAAGAGGGAGACCTAGGAAGTGGCTGGACTCTGTCCCACCAGCGCTGCATTGGACAGTCCCCACTCGCACCCAGCAAGGGGGCATCTGGAGCAGCCATGGAGTCTTCTTTGAAATGTACAAAGGTGCACTGAACAGCAAGACCCGTCCAAAGTTCCCTAACCAGGGGCTGTAGGCAAAAGGATGCCCCACAATAATGGGCCTCTTGACTGCGAGGTCACATGAGGAGCCTGGCTGGAACAGGTTAGCCCAGAAGCAGGAAGGCAGTCCGAGAGAGAAGCAAAACATGAACGGGAATGAACAGGCAAGTGCTTGCTGGGGGACCGTTCTACCCAGCCAGGGGGAGGGGCTGCTGAAGAGGGACTTTCTCCCTGATTCTCAGGTTGTGGCTGGATGGTTAGGATGGCGCCTCCACCCAGGAGATGGAGCTTCCCTGCTGACCACCACGCTGGGGGACTGGTCTTGTCCCTGAGAACTTGGGGAATAATGCAAATTGGCTACAGGTGTTTTGGAGCTAAGTAGGAGTTGAGTGAAGGGCTGGGAACGCCTCTGTAAATGCTGCCAGGAGGACAACTAGGACGCATGTCCCTAGCATGAGAAGGTGCAGGGGAGCGGCCCGAGGGTCTTTCCCTCTGTAGGAACATCTGGAAGATTCTGGAAGCAAGCACGCATTTTACATTCACATGCCATTCAGTGCAGTGATGCAGGCAGGTAGGCGGTTGGCAGGAAGCCCTGGTTCCATGACTCTACTAGGCAAAGCGGACAGACCGGCTACTCCCGCAGCTGAAGCTGGAGGAGCGAGGCTGGCAGGGGGCACAGGAGTCAGGGGCCATCACTGTGAAGCTGCCCCCTATGGCTGAGGGGCCAGAAGTGATCTGGCGCCCTGGGGTGGTGCTATAGGAGAGGCCCCCAGAGGAGACTCCGCCACGGGAGCTGCTGACACCTGTGGAGAGAGGAGACATGGAGGGGTGAGCAGCTCCCTGCGATCTCACCTACCCTACAACAAGCCCCAGGGCACTGCAGGAGCTGCCTCCCTCTGCAAGGAATTGGTGGTCAACAATGCAGGTCCTGTTCCTGAGACGCACAGTCCATCTAGGGGACTGTGGCAGGAAGGAAGTGAGGACCCCTGGACCCCGGGGAGCAAAGCTTCCAGGTCGCAGGTCCATGGCCTATAGCTCACTGTCAACACTAGTGAAGAGCACTCAGCTCTGCTTTCTCTAACACCCGTCATGGCCCCCACTGAGGAGCCAGGGGAGGGCGAAACAGTTGGGGGAACACTTGAGGCTCCATGGGTTAGGCCAATGAGTTCAGCTTTTCCATCAAAAAAGCCATTTTTCTAGGAGAATTTCAGGCAGATACTCACAGACATTCACGGAGCCCACACCTTCACACAGCCTAGGGAGAAGGAAAACTCTGTTAGTTGCAGACACTGAGTTGGATTCCTTGAGACTGATGGTTGCCTGGGGACAGAGAGGGTTATCCTGTGTACAGAGTCTACCCCTGAGAGGGAAGAAGGACTCCCCCAAATCTGCATTACATGCTTGCTTTCTTTGCTGGTTTTAACCATGAAGACAAGGCTGTCTGATTTTCAGCAGCAGCAGGTAAGATTATGAACAGTGCCCCTAGTTTGAGTGATGGTGACCAGCCTGGATGGTGCCAATCAAGCTCACAGGAAGGACAGCTGAATCAGATACAGCAGGGTATGAAAGGACTTTGTGGTTAACGAAGAGCTAAATGCATATAGAAGTGCATCATCATCATAACACACAGGCGTATGTGGCAGGCCACGCAGCAGCTTCAGTAGGAAGCTATTCAACAAGGACGGATTTGGGAGGCATGAGACTTGGATGCAGGTCCCAGCTCTTCTGCTTATTAACTGTGCAGCCGTGATAAAGGCATTGAATTCTGAGCCTACTTCTTTATCTTTACATGGGAAAAACCATACCTATCTTATTGGATTGTGAAGATTATAAAATAAACACTTAGCACAGGTTGAGCACAGAAGCACTCAGTTAGCATTATTATTATTGGAGCTATTGTACTAGCCATGGCCAGAGTTGTAGCTCACACTCAGCTCAAGGAAATTCACTCCTGGAGGACCACAGCCTCCACCTCTGAAACCCCACAAAGTCCTCTTAGCCCCACCTGTGTTCCTCGCCCTCCAGCAGGCGCCTGTAGGTGGCGATCTCGATGTCCAGGCCCAGCTTGGAGTTCATCACCTCCTGGTACTCCTTGAGTAGGCAGGCCATGTCCTGCTTGGCCTTCTGCAGGGCACCCTCCAGCTCAGCCAGCTTGCAGCGGGCATCACTGAGGGCCGCCTCACCCTGCTGCTCTGCCTCGGCCACAGCAGCCTCCAGCTTGGCACGCTATCAGGGTGAAGATATGAGGGCCAGAATGAGAGAGAGAAGGCACAGCTTGGCTCGCCCAAGCTGATGGAGCTAGGGCAGGGAGAGGAGGGTCCTGGAGAGAAGGTTGGCCTATGGCCAGGTAGTTAATGGGGCTGTGAACACAAGGGAGGAGATGGGTGGGCTTTTCACCATCTCTCCTTGATGGCAGTCACAGGGTGGCCAAGGAAGGGGCTGGATCCTCCTTTTGGAAGTTAGTGACATGGCCTGAGTGCTGTGAAATATGATAGAGCCCTTGCCCTCCTTCTGGGTCCCTGCTTCCTCATGGGCACAATGTGAGGCCTGATTAAGGGCCAGGTGCTGCAGCCTGCCCGTGCTGGATATTTGAATCCTCCACAGACCCCACCTGGCACTTCGCATTCTCAATCTCGGCCGTCAGCCTCTGGATCATGCGGTTCAGCTCGTTGATCTCCTCCTTGGTGCGGCGCAGGGTCTCCCCATGCCTGATCACCGTGGCCTTCATCTCCTCACACTGGGGGAAGTAGAGATGCTCATGAGGCTCAGGGTGGGACTTCCCATCCATTCAGGGCACCATGGATGATTGTGCAGGTTGTACAGTGCTCAGCCTGTGCAACCACACATGGCAGTCCTGCCCGGCCACCCTAACCTGAGAACTATTGGACTTTTTCGTACTGTCCTCATGGATCAGAATTCCCAGGCAAGAGAAGCCTTTTCTAATAGATGCCTCACATCCCTCCCACTGCCATGCTTAGCAGGCAGGTGTCCTGTGCCACTCACCTTGCTACGGTACCAGGACTCAGCCTCGGCCCGGCTGCGGCTGGCAACATCGTCATACTGAGCCTTGATCTCAGCGACGATGCAGTCCATGTTCAGGTCTCGGCTGTTGTCCATCTTGACTATGACCGAGGTGTCTGAGATGTGGGCTTGGAGAACACGGATCTCCTGTGGGGCCAACAGCCAGTGCATTTGCTTCTGGTGCCTGATCTGGGCCATATGATCCACCCCAGGGGGCAATGTCCGCTCCCTAGACCAGGCACTGGTCATGAAGGTTACATGACTTCTGTTCCTACCACCCTCGCTCATGCACAGGCTCCTTACAAACAACAAAGCTGAAAGGGGCTGTAGAGGCCATCTGGGAACAGTGTCTGCCTTAAAAGTGGGAAAACTGAGGCCCAGAGGGTGAAAAAGGTCTGATCCAAAGTCACCCAGCAGGGGAGTTGGGGTTTGGATGCCAGGATGAGTTATTAGTCCATTAATCAGGACCATGCCCTATGTGCAAAGTCATCCTGACCCCCACCACACATGCACACTCTGGTGCCCATCTCTAGACTGGCACTCACACAGGCAGCACACCAACACGCAGAGGTCACAGACACAGAGCAGCCCAAGAACATGTATACCCCATGCTCCTCACACGCATGAACTTGGACATGGCCTCTGTATTGTGGGCCCGTGGCACGTATGTGCAAGCTCTTTTCACACTTACATTGCACATTGGCAAACATAGGCACACACATGCACCCTTGCCTCACTGCTCCCCTGTCTCCAAAACACCTCTCCACCTTCCCTGGCTGGGTGGCAGGTGCCCCCTTACCTCTTCATAGAGGCGCCTCAGGAAGCTAGACTCTTCCACCAGGGCCTCCACATTGGCCTCCAGGTCTGATTTCCGCAGGTAGGCGCAGTCCACGTCCTGGCAGTGGGACAAAGAGGAGGGGACATGCATGTGAGAGGAGATCAAAGGAAGGTGCCTTTAGTCAGTGTGGTGACACTGCCCCTCGCTGGAGTTTGCACTGATGGGCCCCCCTCCTCCTTGCCCCATGACCAGCCCCTCACCTTCTTTAGAACCACAAACTCATTCTCTGCCGTGGCTCTCAGGGCCACCTCCTCTTCATACCTGGGTGTGGGAAAGAGAGGGCTGGAGCTGAGAAATTGGATCTTGAATACCATCCCAACTCCTGGGCAAGTTCTTCAGGGGATTGAAAAGGGGTTAATCCCCTCCAGATGTTGTCTTGGCCCCTCCAGGATCTATTCTCTGTATTATTCATGGGCTAGCCCTTGTCCCAGCCTGGCTTCATTCCACCGCAGTGCTTCTGCCTCTGAGATGGGGTTAGGAATGCACATTCCTTCTCCCAAGTCTAAAATCATCTGTGCATCCTAGGTCCCAAGAGAGCTGGTTCCATTGGCAGGGAGATCACAGAGCCCATGTCATAAAGGTAAGCTGAGAAGGGTAGGGACATACAGAGTGTCAGAATTCCACTGGATTTCCTCTCTTCATTCCCCGGAAGTAGCTCTAAGGCTCACAGGGGTGGAGTCTTAGAGGTGAATCCCAGGAATCTGAAGACATCTAGGCCCCACTGGATATCTGCTCTGGGTTCCAGGCAGCCTGCTATTGGAATCTGAAAGAATCTGTGGCAAGAGGGCTATGGGCAGAGCCTCCCAGCATTCTCTCTGAGTTTCCCCTGAGTCCCCCCAGCTTGCTGCACTCACTTCTTCTTGTAGCCCTCCAGCACCTCCTGCACGTGGTTGAGTTCTGAGGCCAGCCTCCCGCTGTCGGCCTCCACGCACTCGGCCTCCCGCCGCAGAGTCTCAATGTAGCCACTGAACAGTGGCTCCAGGTTGCTCTCGCAGCAGCGCTGGTTCTGGTAGAACTGCCATTTGGTCTCCAGCAGCTTGTTCTGCTGCTCCAGGAAGCGCACCTGCCATTCAGGTGGAGAGAAGAGGGTCAGAGGGAGCCTAGCGCAAGGCGCCTGGTTTCCCACAGCTCTCTCTGCCCTCGGGTGCTGGCTGAATGGGCTGAGCCATAAAGCTGAGTGTCTGCGGCTCCAGGGGCCCATTCCCAGGCCCCCAGGGAGGCCGTTGTGGGTGTGAGGGAAAGCAACCTGACTCAAAGCCAAAGATCTGTTTCAAGTCCCAGTTTTGATACTTTAAAGCGCAAGTTGTTTAACCTCCTGGGGCTCAGTTTTCTCCTTTCTAAAATGGAGCGAATAGTGCCTGTCTTAGCACTCTTGTGAAGATTGAACAAGTTAATGCGTATCAAGTGCTTAGAACAGTCCCTGACACGTAGTAAATGCTCAGTGTATTTAACTATTATTATAATTACCAGTTGTCCTTCACTTGTTCATATATGCAACAAACACTTATTAAATATTTACTACTTAGTGCCAAGGCCTGTGCTAAGATATACATATCCATGTCTAATATCTGTGTCTATGTCTATATCATCTAACAATTCCATCCAATTATCACAGCCCTGTGGGATGTAGATATTACTTAACCCATGTTGCACATGGGGAAATTGAGACTCCAAGGTATGAAATGCCCAGCTCATGGTAAGCGATAGTCTTACCATGAGATAGGCATGCTCTGCCTGCCCCTACAGCATGTCTGAGCTGCTCTTATACACCCACTCAGCTCCAAGTTGCTGTCTGGTAAGTGGAGACGCTGATACCCACCCCAGACCATCACTGTGAGGATAGACTCAGATTACTAAAGAAAGAGTGAAAACGGGAAGGTCACTGCATCTGCCCCCAAACGCTGATCCTAGACCCTCAAAGCTGGTCCTTCTGCTCTGCTAGAGGCCTGTGGACACAGGAGGAGCCTGTGAAGGAGGCTTCCAGCTTCCCCCTACAAAACTTTCTTGAGCGGCAGACTCACAGCTATGCAGAGTTCTCCACACTCTGGCTGCGTTAGGGGGCCTCCTCCTGCCAACCTGGCCACCTCCCCATCTGCATTTCGGCTCTCTCTCATGAAGGGGCTGCCAGGCCTGGGTTGGCTGTTACACCTCCTCACCTACCACTGTCCTTGGAAAATAATGATAATAGCAGCTAACATGTATTGAGTGCTATTTGCCATTATGTTTCATGCATGGACTCATTAATCCTCACAGGTGGATGAGGCAGGTCCTGTTGTCCAGCAGAGTAACCTGCCTGGGGTCTCACATGCTCAGTGATGCAGGAAGGACTTGAGGGAGGCAGCGTGGCTCTGGGCATTACCTCAGCCCCTTCACGGGCTGCCTGGCTAGGAGCCACAAGGCCTTTTGGTCTCCCCATTATCTCCCACTCTTCCAGCATCTGCTGCCCAGTCTGGTTTTTCAGACACAGTTCTGATAGTGCTATGTCATCTTGGCTCAAGAAATACACTCAAACACATATACACACTCACATGCATGCACACACACATATGCTCACACGTGTACCCACACTCACACATATACACACACCACACACACACACACACGCACACACACCGCTACACACACACACGCACACACACACATGCACACACACATACACACACTTTGGATCACAGGCTCAATTTCTAGACCACACCTGAACCTCATTAAATACTGCGGGAGTTAAGTGATGAAAACTGACCCTTCCACCTGTATGGGTCTGCACGTCATTCCCTCTGCTGCCTCAAACCGGCAGCCATCCTGTCTCCTCAGCAGACTGGGACCTCGCCAAGGGAGGGCAGGGCTGGAGGCTTCTCTGGACCGTCTCAGGCCTCACCCACCTTGTCGATGAAGGCTGCGAACCTGCTGTTGAGGGACTTGATCTGCTCCTTCTCCTCCTGCTTCACACACTGCGCGTTGGGGTCAATCTCCAGGTTGAGGGGCGTGAGGAGGCTCTCGTTGACCGACACGGTGGTGATGCATGGGGAGCTGGGCCCGCACACGCCCCCGGAGCGGTAGCCAAAGCTGCGTCCGCAGGAGCCAGCGCGGAAGCCACCCACAGCTATCCGGGGCCCGCAGGAGCCCAGGTTGCAGAGGCTGCGGCTGCCGAAGCCCGTCAGCCCCCGGTAGCAGGACACCCCTCGGTAGGGGGCGGCGCTGATGCAGCAGCGGTTGCCAGTTTTAGGGGCCACAGCTGAGCAGGAGCTGAAGTTCCTGGTGACCCCGCATCCTGAGCTGATCCTGTAGGAGCGGCACGACATCGTGTGAGGCTGAGCGGAGTCTGAGAGGCAGCGGAAGGCGGTGCGGGCGGCAGAGTGCGAGGCTCAGGATCCTTCTGGTCTCTCTGATCCTCCCTGGTCCTTTTATTGGTGGGGAGAGCTGGGGTTGGCTGCATAAAAGGAGTGAAAAGCCATTTTATGTTGTTTATGGGCTTGGGAAGTTTGCCAGCAACTCCCCACGGACTCATCTTAAAGGTGAGCTCAGCAGCGACTCTGGGGCTCCGTGAAGTCTTGAAGATGTTATTAAGGAGACTGCGTTTGCACTTTTCATCTTCAAAGCTCGTTTACATATATTAAGTAATTAATTTTCTCACAGTCTGTCTGTGAGATGGCCTCAACCCACACTTGGAGACGGATTTGAACTCCACAACAGCCTGGGGGTGGCTGGGTTTGGGATACAGGCCGATGCCATTGTCTCAAGGGAGAGGTTGGAGGGTCCTGGGTTAGGTGAGACTTGGCGGATCATTGCATCCATCTATCTGGTTCCACAGAGGACACATTCTCAAGTAAATCATTGCATTTCAGGGGCCGATAGGTCAGGTGAATCCCCCCCTCTTCTAGGCAACATTGCTTGGAATGTGGTTCAGGACCAGAGCAGTCAGTTTGGCTATGCCGGCGCCGGGATAGAGGGCTGGGGCAGATGATCTCTTGGAACCTTCTGGATTCCAGCCCAGAAGGCGCTGGTCGAGAACTTCCATTTCTCACCCAGCAAAAGTGCAAACCACACAACTCTCAGTGGCCACAATAATGGCCACTTGCGGATTATGGGGAGACTCCCTCTTGCCACTTTCTTCCATTTGGTCGAAAGGATTGGAGAACTCAACCTTGGGATAACCTGGGGGCTATAAGTTTGCTGTGGGCACCTCTCCTTTGCTCTTTAAGAAAAAATGGGTCGTGTGAGTCTCGCTTCCCAGACCACCAGTTACAGGAGGTATTCCTTCTGTTGGCCAGCCCTTGAATTGTCATCCCTAGAGGAATGTTTAGAGACTGCATTGCACAAAGCTGGAAGTGGGATTGTGGTTTACTCTTGTCTAAGGTTGCTATGATTTCTGGCTCCTGGGGGTTCTGGGAGCCCCATCCTTCTAGTCTCTGCTTCCCTGCGTGTCCTTGGGCCACTTATTAGGATAATGAGTGTATTCTTTTAATGTTTATGGAGTACAAACCTTGGGGATGTGGGTCTGCCCCCAGGGAGGTTAGCCAGACACCCAAGCGTTAGGAACTTAAGGAAGAAGAGCTGTTGAGCTTCCTCAGAGGGTAATTCCTCCTCCAGGAAGCCTTCCATAACCAGACACTGCCATTGTGCTGCTGTTCCCGTAAGTCCTTCACGAAATGCCCTGCACTCTGTCCTGCATCTGCTCTAATCTCCACAGCCAGCTGACCTCACCCAGGACCTTCATCCAGGATCAGGCTGATCGATTCCCACTTCACCTCCACACTCCACATTGTTCTTCAGGGCAGGGTAGAGAGACCTTGGCAGCTGGTGGGGGAAGAGCAGGTGGTCGCACCAGCTGACCCTAGAACATATGCAGATCATAATCATCCACGGAAAAGCAACTGGGTTTGGCAACCCGGGCAATGGAATCAAAACTGGAAGACCTGGTTCAAGGGCCAGTTTGGATCCTTCCTAGCTGTACAGCTTTGGGGGAAGTTCTTAACCTCTCTGAGCCTTTGTTTCCTTAACTGTAATGTGGATTCATCCTTATCTTCCAGGGCTGTTGGGAGGGTGAAGAGGATGATACGTGAGAAGGTGCTGTTGGGACGGGAAAGCTCTGTGTAAAGGAAAAGGCCTGTTCCTTCCCATGAGGAACACTCCCACCTGCCTCGCCCAGCAGAGAGGGCCTGCTCCTTGCCCTGCCATGGCCTTCACCTCCTCTGCACATTTATGACTCCTTCACCCTTTCGAGGCTGCTTTTAATGTTTTTTTAGTCTGATTTCACTTGTAGAGCAATTTTGAGTGGAGTCTGGGGACAGAGAGAGGAGGCTGTATGGGGAGCTCAGTGTGGGGCCTGTTGCTGGGGTCCAGGGATGTTTGGACAGTGAGTTCACTGACTGAGTACTGTGTAGACCTGGAGCTGGTGTGCTATGGGCCAAGAGGGATTCCTGGAGGAGGGTGGGGACCGAGCGTGGCAGGTGGAGGGGCCTGAAAGCCCATAAGCACCTCCCCCTCTCCACAACTCCCGTAAGCCTCTGCCCTCCTCCAGGTTCTTAAAGATGATGGGACCAGAGACATTTCTGTTCCTTCTTGTGGGCAGGAGGTTTTGTGCTGGAGGGAGGCTCCTGTTTCAGCTGCTTTCCCTTGCACCCAACACACACCCCATCCAACCCTCCACCCTAAATTGGGAAGGGGAAGTGGGGCCAGGGGATTCAGGAGTCTGGGGGTAGTCCACTGTTTCCAGAGCTAAGATACCTCTCCAGGACCAGCAGGTCTGTCCAGCCCAAGGGTGTGAGCCCCTTCAAGGGTGTGCGGGAGTGAGACAGGCCCACCCTGCCCACAGGAAGGTGCTCGTGCGTGCTGGGTGAAGCTTGCATCACTGCTGATGGCAGTGCTGAGCCCAGGGCTGGGGCTGGGGGCCGCCCAGGACGCTGTCCAGGGGGAGCTTCGGATTGGAGAAGCTGGGCTGAGGGCAAAGACTTGAGGGGAGCAGATTCCTTACAGGGCTGGTCCCAGGTGGTCCAGGGCCAGGGAGCAAGTCAGATCAGGTGGATCTGGCACAGCTGCCCCGGAAGGGCCTGGGCCTTTGCTTATGGTTCTACCCAGGGAGGACACAGATAACACATAGCCTCGTGCCTGCCTCTAGCCATCACCCAACCACCCTGCTCAGTGGAACAAGTTGCTGCCCTGAGAGTCAGGATCTTTTGAGGGCTGGGAGCCCCATCTCCTTTCAGTGTCTCATCCTCATTTACTGTACCCTCATTCACCTGTGCCCTATTGCACCCCTCTCCCTTCCACCAACCTTCTCCCTGTCACACCTTGGCCTGGAATGTCTCAGAACAGCTGCCTCTCCCAGGAAAGTTTTGTGAGATCATCAGGGGGAGGCTGTGATTTCTCCTCCCTGCTGGCTTATAAATGCCCTCTCTGGGACTCCCCAGGTAACTCCATACTTCTACACCCTCTTGTCCTAAGGACTGTCACTCATCACCTCCTTTGGCCCTGTCCCCTCTTGCTCCCTGCACCTTTTGAAGGCCCCATCTAGTTTCGGGAATCTGAAGAGTCCATAACCCTCCCATAATGTAAAGAGCTCCCAAGAGGCTGCTTCTTCCAGAAAGTCTTCAGGAACTCCTTGGGCAGAGAAGTTCTTTACCCTGGAGGTCCAGGCAACCTCTGAGACCTCCTGTGAATCTGCTCCGCTCCAGGGTACATATTCTGGGGTTTTCTCAGAGGTCTCACTGCTCCCACCTCAGCCCCACCCTCAGGCGGTGCTTTTTACCTGAGCTGGGATGCTCCCTGGGGCAGCCGACTCTCCCTGACCCCAGAGGCCCACTACCTTCCTTCCCTTCTGCTTTTTCTACTGTGCTAAAATCCCCTCCTTCTAAGAAGAATTCCTGGATTTGTCCAAAGACAGTAGGGTGCTGACATCTTCCCCATCCTGCACTGTCTGTCCTTAGGACTGCCTGTCCGTCCTCCCAGTTTTGTGTTTGTCTGCCTGGGCTCTTGTGGGCTGTCTTCCCATCCCTCCTAGTGGGCTGTCTTCCCATCCCTCCTAGTGGGCTGTCTTCCCATCCCTCCTAGTGGGCTGGTCCTCCTCAGTCAATCCTGATGGGCTCCCCATGGACAAGGCCTGCACAGCTGATTCAAGTTGGGTACTGCCCTTTGCCTCTGCTGGCCACAGTTTTATTATGCATCCAAGGCTGTGCCACTGCAGCTGCTGAGATGCAGCTCTTGGAGGGTCTTCTTAGCCCTCTTTCCCTCTCTTTGGCTTTCACAAGACTTGGGCATGATTCAGGGACTCTAAGTGAGAGAAGGGAGGGTCAGAGCAACTCTACGCTCTCCAGTGTGTGGTGACAGGGTTCTGTGCCCAACTGACGCGGCTACTCCCTGGCCTGCTCCACAGGAACTCCAAGAAACTCCCTTCTCCTCCTGAACTCTGTGCATGTGCCTTCCTATTGGCAGCATTCCCTGGTGCTTTGCTGTTTTCCATGGTTACTCAGCGTCAGAGCAGAGGCTCAGTCATTACAGAGCCTCTGATTTCAGGAATGGACTGCATGAATAGTTTTGAAATTTTTTTTATTTCTTTTCTTTCTTTTAGGCAGTTGAGCCATCTTCCAAATCCTAGGAGGAAAACAGCTATGTAAAGCCGTGTATCTACTTATGTAGTTGTAGAATAGATAAGATTGACATGCTGGTCTCCCTGTTTGCCCCTGGCCCTCCAACTCCATTCTCAACACAGGAGAGTCAGCCCCGTAAAACGTAAGTTGGATCATGTCACTCCCCTGCTCAAACACCTAACTCCCCATTTTGCTTGGAGTCCTAATGATGGCCAACAAGGCCCTGCACTGCCTGTCTGTGTTGTGGCCTTTGTCACCGGTCTCCCTGTGTTCAGCAACCACAGTGATCTCCCACTGCTCCTGGAGCACCAGGACAGGGTGCACTCCTGACTCAGGGCCTGTGCCCTGCTGTCCCTTCCACCCAAATGCTCCCCTCTCATGCATGTGGCTTGCCCATCACCTCCTGCGGGGCTTTGCCCCAGCACTATCTCTCTGACCCTTAAAAAAATGGCAACCTGCCCTCCACCCCAGGGCACTCTCCATCCGGCATATCTTGCTCTGATCTATTTATTTTTCCATCACACCTAACACACTCCAGAATTTACTTATTTATTCTATTTATGGATTTTGTCTGTTTTTCCCATCATCCCAAAGTAAACTCCATAGAAGCAGAGATTTTGTCTGTTTTGTTCATTTTGTTCACCTAGAACAGTGCTGGGAATACAGTAAGTGCTCAGTAACTATTGCTGCCCGATGAATGTGTAAATGAATGGATATCTCGGATACTTTAGACATTTGAGATTTGGCAGAAAATGACAGCTTGTGGGAAGCCTTGGCCCTTGAGCCCCGAGGAGCACATGCAGTTTGAAAGCCATGGGACTAAGACCGCTCCCCGGCTCTTTCCTGCTTCAAGGTTGTGGTTTTCTGAACACCCATGGAGACAAAGAACACAGAACAGTGAAAACGGTTGTGTTGGGCTGGTGAGAAAGGAGATAGATTTCTTTTTAAAAGCTGTTACTTACTGTTTTTATGTTTGTGTCCTAATTACAAATTTGGAAAACAACAAAATGGTTTCACAAGACTCTAAGCTCCCTCCTCCCCTTGCTATATTGCACAAGCCAATCCTGCTGGTAGCCTGCTTTGAAATTCTCCTATGCCTTCTTGTCCGAAGCTGGTGGCCATAAGAGGGCAGCAAATTCCCACAACTGGCCTGGCAGCAGTTCAGTTGTGGCAGAAGCAGAGAAGGCCAGGGATCTGCCTGCAGCTAGCTCTGGTTTCCAGAGCTTTGGAAGCTGGAGACAGTCCCTGATGCTTCTGCATCCACCTGTGGTTGGTACTGGAGTGGCTGAGCTGCTGACAAAGCTATTGTTCATTGATAAAAGAGAAAAGCCACCACCACCACCACCACTGCTGAAGCAATTGCTTACCCACTGTGTGCCAGGTTGAGTGCCAAGCACCTTGGATTATCATTGTGTGTCATCCCCACATCTCTTTGAGGTAGGACATATTTTTTCCATTTTACAAATGAGGCAAGAGGCATATTGAGATTACATGATAGGCAGAACAGCACAATGGTGGTGAGCCTGGGCTCAGGAGCCAGAGATCCTGTGCTTCACCACGTATTTAACCTCTCTGGGCCTCAGTTTTGTCATCTGTCAAATGGCAAATAATAAAAGCACCTACCACCTAAGGATATTGAAAGAATAAAATGAGCTAACCTGTGAGAATTATTTGGAACACTACTCAGTTCAACATATGTTAGATATTATTGTTACCTCTCGTTAGCTTTTGTCATGCAGCCAGTAAATGGAAGACCTGGGATTGAACTCAGGTCTGCCTGTGCCCTTGTCCATGGGTTTGACCCCTATGTCATCTTTGGGAGATAACTGACATATTAATAATATTGAGTCTTCCAGTTCATGAACACAGTATACCTCTCCATTTATTTAAGTTTTCTTTGATTTCTTTCATTAATGTTTTGTAGTTTTCAGCATCCAGATCCTCACATACTTTTAAAAGGTTTATGCCTAAGTATTCATCCTTTGGAATTAAGTGGTACTACTGGAAATGATACTTCAACAATTTTTTTTAATTTCCATTGCTGGTGTATAGAAATACAATTGATTTCTGTATATTGACCTTGCATCCTGCAACCTTCCTAAAGTCACTTAGTAGCTCTAGTAGATTTTTAAAAAAAGATTTCTTAGAATTTTCTATACAGAAACTGATGACTTCTGAGCTGTATTTCTTGCTTTCCAACCTCTCTCTATATATTTTTTCCTCTGAGGAAAATAATAAAACTTTATTGAAAAATTTAGCCAAAAGGAGTACTAGTCTATGTCCTCAGATTGGAAGAGTCAATTTTTTTTTTTTAATTATACTTTATGTTCTAGGGTACATGGGCACAACCTGCAGGTTTGTTACATATGTATACATGTGCCATGTTGGTGTGCTGCACCCATTAACTCGTCATTTACATTAGGTATATCTCCTAATAATTAGGTATGTCTCCCTTCCCCCTACCTCACAACAGGCCCCAGTGTATGATGTTCCCCTTCCTGTGTCCAAGTGTTCTCATTGTTTAGTTCCCACCTATGAGTGAGAACATGTGGTGTTTGGTTTTCTGTTTTTGTGATAGTTTGCTCAGAATGATGGTTTCCAGCTGCATCCATGTCCCTACAAGGGGGACTCATCCATGTCCCTACAAAGGGTGAACTCATAGTATTCCATGGTGTATATGTACCACATTTTCTTAATCCAGTCTATCATTGATGGACATTTGGGTTGGTTCCAAGTTTTTGCTATTGTGAATAGTGCCACAATAAACATACATGTGCATGTGTCTTTATAGCAGCATGATTTATAATCCTTTGGGTATGTACCCAGTAATGGAATGGCTGGATCAAATGGTATTTCTAGTTTTAGATTCTCGAGAAATCGCCACACTGTCTTCCGCAATGTCCAACCTGTATATTTTTGCCTTAGTTCAATGGCCAGGACAGCTTTTACAATACTAAGAGTGGTGTAAGCAGACTTCTTTATCTTGTATCTAATCTTAGAGAGAAAGCATTCAGTCTTTTACCATTAAGTATGCTGTCAGCTGTAGGTTTTTTTTTTTTTTTTTTTTTTTCAGATTCCATTTGCCAAGCTAAGGAAGTCCCCTTCAATTTCTAGTTTGCTGAGAGTTCTCTCTCTTTTAAGCCAAGAATGGATGTTAAATTTTGTCAAATGCTTTTTCTGCATCTATCAAGATAATTATATTGTTTCTTCTATTTAGTCTGTTGATATCATGAATTACATTAATAGACTTCTGAAAGTTGAAACAGCCTTGCATTCCCAGGCTAAACTCTCATTGGTTATGATATACTATCCTTTCATTTGTTACTGTGCTTACTTTACTAATGCCTTGCTGAATATTTTTTCATTTCTGTTCATTAAGGATACTAGTTTATAGCTTTCTTTTCTTATAATGTTACTTGGTTTTGGTATCAGGGTAATGCTAGTCTCAAGAGGAATTGAGACGTTTTCCCTCCTCTTACGTTTTCTGGAAGAGTCTGGGTTGAATTCTTCCTTAAATGTTGGTAGAATTCACAAGTGAAAATGCTTAGGTCTGAATTCTTCTTTGTGGGAAGGTTTAAAACTGTACATTCAGTGCAGACATACTAGATGTAGAGTTATTCAGGCAGGACTGGCTACATAATTTACAATGTCTATCTTGGTGAATGTTCCCTGTTGTCACTTGAAAAGAATGTGTATTTTTCTGTTTGAGGTGGTGTGCTGTATAAATGTCAATTAAATGAGGTTGATTGATAGTGACACAAATTACCAAAGACAGTGACAGTAGCCATTAAACTTTCCTTCTGTTAATTTGTCTTTTGTTATTTTAATTCACAGACTCCAAGCACTAAAACTAAGTGGGTAAAGGAAAGCTTTTTCTCCCTGACAGTGTGTTTCAACCATTTATGCTATATGTAATTATTAATATTGTTTTATTTGAGTTCTGTGATCTTATTATTTGTTTTCTTTTTGGCCCTTCTGATGTATGTTTCTCTATTTCTTCTTTTTTGTCTTCTTTGGATTATTTAGATATTAAGTTTTTTTCTTTTGATCTATGACTTTAAAAACTCATTTATTATTATTATTATTATTATTATTATTATTATTGCAGAGATAGGGTCTTCTGATATTACCCAGGCTGGTCTCGAACTTCTGTGCTCAAGTGATGCTCCTGCCTCAGTCTCCTACGGTGTTGAGATTGCAGGCGTGAGCCACCACGCCTGACCTCCATTGATTTTTGAGTATATCTCTATGTATTATTTTTTAGTGGCTACTCTAGAGATACAATGTATGTAATCTACTTTTTCACAGTCTACTTAGAGGTAATATGTTATCACTTACATTTACCTTCCCCCATTTATGTGATAGTCATCATAGATATTGCATCTACATAAATTAAAACCCCACCAACAGTTATCATTTTTATTTTCAATACTCATATATTTTAAAGAACATAAAAGAAACAAAAATAAATTTTATATTTACCCAGATATTTACCGTTTCTGTTGTTCTTCCTTCATTCCTGAAATTATGTTTTCCTCTGACATCGTTTCCTTTTAGAGCAAGTCTGCAGATGGCAAATTCTCTTAGTTTTCCTTCATCTGAGAATGTCTTTCTGTTTCATTGTTGGTTTTGTTTTCTTTTTGCCTTGGCTTCTTAAGGAGGCTTTTGCTGGCTGTAGAATTCTGTGCTTACAGTCCTTCCCTGCCTCCACCGCCCTCGGCACTTTAAATGTGATGTGCCACCGTCGTCTGTCTTTCATGGTTTCTAATGAGAAATCTACGATAATTTGAACTGTTATTCTCCTGTATGTAATGTATTATTTTTCTCTAGCTTAAAAAAAAACTTTTTAAACATCTTATTTTCTCTTTATTCTTCAGATTGGATAATTTCTATTGATCTGTCTTCAAGTTATTGACTCTCCTTTGTCTACTTCTTTTTTTTTATGGGCCCATCAATGACTTTTAAAATAACAAATACTAAAATTGCCCCCAAGGGATGTGTGTGACTTTGCACATAGAAGATGAAGTGGGAAGTCATGAGCTCCTGGAAGCAGGAGGGCTAGTGGCTGGTGACCCCACCATCAGGCAGGGCCTAAGGCTGTGAGCAAGGCAACCTCTACATCCTCAGAGTGCTGGCTGGGGTCTTGGCAATGCAGAACATACAAAAATGCGAGACGTGCTTCCTGCTCCCTCAGAAGAACTGTCTTGGAGTGAGGCTGACCAGAAAACCATTCCTACTATGAGACATGCACCCCAATGGAGCTGTGCTGTTCATGACTGTGCCTTGGCTGACTCCTGTCACCACCTGATGCTATGTCTTGCACTCTGTGCTATAGTCATGGTCAATTTCAACTCCAGGCAAATTGTCAAGCTTCTGCTCTCTCCAGTGTCTGGGTTTTTGCACATGCTGTTGTTGCCTCTGCTTGGGACACTTCTTCCTTCTTAGTATGGCTATTTCATCATCCTTCACATCTCTGCTGGGACATTATATCCTTCAGGAAGTGTTTAGTGATGCCCCAAGTCTGGGCTGGGCCTCTTGTTTGGGTAGTACAGCATGAGTTCTACTCATAATACAGTACTTAACATATTGAGTCAAGTGCTTGTGCACTTGTCCATCTATCAGACAGGACTGTAAGCTCTTCGAGGGTTGGGATTGAATCTTGTCCATTACCATTTTCCCAGCATCATGCCTGGTACATGGTAGACACTTCTCAAATGTTTATTGGATGAACAGACAAAAGATGAGAGGTGGGCAGTGGGCTGTGTGGAGGGGATGGCTGGGGGTGGAAGTCTATGGGCAGATCACATAGGGCTTGTATGCCATGTTAAGGAGCTTGGGCTATTTCTGGGAGGCAGTGGGGAGCTACTGAGGGATATGAGCTGGAGGGAACCACAGTCAGTTTTTTATGTGAGAAAGGCCTTTCGAGCAGCATTGTGATGAATGAGTTGGATGGAGACACGAGTGGGAACAGAAAGACCAGGAAGGACCTATAATGAACTGGGGGAACTGAGGGTGGGTGAGACCTGGGAAACTACAGATGGAAGGGTTCACTTTGGTCATGGGAGGGTGCCTCTGGGCACAAGGCTATTCCCGGTGGTGGGGGGAAGTGGGCAGTGGGCTGGCTGGCACTTGTTTTTGGAGCCTTTGCTACCTCTCCTATGCCCTGCAGAACTGTGAGTCCCTCCAGGGAAGGGCCTGGGCCCTCTTTCCTCAGTGTCTTCCCTGTGCCCAGGACACCAGTCTTTGCCCCACCTCAGCTTGGCGGGCTGTGATCTGGTGGGGTCTAGGGGGCAACTCCCCCAACCCCAGTGTGATCCAGAAGGAGAGGCCAGAGTCCCTACGAGATGAGCTTGGCAAGTTTATTGAAAACCCAGGAACACAAAGAGCAGCGCACACAGGCAGCCCACCCCACCCAGCCCCCAGGCCTCCTTGGAGCTTGCAGACACAACCCTGCAGTGGACAGGGCTGGGCCTCACACCATGTGCAGGGGCAGGAGTACGGGGAGCATTGCAGAGCCCGCCTGTCCACCTGCACCCCACCTCGTGGACTTGCATGCTGGAGTTACACCAACAACACAGGAAGAGAAACAGCAGGTCAGAAGCCACTGGGAGAAGAGCCATCTCGGGGCTTAGGGAGCCTGGGGCCACCAAAGACTGGGATCCCCTGGATCAGGGAGAGAAGGAAAGAACCTTTTCCTACCAGGGAAAGGAAGAGGAAGGAAGTGAAGGATGTGGACTTAAGGATGCCTGCGGTGTGAACAGTCAACTCCAAATTAACCCGAAGCCACGGGTGGTGAGGGCACTGGGTGGATTGTTGTTATGGCACTGAATGTGCCTTTCTCCAGGCTGTCGCTGACAGGGAGAGAAGTGATCCAAAGGAAAGAAACTGGGAAGCAGGGAGAAGCCAGCTTGGCTGGAACTGCTAATGGAGCATCTACATGGCAGAAAAATCCTCCAAGAGGACATGGTGCCAGGCAGAACAGCCGGGGGAGAGATAAGGGGTGGCTTCCTGGCAGGAAAGAGAGCTGGAGACCCTCAAGCCCAGAGCCCATGAACCCTGGGGGCAGAAGCGGGAGCCTTGGAGCTGCTGCTTCTCTGGGCAGCAGCTGTCTGGGGCTGGGCTCTCAGTACTTGGTCCGGCGGGAGGTGGTGGTGGATACGAAGTGGACGCTGGAGCTGCGGCCGCCACTGCAGCTGCTGAAGCCCCCCTGGGTGGGCAGGGGGCAGGGGACGCTGGGGACGCAGGCCTCGCTGATGAGCATGGAGCCACTCCTGGTACCAGTGCTCAGCAGGTCCCCAGTGGCCGGGGCGACCTGGGCTCCACTCAGGTTCGGGCCGCAGGAAGGCAGGACACCACTGGTGGCACAGACGCTGCTGCTGCCTGAGAAGGTGACCCCGCTGCGGGAGAGGGTGGAGCTGGCAACCAAAGGCTCAGGCCCGCACATCAGGCCTCCCCGGGAGCTGCTGACGGCTGTGGAGAAAGAAAGCATCAGGCAAGCTGCCAACACCAGGGCCCTCCACCTCCATGCTACCCCTGGGCTGCACCTCCAGGTCTGGTGGGGAGGGAGTTGGGGCAGGGTTGTGGCATCTGGAGAAGTGGTCCCTATTGTCTACACAGTCCGTATACACTTTTTCCCTCTCTTGTCTGGATGGCTCAAAGACTGTGACTACATTAAAATCAAACATCCAGATTAAAATGATGAATTCGTCCAATTCCCCAGATGTTTGCATACATCCATAAGTTGACTCATTTATATATGGCTAACGTCAAATTGGGTTGTGAGATGTAGGTAGTGAGCTGGATTATCCAGACAGCTGGAGCAATAGCTTCCATAAAGCCATGGGCCTTTTATCTTCCGGTTGTATTATGCCGCTTGGTGGTCTCCACATTTCCCCTAGCCCAGCACACAGGAAACTCCTCCAACACTAGTCCCTTGTCACTTCTCTCCTGACCGACTGGTGTCTGTGCTCTGTAGCCCTCTGCTCTCCTCTGGACACACCTCCATACCTCAGGACTCAAATCCAACGAAACCTTGCTAGACCAGCCCCATCCAGGGAGGGGCACACTCTTTCCTGTCCTTTCTTCTTTCCCATAATCCTTCCTGCCATCCACGAAGTTCACTCAGGCTTGACCTCCTGCAGAAAGCCATTGCCTGCAGCTTCCCCTGCTCACTCCCCGCCTCCGTGGGAGTGGGAAGGGACACTCTCTTCCAAGTACATGTAGCTCTGACTGTCTGACCCACCCAGTTTAGCACTTGGTTCCACTACACGTCAGTGTTCATTTGTGTTTTTGGAGTCAGAAATCTGGGTTTGAAATCTGGTTCACCTTATGAGTTCTGGCAAATCATGTACTTTCTCTGAGTGGGCAAAACAGGGATGCCAATATCTGCTCTTCTCCCCAGGGATCCTTCCAGGGTTAGGTTGACCACCATCAACCTAGGTGATGAGCTAGGACTCATCTTCTCAAGAAGATTCTATTTCTAGAGAGCAGGGGCTGGGTCTTGCCTTGCCAGTGTCCCCAGCCTGCCGTGCCCAAAGCATGCAGGGCATCGATGGTGGGGAGATTTCCATTCGGCCTTGTTGCATTCCTTGCCATCAGGGGATGAGAGTCTCCCTTGGCAGAGGCCTTCCCATTCCTTCTAAGTCCCCTAGATATTTCCCTTGAAGGACAAGGCCACTCAAAGCAAAAATGCTGGCTGTCCTCCACTTTGGAGGCCTTGCAAACCTTTGTGAATGTTTCGCTCTGGAGAAGGCAGGCTCTGGGGAGATCTCAGACCTCACCTAAGAAGGTGCTCCCTGTCCAGGGCTGGATGGTCCCAGCTCCCCTGACTGTCGTGGTTAGACCGGCCATCTAGGATGCCTCCTGACCCCAGTGTGGGCCTGAGTTTAAAGGAAGTTTAAAGAGGAGAGAAATGTGTGAAGAGGAAAAAACAAGTTTCTTACATATGTTTACCGGTCCAACACCTTCACAGAGCCTGGAAAGGGAAAGAAACAAATCATTTCACATGCACTATTGTTTACTGAAAACCTCTTTGCCATAAAAAGGGCTTTCTTGTCTGAGCAGATCTGTGGAGCAGTGGGTCTCACTCCTGGTTATACACACATCTGGGGAGTGCTGAAAAACTACATGTTCTTAGACCCTATCTCAAAACCATTAAATTAAAATACTTAAGGAAATTTATCATTAGTAGTAATTTTAGCAAAATTTCTAATGATTCTAGTGAAGCTTGTCTAGACTTGCATTTGAGAGTCACAGATCTAGAGCCTTCTTCTAACTCCCTGACAAGGGCAATGCAACTAATGTTTGCAGAGAAGCTATTGTCATCTTTAAAGACTAAGTATGTCTGCAGTTCTTCACTGTCCCCTTCTCTTCCTTAATCTTTCTAGATGCCTCAGTCTGACTTCACTCTCCTGCTGGACTGAGAGCACTCACCGGCTCTCCTCGCCCTCCAGCAGGCGCCTGTAGGTGGCGATCTCGATGTCCAGGCCCAGCTTGGCATTCATCAGCTCCTGGTACTCGCGCAGCTGCCGCGCCATGTCCTGCTTGGCCTGCTGCAGGGCACACTCCAGGTCTGCCAGCTTGCATTTGGCGTCATTGAGGGTCGCCTCGCCCTGCCGCTCGGCCTCGGCCACTGCAGCCTCCAACTTGGCACGCTGCAGGAAAGGCAGTTTGCAGGTAGGCTTCGGCAGTGCCAGGGCATCCCCAGGTTGGGTTAGAAACACTGCCCCTCTTAGTAGGAACATAGCCTGGGGCCAAGGCAGGGAGGGACCCCGTGGTGGCTGCTTTCCAGGGCACTGGAGATCCTGTAGTTTGATGTCACTATGGGGTAGGGCATTGCTCTTTTGTTTCCATCACCACTGACTTTGTCCCTCCTGATTTCAGCTGCTCCAGAGCCATGGCATCTAGAGGGTAATCTTACTCTTTCTGTACCACCTTCCCTGCTGGGTCTGCCCTAGGCCTTTACTTCTGTGTGGGAAGCTCTCCTTCCCTTCCATATTTTTATCCTCCAGAAAGCCTTCCTGAACTGGTCCCTCCATTCCTTGGTTTCTGGATCTTGATGGTCTCCCTTACCTCATTAGACTTGGGGGTTTCCAAAACCTGAGGCCCTGGTTCTCCCTCATCTGAGGCTTTCCCTCCTTTCCTTTGCCCACCTGAGCCTTGGTGTGCTCAATCTCTGCCTTCAGCCTCTGGATCAGGCGGGTCAGTTCGTTGATCTCGTTCCGTGTGTTGCGCAGGTTGTCACAGTGTTGGCCAGCTGTCACCTGCATCTCTTCATACTGGGGAGAGGGGAAGGTATTTTGAGGGTTCAAAGGTCAGGTCAAGATCACAGCCCCCACTGAGTTGGGGGCCTCTAAACCTCCCTGGGCCCGCTCTATTATATATGAGTCTTATCCCCAGAGCTGCCTCCATCCCTTCCCCAGCCTCCACTGCCCACCTTGGTCTGGTACCAGGCCTCAGCATCAGCCCGGCTGCGCCTGGCCACCTCCTCATACTGGGCCTTGACCTCAGCGATGATCCCGTCAAGGTCCAGGTCACGGCTGTTGTCCATCTTCACAATGACCGATGTCTCTGAGATGTGTGACTGCAGCAACTGGATTTCCTGTGTTGGAGGATTGGGGAGATAGATGTGCTTAGAGTCTCATTTAGTAGCTGGGACTCTGCCACAGGGTGCCCAGGAAGTGGTGTCATGGGCAGAGAGCATCACTTATTGGTTCGTAAAAAGGCAAGACCATCTAAATTGATGATAAAGAAAAAGACATGCCTGAGAACCATCTCAGGCTGACTTTAGAACTCTTGTGATCTACTCAGAGACATCCCTTTAACACACTACTTTGCTCAGTGAGTATTAAAGCCATGGGGACCTAAAAACATGGTGGAAGAAAGTGGGAGCTTTTCTAGGGCTTAGATTTTCTTAGATTATCTGCAAAGTGCCTGGGCTGGTCACAGACCATTGAGACCTGACAATATTTTAGCACATGGTGGTCTAGGAATTCCTATATCCCAAGCCCTTAATAGAAGAACCAAGGGGCTTGGGACTGGCCTGCAAATAGAATTCCAGAGGAGGCTTTCCTCAGCCTCTTCACTTAGAGCTAGCAATTCAGCTCTGGCTGGGCCTATACCAGACTGGACAGATTGCTTATGAAGCAAAAGACAGCTGGTTTGGTTAATTAGGTCAAACACATTTTTTCTCACTTCTCCTGGCAAATCAATTTTTCAGTCTTCTGGTCAGTACACAGGAAGTGACATTTCTAGATCTCAGTCTTTAAATTGGCAAATAAGGAGTTGGATCATAGATCCAAGGAGTTTGACCTGCATCCGACTGCTGAAAAGCCTGCTCACCTTCCCTTCCCCATTTGAGGATATATTGGCATATACAGCATACAGATTTGAGTGAGAGGAAAGCTATATTATAGTAAATGTTTGAAAATATGCTAGCCCAGACTAAGCCCTCGGGGAGTCTGGGCCAAGCATTGATCTCCTTGGGTGCCCTAGAGAAGATGAGTCCTCACCTCCATGTAAAGGGTTTTTAGAAAGTCAATTTCCTGAGTTAGGGTATCCACATTGGCCTCGAGATCAGACTTATTCATGAAAGCTGCATCCACATCCTGTATAAAAGAGAGAAGGATAAATACTCATCGCCTGGCCACTGTTTCACCTTCCCACCCGGGTCTGGAGATGGGGGCAAAGAGGCAGCCACTTCCCACAGATGGTAAGGTCGCTGCATAGAAGTGAAGCTCAGTGACTTTTACTCTTTTCCCTATTATAATGCCAACATTTCCCCAAGGGCTGCTGGACATTTTCTGATGTTCAGTTAGAGGCAAAGAAAATCTAGACAATCCAAGATACTTAGGTCATCTTTTCATACCTCTGCTCACATGTGACCCAATCCTAAAGAATCTGAGGCTGAACCTGAACTTTGTAGGAAATCTCTTGTTATCTCTGAGGTTCCACTGTCTTGGTGGTGTGAGTAGTCCCAGACTCCACAGGGCTGCCTTGGCAGTTTCCTGGGGCGTCTTGAGAACATTTGCTAGTCCAGAGGAGACTGTGGGCAGGGCTGTGGTTATCCCTTACCTTCTTCAGAGCCACAAACTCATTCTCAGCATTGGCCCGACATACCACTTCCTCTTCATACCTGATGACAAAAGTTAAGAGGGCGAGTTCTTGCTCTGAACTGAGAGGCAGTTACTCCCAACTCCCCAGTGAACCTCTCAAGACCTCTCAGTTCATGCAGGAGCACGGTTCCCTACTGCTATCTGAATGCTATAACATCGTCTCCTCTGTCTCATCTTCATGACCTTTCATAAGCCAGTGCCTCTCAGTTTCTCCAAAGCCATTCCACTTTCTTAACATGGGTTTGGGATCTGAAAACTTGGTCTATTGCTTTGTTCCTCTGATAGAAATGATGTAGGATCATTGCACTTGACTATAGAGCAAGTAGGGCCCAACTGAAAAAGATGCTAAACATGGGCACCGTTTTCCTCAGCAGGGCCTCCTCCTCTCTGTTCACATATCACTACCCCCAACCCCTGTCCCCAGGCTTGATGTGGTAACCAGCATTCAACCCTGATCCTTCCAGCTGCTCTCATCTGAGCTTGGCAGCTGATTCTGGGGCAGCCCAGGCCTGTCATTGGTCTGTGCAGCTCAGATGTCACTCACTTCTTCTTGAAGCCCTCAAGGACATCCTGCAGGTGGTTCCTCTCAGCCTGGAGCCGGGCCTGGTCGCTGACCAGCGCCTCCAACTGCCTCCTCAGGTTGGTGATGTAGCTCTCAAAGAGTGGCTCCAGGTTGCTCCTGACACATTTCTGCTCTTGGAGGAAGCTCCACTTGGTCTCTAGGAGCTTATTCTGCTGCTCTAGGAACCGCACCTAAATCCACAGGGCACAGAAGTGGCATTTGAAGTGCTTGGTAGGGTTCATGCCTTGGCCAAGCTCTTGAGATGGCCAGCGATGACTTGACCACGTGTCGACAGGGTTCTCTCCTCTGCTGACTTTCATTCCTCCACTAACTCAGCAGAAGCTGGAAGGGCAGGTTGTGACTCCCTCCTTGTGCTCAGTTAGGCCTAGTTACCAATATGGGGTTTTGAACCGTAGCACTTCAGTACCATTCCCCTATCTAGCCTCTAAGAAAGGGATACACCTGTACATCAGGAAGTTGGAAGAGTTGGTTCTATTTAAGCTGGAGTTTTCCTATATCTGAAAACTGATGCCAGGCATCCCTGGCAGAGAATGAGGAGCAGAGTAAAAACTACATTTGGGGTGGGATATGGTACTAGAAGGTGGGAATTCTCAGATTGTAAGTCCTATCCAACATCTCAGATACTCCATTGGCTGAGATGTGTAAAGCTGGAAGATAACTTATAGATCCTTTACCCCAGCCTCTCATTTTAGAGAGGAAGAACCCAAAACTCACAGAGGTTCTTCTCCATTCTCAGACATAACCATTCCATCTCCACATAGACATGGTGTGTGGGCTGTCAGTTCTTCTGGGTTATCCTCATCACTGTTCCCACTTATCTCCCTGGAGACCAGTGACTACCAGTGGTCATTCCCTACAATTTCCCTGAATCTAGGCAACATGGCCAAATTTTGATACCCCATGAGGGGGTATGAATTCTTCTTCTTTTTTTTTAATTACTCAACTCCATTCTCTACTTTTCTAAGCCTGAACAGATGAGGCCACTCAGCCTCAGAAACTATGAAAACTTCATAAGGAACAAAAGAATCTCAAAGAATAAAACCTCTTAAACATATACCAGCCAACACCTGGCTAAAGTCCCAGTGTTTCCGGTCTGTTTCAGAGACATTTCTAAGTGACCAGATGGAACATCTTAGTTTGTCGAGATGCCCTCGAGTTTGGCTGGATGCTCCTCTGTCCTCCAGAAGATGTCACCACTGTCTGAGTCTATCCCACCATGCAGCACGTCCTCTGGCTTGGCCTTGCTCTGCAGCAGAGCAACCCAGAAAGCGCACCACAATGCCTGAGGTAGGCACTTGAAAGATCTGAGGTCAAGGTCAAGTCCCCAGAACTGGGCCAGTAGTTCTTTTTAAAGGAAAGGGCACTCTAGTGCATTTTGGCTGTCATATTCCTAGACCCAGAGATTCAGCTATCATAGGTACCTTGTCAATGAAGGAGGCAAACTTGTTGTTAAGGGTCTTGATTTGCTCCTTCTCATCCTTCTTCACCCTCTGGGCATTGGGGTCAATCTCCAGGTTGAGGGGGGTCAGCAGGCTCTTGTTCACAGTCACAGCTGTGATAGATGGGGCTGCTGGGACTCCAACTCCTCCAACTCTGTAGCCAAAGCCAGGGCCACCAAAGCCATAGCCAATGCCATTGCCAGCTCCAAAGCCCAGACCAACACAGCTGCCAGCCCCAGGCCCCAGACCAACACCTCTCCCATCACCAAAACCCATCCCACAGCCAGCACCAAAGCCGACTCCACAGCGGACAGGCCGAGGGCCAACAGCTGCTCTCCGGGGTGAGTACGATCCAAAGGTGATGACGCTCCGACTACCAAAGCTTCCAAGGCCCCGGAAGCTGGGCCCACTCCAGCAGGAGACAGAGTTGGCCCGGAAGCGGTTCAGGTTCTGCGGTGTCATTGCTGAGCAAGAGCTGAAGTTGCCCACCCGGTGACCAGAGCTGACTCGGTAGGAGCGGCAAGACATGGTGGCTTCCTGGTTGGGAGCGAAAGAGCGAGTGTAGAATGGGCAAGCTGGAGCTGGGAGTCCCTCTGAGGCCAGTGGATCCCTTGCACTGCTTTTATGCATATGGTGATCTGAGGCTTGGCCCCATAAAAACGAAAAAATCCATTTGCAGGCATTTATGAGCTTGGGTAGTTAGCAGAAACTCTTCATGCCTATAACCTCCTTGACAATGAGTTAACTCAGACACACCTAGTCTCATCGGGATGAGGACTGTAACAGCAAACCAATAAACATTAAAAACACATAAACACATAGACATTAAAGTCCTATTTTTCCCTGTAAGTCCACTACAATTGCCATTATGGGGACATTAATTTGCTTTGGTCATAAATGCAATAAGTTTTTTCACTGTAAGTGTGGCTAACCACCAGAAAGTTAGGATGGCAACAGCTCCAGCAAGAGGCTCACAAAGGATGCATCCATGAAGATATAACTCCCTAAAGAGGTGGGGGTGTGTGCACATCTCCAAGTAAGAAGTGATATGGAGAAAATACAGTTTGTTGCATTTCTGTAAATCAATTAAATCATCAAAAAACCTTCTGCCATGTTTTATCTGATATGGCTGTTTATACAAGAGTTGAATCTACAGTAAAGTTCATTTGGGCTAGTGTAGACACATCTGTGATTTGAGACACTCAGAGATATTCATTCATTCAACAGTTTTAGAGTGCCTACTATGTACCCAGCAGTGTGCTTGGTGCTGAGGGTACAGAGATTACAAAGACAGTCTCTATCTTCATGGTAGTGGGGGAAGATTTATCTAAAAAATACATTTTTTTTAGAGACAGGGTCTATGTTGCCCAGGCTGGTCTTGAACTCCTGGGCTCA
>NW_012100098.1:1070002-1103866 GCF_000951045.1 Mandrillus leucophaeus | reverse complement strand
CACCACAATGCCTGAGGTAGGCACTTGAAAGATCTGAGGTCAAGGTCAAGTCCCCAGAACTGGGCCAGTAGTTCTTTTTAAAGGAAAGGGCACTCTAGTGCATTTTGGCTGTCATATTCCTAGACCCAGAGATTCAGCTATCATAGGTACCTTGTCAATGAAGGAGGCAAACTTGTTGTTAAGGGTCTTGATTTGCTCCTTCTCATCCTTCTTCACCCTCTGGGCATTGGGGTCAATCTCCAGGTTGAGGGGGGTCAGCAGGCTCTTGTTCACAGTCACAGCTGTGATAGATGGGGCTGCTGGGACTCCAACTCCTCCAACTCTGTAGCCAAAGCCAGGGCCACCAAAGCCATAGCCAATGCCATTGCCAGCTCCAAAGCCCAGACCAACACAGCTGCCAGCCCCAGGCCCCAGACCAACACCTCTCCCATCACCAAAACCCATCCCACAGCCAGCACCAAAGCCGACTCCACAGCGGACAGGCCGAGGGCCAACAGCTGCTCTCCGGGGTGAGTACGATCCAAAGGTGATGACGCTCCGACTACCAAAGCTTCCAAGGCCCCGGAAGCTGGGCCCACTCCAGCAGGAGACAGAGTTGGCCCGGAAGCGGTTCAGGTTCTGCGGTGTCATTGCTGAGCAAGAGCTGAAGTTGCCCACCCGGTGACCAGAGCTGACTCGGTAGGAGCGGCAAGACATGGTGGCTTCCTGGTTGGGAGCGAAAGAGCGAGTGTAGAATGGGCAAGCTGGAGCTGGGAGTCCCTCTGAGGCCAGTGGATCCCTTGCACCGCTTTTATGCATATGGTGATCTGAGGCTTGGCCCCATAAAAACGAAAAAATCCATTTGCAGGCATTTATGAGCTTGGGTAGTTAGCAGAAACTCTTCATGCCTATAACCTCCTTGACAATGAGTTAACTCAGACACACCTAGTCTCATCGGGATGAGGACTGTAACAGCAAACCAATAAACATTAAAAACACATAAACACATAGACATTAAAGTCCTATTTTTCCCTGTAAGTCCACCACAATTGCCATTATGGGGACATTAATTTGCTTTGGTCATAAATGCAATAAGTTTTTTCACTGTAAGTGTGGCTAACCACCAGAAAGTTAGGATGGCAACAGCTCCAGCAAGAGGCTCACAAAGGATGCATCCATGAAGATATAACTCCCTAAAGAGGTGGGGGTGTGTGCACATCTCCAAGTAAGAAGTGATATGGAGAAAATACAGTTTGTTGCATTTCTGTAAATCAATTAAATCATCAAAAAACCTTCTGCCATGTTTTATCTGATATGGCTGTTTATACAAGAGTTGAATCTACAGTAAAGTTCATTTGGGCTAGTGTAGACACATCAGTGATTTGAGACACTCAGAGATATTCATTCATTCAACAGTTTTAGAGTGCCTACTATGTACCCAGCAGTGTGCTTGGTGCTGAGGGTACAGAGATTACAAAGACAGTCTCTATCTTCATGGTAGTGGGGGAAGATTTATCTAAAAAATACATTTTTTTTAGAGACAGGGTCTATGTTGCCCAGGCTGGTCTTGAACTCCTGGGCTCAGGTGATCCTCCCGTCTCTGCCTCCCAGGTAGCTGGGACTACAGGCATGCACCACCGTGCCCAGTAGAACGTTTATCTTGAGGACTTTCAGCAGCCAATACTTTGTGGCATGATTTGAGGCCAGAGCGTTGGAAATTTTCTGTATAGAAAGTTAACTACATGATTTTTAGCCCCAAAATACACCATAGGGGTGATTTATAGGCCTGTCCATTCATTCCTTGAATTATTGATGAATCTTTGGTTAGGGTAGAGAGACACAAAGCAATATACATCTGGATAGAAAAGGAAAAGTTCTCAGCAACTGAATATTATCATTGTTATTAACATTGCAGCTCTTTTAGGACCCTGAGCCAGGCTGGTGTTTACCTCTTCTATTCTACTGTGTCCTCTGCCCAGGGGAACTCATGTTTGACTGGATGCTTGAGATTCTTTGGGATGCTTGGAATTCTACTTGGAAGGGGATGTATGCATGCTTTTGACCAGAAGCATCCAGCTCATTTGTGCAGTATTTTTTTTTTCCCAGCTATCAGGAAATGAATGTATGTTTAAGGGGGAAATGAAGCAGAAAAACAATAAGAAGTGCATACTTCTCGTCAAAATCACCAGTGGCCTCCATGTTAAATTCAGTGGTCTGTCCCCAGCCCTCACTTTCTTCACATAGCTGACCATGCCCTTTCTCTTGAAACACATTCTTCTTTCGATTTTCAGACACTACACTCTCTCGATTTCTTGCCACTCTTTCCAGCCTTCTTAGCCAGCTCCTCCTCATATCCCCAACCTCTAGACACTGAAGAGTCCCTGGCTCAATCTTTGGGTATCTATTCTCTTCTTTAGACTCATTGCCTTGGTGACGTTATACACACTCACAACTTTAAATACCATCTATCCATTCATGACTGCCAAGGCACATCTCCATCCCAGACCCTCTTACCCCTAAATGCCACGCATATGTTTTAACTGGCCTCTATTTGGATATCAGATAAGCCTCTCAAACTTTATACAGTCGTCCCTTGATATCTCCAGGGAGTTGGTTCCAGGACCCCCCGTGGATACCAAAATCCATGGATGCTCATTGAGCCTCTGATATAAAATTTTGTGGTATTTGCATGTAAGCCACACACATCCTCCTGTATACTTGAAATCATCACCGGATTATAATATCTAATACAATGTAAATGCTATGTAAATAGTTGTTATACTGTATTGACAAGAAAAAAGTCTGTATTTGTTCAGCACAGATGCAATTTTGTTTGAATAGTTTCAATCTGCAGTTGGTTGAATCCACAAAGCTGGGAGCCACAGATACAGGGCTGACTTTGTAATCAAAACTGTTCTCCTAATTGTTCCTACTAAGTATGTTCCACTTGCCAACATCACTATCTCTGCAATAGTTCACGCCAGAAATCTTGAAGTCATTCTTTTGTCCTCTGTTTTTTATTTCCCTTTTCCCACATTCAATTTATTGGCAAATTCTCCCTTTAAACTATATCCAGACTCCTAATCCTTCTCACCATCCTGCTGCTCCCATGCTGGCCCAGGCCCATCTCTTCCCACAGCATCTTCTGAACTATGCTCCCAGTTGGTCTCCCAGCTTCCTCCCTTGCCCCTTCAGACTTTTCTTAGCAGCACAGAGCAATCCTTTAAAAATGTGTCAGATCATGCCATTTCCATGCCCAAACTCCTCCCATGGTTTCCCAGCCACTCAGAGTCAATGCCCTGTGAGACGCTAGGCAGTGTGCCTCCCTCTTCCCCGACTTCATCTCCTCCACCTGTCCTGCTGCCCACTGTGTTGCAGCCACTCGGGCATCCTGGCTGTCCATCAAACAGGCAGAACGACTCCTGCCTCGGATGCTTACCCTCTTGCTGTTTTCTCTGCTGGGAACCTTTTTCCTCAAATAGCTGCATGGTTGGGTCCCTTGACTCTTCCAGGGCTTTGTTCATATGTCATCCTCTCAGCTTCTATTGGAAACTCCCTGTCATCCCTGTACGCCTGCCCCTCTTCCTTGTCTCCTTAGCATTTACAGCCATCTGAGGTCCTCTCCCTGGGTGGATTTGCCTGTTGTCGTTGACTTGCCCTGGCTGAAGCAAAGCTTTTGGAGGCAGACACCACTGTGCATTTTGCTCTGTTGGGGTCCCCAGGGCTCAGAGTGGGGCACATGGTGGGCATTCTGTATAGTTTCATTGAGTGAATGGAAGAGGCTGCAAAGATTAAAAGCAGGAGGAGAAAGGAACAGGGAGTGTGAAGAACAGGAATTTGGACATTTGGTTTTGCAGATATTTCAGGAAAAAGAGACTCCAGGTTCCCAAATGGACAGGAATGGCCCAGGAGGGGACGGTGGTGCAGAAACTCAAGAGCTTACAGAACCCATCCGGTTTGTCCCCCAGCTCCAGCCTCTTGGGGTTTGAGCCAGGCTACTTGAATGAAAGGGCATCCCACTCTTCTGAGGCCAGGCAAGGGGTTCCAGGACATTGGGGCAGGGGCACCAGAGGCTGCCTGGTGGAGGTGGAAGGGGAAGGGAGTGGGAGGGATGGCCTGCCTAGAGAACCCTGTTGGGGACCCAGAAGATGATATCGATTTTACAGTCAGATGGACCTGGGTGAAACTCAGATTTGTCACCAAGTAGCAGTATGATCTTGAATAGTGCTATACCAAGGGCAGGGTGGTGGCCAGGTTCTGCTGCAGGTGCAGGCACTAGAGGAACTTATCTGCAGAGAACTTTAAAACCAAATACAACCAGCTTATTAACATTTTTTGGCACGCATTGGCCATTCTAAATAATGTTAGTAGTCCATTCCACTCCTATGGTATACCAAAGACCTTGGGGAAATTGTTTAACCTCTAAACCTCAGTTTCTTCACAAATATGGAATATTCCCTATTTCATAGTATGATGAGGATTGAATAGGAAGTGCCTGGGATGTGCACTGTGCAGTGCCTGGCAGCTGCTACTGTACTCCATTCCTTTCCCTTGCTCTTTCCTCCCTCCCTTCCTCCCTTTTCTTCTCTGTTTTGCACAATCCTCCCTTCACTTCTACACTGTCATCCCTGTTCCCATCCACACCCGCCTCCTTCCCGTTCCAGTGGCAGACACATTCATACCCCATTAGCCATTCCAGTCCCATGTCCCAGCTTCCCTCAACCCTGATCAGGCTGGGTAGGGTGGGGTTAACTGTAATTGGGACCAGTCAAGCATAGCCCTTGCTCTGTGATGAGCTGTAGCCATCAGCAGTTTGTAGTTTGGAAGCATTATTTCGCCAGACGATGCATAACACAACCCTCAGTCATTTTTTAGGGGGTGGCAGGTGGGGAGAGGGGGTGGAGTTGCCCTGGCAACTCTGGGCGGGAGGTTTTGCTGCTGCAACAGTTTCTTCTTGCTGTTGTCAGTCAGCCTGAGTGTAACTCCAGAGACCTGCGGGCTGAGCCCAGGCTCCGTGGCTGCATTACTATGCCTGGTTGCTGGGTCATCAGGATGCTATCTGTGGAGCAGGGAGGAGGCAGAAATGCTGAGTAGAGGAAAGGGAGGGGAAGCGCTGCGTGAGGGAGGGGGACATCCTGGTTGGCCATGCAGGTTCTGGCAACCCTGTTTGCACTGTGGCTGGGTGTGTATGTGGGAAAGGGGATGACAGGGGAAGAAGCCCAGATGCTGAGAAGTCTTCAGAGGGCTTCTGTTTTGCCTGAGGACGAGTTCGTGCTGGAGAGAGGCACTGACTGGGGAGGTTTTCATGCTGAGACCTGCTCCTGCTGGGAAAGGAAGCTTCGGAGTCCCCCAGCAGGGGTGGGTTGGGGGGCAGGGGGGTGTGTGTGAGAGGCTAGGCCTACCCTTGCCTGTACCTCCTCCTCTCTCCCCTCTCAGATGAATGAACACACCTCCCCAGGGGAGATAAAGCACCCCCTTCTTGTTTTCTACCCACCCCTAATACTTCTTCCAGGAAGGATGATTTTTTCAGGTTTAATGCAACGTCTCACATTGCCCACAAGGCTGTCACCTGTCCAGAGTGAAAACGTGGCTCCTGGTAGACATCTAGTTCTGTTTGCTTCAACACGCTAATGTGTGCCTGGCATTGCACTTAGGTGCTAGGATGGCTAGGACAGCCTCTTCCAGGTTCAGTGACCCCAAGCGCACCCTCCTCTGCTGATGGTGCCATTTCTAGAGCCATTTTCCCAATTCAAGCCCCTGCCAGGATTCTTTCTAGGTACTTGGTGACCCTGGCTGGAGCGTGGCGGTCGTGGGTGGACCTGGGACCACAGATGTGACTGGTGTGAGGAAGGGCCATTAAGGGCAGAGTCACCCAAGGGGGGGGCCAAGGGAGCAAGGAGGGGCCGTGTGGGAGGGAGAGAAACTCTGGTGAGCACTTGAGAGCTTCGGGAGGAAGAAGGCCAGGAAATGGGAGACTTTCTGTGGAGACAGGCACAGAAACACAGAGCTCCACTCCAGGTCCCCCCAGCCTCACGAGGCCTCTCTGGGCTGTTCCCCATCCTGTCCTCACTGGCACACTCTGGAGGGGCTGGGATTAGGAGACTCCAGGCCAAGCCGAGTGCAGTGAAGCTCTGGCTTCATACAGACAGTTCTCTTTCTCACCAGCCCAGGAGGCCGGGGCCTGTTCCTTCTGTATCCCAGCACCCAGTGCAGGACTGACCCCAGAAGACACTCAAGGAGGTGTTTGCTGTGTTGAATGGAATGCAGATGTCCCAGCCACCACCAGGAGGCACTTTTGTCCCGCCTGTTTTGAATGTTTCCTCTCCTGGGGAGGAAGAGGGAATGGGGACTCAGCTGCACGATGCTGGGGAGTCCCTGGTGGGCGTCCTGGAGGTGATGCCCTGGTGTCTGTGCTCACATCCAGGGCTGAGCGGGGGAGCACACTCCTGGGATGAGCAGTGCTTACAGGATGGCTCCAGGCAGCCTCCCTGCCCAGCAGACACTTATCAGGGGCCGGGCATTCTGGAACCAAAGTCTCAAGGGGATGGTCCCCAGGCTCTGAGCCTGCCTCACTGCAGTGGACGGAGTCTTCCTTCCCTCTCCTCCTTCATTTTTATCTCAGTCCCAACACAAAGGTGGGCTGTGTCCTGGGCCTCGGGCAGCCATCTGTGAGATGGGGTGGCCAGTCTCCTTGGAATCTGTTTGCTGACTATAGGGCAGAGCGTCCCTGTGGCTCTAGGGTGCTCTGAGTTAGTCTTCAGCAGCGAGTGGAGCTGGCTCCAGGGCCAGGTCCAGAGTGACGAGGCTTCAAGTGGGAACGAGGCTCTCAGATCCATCATTTCCTTCTCTCCTTCCCGACATGTGGATGTGCGGCCCTGGAATCACATTCACAGGCCCCAGCCATGTGCTGCGTGCCCAGCTGGCAGTTGTGATGCCCCAGCCTGGAGCCTGCTGCCAGCATCCTGCCCAGACAGTCCTGTGGGCCTCCAGGGCTCAAGCTTGCTGTCCCCTCCTCCTGGGAGCTTCTGGAGCCTCAGGACTAAGGCAGGACCCTCAGTTCTCTCCCCATGGCCTTCTGCTCTGCCACTATCACAACACAAAATCACAGCTGTAATTTTTCGTCTCCGGTCTGTATTTCCTGGTAGGCTGTAAGCCCATGGGGTGTGCGACCATGGCCCCATTTAAAAAAATAACCTTATTGAGATATAATTCCTATACTGTATAATTCATTCATTTAAAATGTAGGAGTCAATGGCTTTTAGAATGTTCAACCATCAGTACAGCCAATTTTAGAACATTTTCATCACCTCAGAAGAAACCTTTATTTTTTATAAAAAAAAAATGTTTTTTAAGAGACAAGGTCTTGCTCTGTCACCCAGGCTGGAGTGCAGTGGTGTGATTATAGCTCACTGTGGCCTTGAACTCCTGGGCTCAAGTGATCCTCCTGCTTCAGCCTTCCAAGTAGCTGGGACTGCAGGTGCAGCCACCACACCGGGCTAAAGAAACCTTTAGCTGTGGCTCCTATGACTCCCCTAAGCTCTGTCTTCTCCTCCTTCCAGCCCTAAGCAGCCACAGCTCTGCTTTCTCTGTGGATTCCCATATTCTGGACATTCATAGGAATGGAATTGTAAAATAGATGGCCTTTTGTGACTGGCTTCTTGCCCTTTGCATAATGTTTCCAAGGTTCATCCATGCTGTAGCATGTATCAGCACAGGACTCCTTTACATGGCAGAGAAGATTCCATTGTGTAGGTGTGCCATATTTTGGATAGACACCGTGGCATGTCTACACAGTGTTGTTTCCACCTTTTAGTTATTAGGAATAATGTTGTGATAAGTTTTCACGGGCATGTTTTTGCATAGACATAGGTTTCTGTCTTTCTTGGGTGTATGCCTATGAGTGATAGTGCTGACTCACCTGGTACCTCTGTGGCGACCATGCTCAGGAACTGCCAGGCTGTCTTCCACAGTGGCTGCCCCATCTTACATTCTCTACCATCAGCCCCACATACGGTGTCTACTGCGCTTATGGGGTAAACTGGCCGTGACCAGGGCTGTCTCATTCCCCACTGTGTCTCCAGGCCCGGGGTAGCCAGCCCTATAGCAGGTGCTTGAGAGATGCAGACTGAGCCAATGAGAATGTGAAGGAATGGGTTCTGTTGACTGTGCTTGCCCACAGATCTGACTCTAGACTTCCCTTCAGTCCCTGTCCATACAGTATTCCTTGTGATCCTGTGTCTGACTCTTGTCAGGCAGTCGTGAGCTGCTTCTTGGGGCTCCCATGCTGTTTGGCACTCATTATTTATGAATCCTCCTTCCCGGAGGCTGAGCGTCCTTCCAGGTTTAAGAGGGTGTCTTAGTCATTTCTGCATCATCAGTCTCTAATGCAGGGCTTGGCGCAGCATGGGTGCTCTTTGGGGAGAGTGGGGAGTCACTCCAACTCTCAGGAGAGGGGAGCCATCAGGGGGAAAGCGCCCCCCCCAGGAGTGGCTGTTTCAGGAGGTCAGTGAGGCAAAGAAAAGGGGACTGAGGCCTCGCAGAGGGTGGAAACACTGCCGCCAAATCTCCAGGTCTTGGGCTGTCTACATGGGGAGAGGAGACTAGAGTGTCCTGGTCCTCCTCAAACCATGGGTGGCCACCATCTTCACTGCTTTTCTGGAGCTGGGGGTGTCCAGGCACTGAGAATGGTTCTGGTTAGGGACAGAACCCAGGGCCTGGGAGCTGCTAAGTCTAGACATGATAGAGGATCCCATGGATTTTCTCTAGGGTGTGTATAGGGCACCATGGAGTGAGGAGGCCTGTGTGCAACGGGCTCGTGGTTTTTAACATGGCAAGTGACTTGCGAACCTTTGGGGTGTGATGTGCTGGTTTTGTGTATGATTTGTATGGAGCCCTATTTCTTCCACAGGCCATTTGCAAATTATTTACATGTAATGTTTCTGTTTGTGTAATATTCTTCATTTCTGTTCCCAAACCTCCAGTCCCCAAAAGCTGCTCACCAGTTCCCCCTCAGCCTTATCACACTTTCCACAGAGCAGAGTAAATAATCCTGATTTCTGTAATCCATGAACAGAGTAGGTTTATTTTGAACAGAAGCCCAGACGCTCAGGGCAGAGGCCCTGGAGCCCCAGTGGGACAGGGCTTGGCAAGAGGGACTTCTGGGAGGTGGAGTCAGCCCACAACTCCTCTGTCTATGAGCTCCTGAGCCCAGGGCCTCCCAGTCAGCTGGGGCAGCCCCACATCACTGTCATATCAGACCTAAAGCAAGAGGAGCTAAAGGGAGGGGGAACAGGAAGGGGCGGCTATGTACAGAAGGGATTGGGTGGAGGCGGGACTGATTCCATTGAGCAAATGATATCTGTTTTTGGTTTTCCATCTGTCCAGTAAACATTCCATATCCTTTTGCCCTTTGTTCTAGGCATTTGCCTGACATCACCTGCCAATGTGAGCTCAGGAGAAAGATTTACTCTCATAGTTTGAGTTCAACATACCTGAGACAGTAAATCTACTGCCCAAAGGCCACCGTTTGATTCTCTGTGCTGAGAGGACATTGGCAGGTCCTGACAGATCCTGAAATCGTGGCTCTTGACTTTGGAATTCAGAGTGGGATTTGGGGGTGTCTCCTTTTGATATTTGCAGTGGTGCATGTTTCAGGTGGTGTTAAAGGAAATTCACTCTTCTTAGGGGCATGAAAGCCTGAAGTAAGGGCAGTGTGGAGCCTGTGGTGGGAGAGGAGCTGGCTTTGTGAGGAAACTTCCATGGGATGATCCACAGAGCAGAACTGTGGTGTGTCCATTTGACCTTCTGGGGGTTATTGTCATCCTGGGGTTAGGAGCAACGCATTCTCTTTCTCTGCTGTCCCTCCCCACCATCCCGGCCTAGCTGAGGGTCTGCACACAGCTGAGTGGAAGGTGACTTATGAGGCAAAGGAGGGGTCCGAGGGGCAGCTCAGTTCCCAAGGAGGGAACACTGGAGGGGAATGTGTAGTCAATACAGGGAGGTGGGGCTTTGGAACATCCTTGTCTTTAGCTCTGGTGGGAGTGTGACATCCAGGGCCATGGGGCTGGGGCCCTGTCTCCTGGATGTCTGGGACTGTGCTAACACTTGTGACTGGAGGAGCTACCCCCAGCCCCTAGTTTCGTGCTGGAGTTACGCCCGCTCCCACAGCTCAGTAGCCCCTGGGGCTCGCAGGGGACATACAGTTCACCAGTGCCCACGATGCTGCAGCCCCCACTGCTCCTGAGGACGCTGGTGCTGAGGACAGGTGTGCTGACTCCACATGGCTCGTACAGGATGGCGCCTTTGGAGCTGCTCACCGCTGTGGGAACAGGAAGGGATGCTCAGGGCCCCACACGGTGTGGCTCTCAGTGTACTGCCCTGAAACCCCTCAGCCAGGCCGTTCTTCCCACCTGCTGCCACTCACCTCTATGGACATCCCATTCCAGCCTCCAGCTTCTGTGTCTCCCACCCTAGTCACACAAAGTACTTGCAAGGTCCCCATGCACCTCTCCCCTTTCCCTAGAGCCTGGGCGAGGCCAGGCCGGATTCAGCTTCACCCTTTCTCAGTTTCTACTGGTCCCTCCTTCCTGAGCTTGCTTCAAATCCTTTTCTTCTAGAAGAGCATCCTCTTGTCAGGGTGGTTCTTTGTGGCTTCTGGGCCCCGAAGCACTTGGACCATGCTGTTGCAAATCTGCTCCTAGTCTGACTCCCAAAATATTTGGATAGCCCTTTCCATCAGCCTGGGAGCTCACGGCAGACAGAGCTCTTCCTTTGGGGTAGGGGAGGCATCAGAGGTCTGGGAAGGGGTGGTGTGGACTGCCTGTATTGGAGTGATCAATCCCCAAGACCCCAGAGCCAGTGGCGCACGGCTCATCTACTTACAGATATTCACGGGCCCGATGCCTTCGCACAGCCTGGGGATGTGAAGAAAAAGAAGGTACAGATGCAGGTAAGTGCAGCATCTCCCGGCTCTTGCCCTTACTGTGGACCATGTGCTGCTGTGGGTTTTCAATGACTGGGGTGGGGGACGGGGTGAGAGACACTAGCAGCCGCCGCCAGAGGGCTGGGTGATGGTCACACCTGGTGCCCATCTTTGACCCCTCCCAGAGGAGCTCACCTGTGCTCCTCGCCCTCCAGCAGGCGCCTGTAGGTGGCGATCTCAATGTCCAGGCCCAGCTTGGAGTTCATCACCTCCTGGTACTCCTTGAGCAGGCAGGCCATGTCCTGCTTGGCCTTCTGCAGAGCCTCCTCCAGCCCTGCCAGCTTGCACTTGGCATCGTTGAGAGCCGCCTCGCCCTGCTGCTCTGCCTCGGTTATGGCACCCTCAAGTTTGCAGCGCTGTGGGAGGGGCACAGAAAAGCATCACTGGGGGCCCTGGAGCCCCAAGTCAGACTTGCAGAAGAGCAGAGAGAACATGGGGGTGGCTACGTGCCAGGCTCACATTTGCTGCAAGCTTCATCCTAGGATTGCGACATCTGGTTCCTCCAGGGAACTGGGATGGGTTTTCTGTCTAAAATACCTCCAAGAGAGCTGGGATTTTCTTCTTAAGTATGCTGAGAATTTCTGTGGGGCTAATAGGTTTTAAATGCCTAGCTGGTCTTCCCTACCCCAGGAGAATGGAGTGGGTCTGATTTTATGAACAATTCAGAGTCACCTTGAATTTCAGGATCACAGAATCACAGTCTTTGGGTCTGAAGGGACCATGGAGAACATCTTTTCTATCCTTGCACCTAGTGAACCATCCTTGCTTTTCATCTTTGACGTTGGTCACCTCTTTTCTGTTGGGGACCTGACTATTTCCTGTGGCTGCTCATCCTGCTGTGGGTCAGCCCTTTTGTGGAAAGGGCTTGCTTCTGCTTGAGCAAGGCAGCACAAGTTTATTCCCTCTTCAACAGCACTCACAGCAGGGACTGAACCCGCCCTGCACGGCACAGACTGGCAGTCAGCCTAGGATGCCTCTCGCAGCGAGGAGGTCCTCCCTGGCCTCACCTGGGCTTTGACATTCTCGATTTCTTGCTGCAGCCGCTGGATCAGCTTGTTCATTTCCAGGATCTCGTTCTTACGGTTGCGGAGGTTGTCACAGTGGTTCCCAGCTGTGACTCTTAGCTCCTCATACTGCCAGGACAGAGAAGTCAGAGCCGCAGGCACGGCAAGGTGGCATCTCCTAGCCTCCTTTCTCACTGTTCCCAGTCTTTTCTCCCATGACTTCCTAGTTCAGGTGCTCTCTGGTTCTCATACTGGTTCTGCTCCTTTACCTTCTTCCACTTCTTGGCAATTTTGGGGTCCTTTATGTGGGCTGCTCCTGATTCCCATCTCACCCCATCCCCAGTTCCAGGCTTGTTAGATTATTCTCCAGCCTCTGAGATCCCCTCCTCTGTTTAGCTGTTCTGTGTCTGGTCCTTTTCTCTGTCCCAGAGCCCAAGTTCGCCCGAGGGCTCTCTCCCTTTTAGATATGCCTCTGGATCTTGGAAGGGGTTTCTGTGCTCAGCCTGGGTTGCCTAACAGACCAAGGACTGCCCAGCGAGATGGGTCTGCCCATCAGGATGAAAACATTTGTATGTTTTCTTTAAAAACAATTTAAAAAATGCAATTTATGTCCTACCTTGAGGTAACACTTTTTTAATAAAAACCTTTGCACTCTGAATCCAATTTCTGAATAGTGTGTACAGATTACATTTGTAAGTTTTAAAAAATTAGCTGATTTTAGATTTTTATGATAGTGGGTGGGAGCATATTATATAGAAAATGCAAAACGAGAGATAAGCACATAATCACATTCATTGGCTCTTTTGTTATTTGGTTACAGTAGGAAAGTCTGCAGTTGCCCAATAAATATCCATTCTTCTCTTCTTAAAACAGAACCCCTGGCTGGGCACAGTGACTGGCACCTGTAATGCCAGCATTTTGGGAGGCCGAGGCAGGCAGATCATTTGAGGTCAAGAGTTCAAGACCAGCCTGGCCAACCTGGCCAACATGGTGAAACTCCTTCGCTACTAAAAATACACAAATTAGTTGGGCATGGTGGTGCATGCTTGTAATCCCAGCTACTTGGAAGGCTGAGGCGGGAGGATCACTTGAACCTGGGAGGCAGAGGTTGCAGTGGTGCAAGATTGCACCACTCACTGCACTCCAGCCTGGGCAATAGAGCAAAACTCCATCTCAACAAACAAACAAAAACAACAACAACAAAAAACAAAAAACAAACAACAACAACAACAAAAACCCAGAACCAAAGAGAACCCTGCTTTTATTTAGGGTAACCATGAGCCCAGATAAGAGAATATTTCTCAGCTTTCCAATCAATGAGATCTATGGCCATGGCTGGGCAGGGCTTCTGGGTAAGCTCTCTAAAGGAGGGAATGACCCAGTTGGTTTTTTTCCCCTCTGTTCTCCTTGCTGCCTGGCATAAGCATGTAAGACTGGAGGTGCTGCAGCTGTCTTGGAACGTGAGGCCACCAAGAGGATGAAGCATGTATTACAGATGGCAGAATGGTGAGCTAGAAGGATCCTGGGTCCCTGATGATGTCACAGAACCTCTGTGTCATCCTGAGCAGTCTATTTTGTACTTCAAGCTACTTGAGAAAAAAGTAAAAATTCAATTTTAACTACTTATTTCTGATCCTGGTAGCCAAGTGCAGTCCTTAACTAATAGAATTGTCTCTACGATTCTGACTTAGCAGGATGGGAAAATGAGGTGGTTGTAATCCTGAACCCAACCTAGCTGATGGTGGTTGCCAGGGGCAACCAGAGGACGGGCCAGCCAGAATGAAACCTGGCCGTGGGTGGGCCACAGACGGGTTCACCAGGAGCTGACTCCAGGTCAAGGTTTCATACTTCCAACCACCATGGAGCTCCAGAAAATAGGTAGAGCATCACTTTGGGCACTCCCTGGGTAGTGGCACCCGCTGCCTTCAAAACAAAACCAAACGACTTAGCACAGCCCTGCAGGTATACTGTGACCTGGCCTCAAGACACCCCTCCAGCCCGGTCTCCACAGCACATGGCACTCCAGGCCCCTCGCTTTCTGCTGCTGTGTCCTAGCACCCGCTGCTCAGCCTGGCACACTCTCCCCCCATCTGCCCATTGACTCTTATTTGTCCTTCAAGATTAGATCAAATGACAACACCTTTGCCCTTGCAGACACAATTTGTTCCCTCTGTCATCAAACTCCCTTTACCTGCTGCTCCACCTTTGCAATCACTTCCTGCTAGCTGGTGTTTTGGTTTGGGAAGCGCATCTTTGCTGGCCACCCTCCCTACCCTTCTCCTGGTTTATTTTCTTCCTAGCACTTGGTATCACCATCTAACAAACATCCACTGCACTTACGTGCCTTGTTCATCATCCATCCCCCTGCCCCTTCAACCCACCCTGGCCCCCAACTTGTCTCTGGAATGAAAGCGACATGAAGGCAAGGACTAGTGTCTATTCTGTTCCCTGCTGTGTCTCCAGCTTCTAGAACTGTGCTTGGCACGTGGTGGATGCTGAACACACAGTGTTGAATGAGTGGGCCAGTGAGTGCTTGCATGCTTGGTGCCTTCCATAGGCAGGGCGAGAGGGGGTGAGCCGATGATATTTGTTAAATCTAATTACCCTTAGGGCCCCCCTGCCCTCCAAGCAAGCCCCTAGTTATTAAGTCTGAGGCCATCTTAATCACTGTTTCTGCTCTACCATTAGTAGCCACCCCATGCCACCAGCCTCCTCCCACGCCTCGAAACTTAGAGCCCTCTTTGCCATCACCACCAATTAGTATTTACTGAATGCTGCCAACAGGAGCACTTCCGGTGAGTCTTCAGGTACAAACAGCCAGGCGCCCTGGCACCCTGATGACAGGCCTGGGTTGTTCGGGGAAGGAGGGGTCCCTCCCACGTGCTCTGCAGGGATATGGCCTGGGGCCTTGCAGAAACAAAGCAGCTGGGCTTTATGGGATTCCCTGTGTCTGTAGCATGGCGCGGCTCTCATTAACTCCTCACCCACTTCTGCGGGGAAGGAGTCTGGGGGTCCTCCCCTCTCCTGTCTCTTTGTCAGCTCTCCAGTCTCCCTGCCCCCAACCCCCGGGCCTCACCCGGCACTGGTACCAGGCCTCTGCTTCGGCTTTGCTGCGGCTGGCAATGTCGTCATATTGCGCCTTGATCTCAGCAACGATGCCGTCCACGTCCAGCTCCCGGCTGTTGTCCATCTTCACAATGACCGAGGTCTCAGAGATCTGAGACTGGAGCAGGCAGATCTCCTGTGGGGAGGGCCCAGGTGAGAAGGAGTGAGCTCTCTGAGCTTCCAGGGGCAGAAGAAGGGGAGAACCAGTTCTGACCTTCCCAGAGCAGAGTGCATAGAACTCTGCTATGGCTGTTCTGGGCTTCAGTCACCAACTGACTCCTTGTCCCCACCCTCTGGTTGCCCAGAGCTTGGTGGAGACTTCCCCAGAGGGGCCTGTGAGCCATGGCCTGGATGATCCAACTTCTGTGATTCTCACTGCCTGAGAACCGTCTCTCCAGTGTGGACCTCTTCTCATGCTAGCCCTGAAATATACCCACTGGGCGGCCACTCTGCTGCCCTCTCGCTCCCTTGGCTCCAGCCCAGACTAACCACCCAAGGGCAGGGCTGTGGGTACCTCCTCATACAGGCCTTTCAGGAAGTCGATCTCCTGCACGAGTGCCTCTGCATTGGTCTCCAGGTCAGCCTTCATCAGGAAGGCTGTGTCCACATCCTGCAGCAGAGCAGGGACAGAATGTGACCTGGCTGGGCCACCTCACAGGCAAGCTGGTGGCAGGGGGAAGGTGTGGGGCTCACCTTTCCTCACAGACCCCCCACGGGCAGTGAAGGGGTGATGGAGCCAAGGTGGGAAAAAGGGGTCCCTAGTCCCAGGACCCCAGGTCTGGCTTCCTGATGGGAAAGGACCTGAAGGGGGTGGGGCTTAAATGAGCCTTGGCAACAGCCTCTCAGAGCCCGCTTTGCAGAGTCTGGGCCTGGAAATACCTGGCTACCTGTCTGAGGAGCCATCGCGATTGTTGTCATGTTTGGGGGCTTGCAGCACAGCTTTTGAGCTTTTGTTTTGATTTGGCATTGGCGTCTGTCCCGTCTCCAGCTGCTCGGGCAGGGGTAGACATGACTTTAACCCAGCTTGGGCCTGTATGAGTCGGGAAGTGGAGGCCAGGCCAATGGCTGGCCTTTTGCAAGGGGACAAGGTCGGCGGAGAGGAGGCTGGCCTTCCTCATTCTCAGGGTTAGTGGGGCTGGCACAGGAGTCCGAGGGGTGAGAAACCCTTTTTCAGGGTGGGTGGGCTGCAGACACGTTTGGACTCAGTTCAGGGCTAGGTGGCCTGGGGCAAGGCAGTCCAGCTCAGGGGCTCTGCCTGTCTGAGCATCCTCCTCACCTTCTTCAAGGCAACAAACTCATTCTCGACACAGGGACGCAGGGAGAGCTCTTCTTCATATCTGATGGAAAGGGCAGGAAAAAAATGCTTTAGTCGGGCTTGTGGATTTTGGAAGAGATCTTGGCATTAGGCCTTTGGGGGCGACTCTGCCTGTCACTGACTGAATGCCCTGGGGAGTGCCCCGGTCCAGCCCTGTCTTGGCACCTCTAGCTCCTCCACCCACTTGAGATGGGTGAGTAGCCACTTTTCAAGCTTACTCTTCTCCCCATTCCTCAGGAGCCTGTTCCCGCGATGAGTCCTCCTCTGGGAAGTCCTCCTTAAAGCTACCTTCATTCTATCTTGCTGCCGAGGAGGTTCACTTCACCTAGTGGCCTCCCTTGGGAAGGTGGAAGAAGGCTGTGCTGCTGGCCTGGCTGTTTTTTCTGAGTCACTGGAATTCCCAGCTGACCCGTGCATCCTCCTCGTTGGGAGGGTTCAGAGCCTGGCCTCTACCTGTGGTCCATTTGCAGAGGTAGCAATTATCCATTTTACCAGACCCACAGAGACAGCCACGCTATTTCCTCAAGCTCCTTGGGGCTCCCCAGCCCACTCACCATTCTCCTAAGGCAGAGGGAATTGGTCAGGGGGTTCAGTTTGATGAGCGGCATCAATCCATTAAAAGCTTCTCTGCTTCATCATGCCCATCTCTCTTTTTTTCCCAGCAGAACTGCTGCAGCACTGGCCCTGGACTCTGGAGCCTAGTCCCCTGGGTTTGAATCCTGGCTCTGTCCTATGCAAGCTGTAGGCAAGTTGGGTAAGTGACTTGGCCTTTCTGCCTCATCATGCACAGCTTCATCATCCATAGATAACACTATGTTTTGCCTCACAGGGCTGTTGTGGGCTAACATGTCATATGCATTAATACCTGAAGAGCACTAGGACAGTGCCTGGCACAGGCTCTGTACTGTGAAAGTGTTTGCTATTATTCTTAAAATACCAGTTTGATCTCATCCTTCTCCGATTGTCTCATGTTTAAAAGTCAAAGTTCTCATCTTGAGCTGCAAATCCTGTCTCTTAATCTCACCTTGCTACTCACTCCTCAAGAAAGGCATTGCTTCTGCTGAGAGGCTGGCCTCCACCCCTCCCACAGCCTCACTGCATCTCACCTGTCACAGTCTGCTAGAGTTGCCCCCTTCACTTGGCACGCCCTGCCTCTTCCTTGTCACCCTTTCCTGTCCTTTCCCCATTTCCAAAATGGAGGATAATGCCATTGGAATGAGCCATTATCCTGCAAGGGCCAGAGCAAATGGCACCTCCTCCAGGAAGGCTTCCTGGACTCCTGTTTCCTCCCTTTCTTGGGATTTCTCCCCCTTCTTCTCTGTTTGTGTGTAGGTGCAGGTGGTCTGTGCACACTGGACTGGGAAAGAGCTAGCCTTTTTTCTTTCCATAGCACCCACACTTTCTAGCACAGTGTCTGGCATTGAGTAGGCATGTGGTTGACACCTGCAGTGAGTGTCCCCAATGTGGTTCCACTCCACTGACCCAAACCCTTATGACCTGTTGCTCTCAGTATATTTGCCGTGTTTCTCCTCAATAAAAAGACACCTGTTTCAACTCGCCTGCCTCTAACATGCACTCCCATAGGACACTGGACTGTCACGAGGCACTGGATTCTCAGGGGGCACTGGACTCCCATGGGGCACTGGATTCCCATGGGGCACTGGGCCCAGGACCTGGTGAGACAATTTATCTGGGCCTCAGCCTCTTGCAAGCACTTAATTACCATATGCTTATCAACCACCTACTCCAAGTTGTGAATCAGACCTGGAGCTCGTCCTCAAGGGGAGCAAGTGTAGCAGAAGAGAAAACAGGAACCACAAAGAACTGGGAAGTGAGGCAGAAGGAGCTAGAGCCTGATATGCAGGGAAGGGGCAGAAGGGCTCTGCAGGAAGCCGGAGTTGGGGGTGAGAGAAAAGGTGGGCTGTGGTAGCTTGGACGTGGTGCAGAGAGATGCTGAAAGGGGTGTGCCAGGCAGGAGGAGCAGCAGGAACAAAAGCCAGGAAGGAAGAGGACTGGGGATCTGTCTATGGAACAGGAAGTAGTTCAGGATCTGCAAAGGCAGAACAGGCGGTTTCAGTTGAAACCTGGAACTCCAGAAGCCACACATGAGAGAGCTTGTTTTACAGAGAGAGAGAGAAAGTTCCTGAGGGCCTTATTTAGGTGGAGTAGTGGGGAGGGAGATTGCAATACACAGTCTCAGAGCTCCCACCGTGTGCCAAGTGGGGTGCCCTGCTGACAGGATCCCACCTAACTGTTCTGCCACCCAATGAACTAGGTTTAGGCTCCCCATTTTATAAATGGAACCGGCCTGGACTGTTTCTGTCCCTTGCCCCAGGTCCCCCAGTAGGGTGAAAGCAGCACTGACTCACTTTTTCTTGTAGCCCTCCAGTGCATCCTGGAGGCTGCAGAGCTCTGACTCTAGCCTCACGCGGTCCCCAGACACACAATCCAGCTGCCGCCGAAGGGCGCTGATATAGCCCTCGAAGATGGGCTCGATGTTGGTCTGGCAGCACCTCTGCTGCTGCATGAAGTTCCACTTGGTCTCCAGCAGCTTGTTCTTCTGCTCCAGGTAACGGACCTGCAGCCAAGAGTGGAATGTCAACAGGCAGCAGAGATCCTGGGGACCATGGCTTAGAGAGGGCAATGGAATGAGTTTGTGCTCTCTCTCCCAACACATGGCTACCACTGCACTAGATTTGCAAAAATCAGGGTCTCTGCATAGACTGGCATCTGAGGGTATGTTTCTCTGTGTCTTCCCTGCCTGGGGGAGCCTAGTGGACCCCTACCTTCCACTCAGAGGTTGTGTGTTGTAGTGGACAGCACTTCTCCAAGAGGCCTGGGCAATCCCTGTTTCAGCACTGCCTGCCTGCCTGTCTCTATCCTCATGACCTTGACCGAGACATCCTGTCCCTTCAAGCCTTGCTTTGCTTCCCAAAGCTCCTACTTGGGACAGTGTATGGGAAGAGACTCTGTTAACTTCACACTAATGTCAGAGGATGTGAAGATTGGGGATCAAGGTTTTCCTTTATGACAGCCTAGGGAACTCAGGGGAAAAGTCAGATCAAGGAACTCTAAGCTCTTTTCACTTACTGTGCTGCATCCTACATGGCTGTATCTGAAAAAAAGTCCAGGTCACAGTAATGTGGATAGCTGCTGGCCACCTCCTCCCGTTTCGTGAGGTAGAAACTGAGATTAGGAGTTGAGTAAGTTGACCATGGCCACCCGGCTGGACATTGACAAAGGGAACGTCCTTGCTCTGGAATTTTCTATATTGTGCATTGTCTGTCAAGAAAACTGCAGAAGTAGCATTGCCTTACTTCTGGTCAGTGGCTACATCAACAGGAGACACCCAGCCTAACAGAAGGTGGTGTGATGTTTTTGCTAATCAGGGCCCATTTGTTGGAATAAGTTTATAGCCAGAACTTAATAAGCTTTAGAAATAAAACTGTGAGTTTGACTAAACAAGTTCCTCTGTGAAGCACTTTGGCATATATTACCTCCCCTAATCTCCCGCCGTCACTCCTCCCCTTCCTCACTGGGCAGCATCGTCCAGAGGCCAAGAGGTGAATGGCTTGCACAGGGATTCCGGGTATAGGAGGAGAGTCAACGCCAGTGGCCAGGGCTCCTGACCTCTGGCCCAGGACTCTTGCCCCTAAACCTTGGGGTCACCAGAAACACGAGCTCAAACTGTGGAATGAATCCTGACGCCAAGAGCCTCCCTGGGGCTTGGGATGGGCCCAGGGGCTGCTGAGGGATGGCAGGCCAGTTCAGCACCTTCTGAAGTCACGCCTTCCTAGCAGCCTTTCAGTGGCTCTGGGGTTGACAGATGTCAGACTTTCGTGACCGTCACCTTGTGCCTCTAGCTCTGACTGTCCGCTTTCCTTTCATCCCAGGCTTAAACTGATGGGAAATTCTGGGGTCACAGTGCCCATCCTCACCTTCGGGCTCAAGGGTTGTGACCCAGCTCAGGCACACAGAAGACAGTTCTACTGTTAAAGCCTCATCAGGAAGGGCATTCATTTCTCTGCCTCTCTGATCATTCCTTTCAGTATTGCTTTGGAAGTTCCTCTTACAGTCTGACCTCAGGCAACCTTGGCGATTGGTGATTTTGTCAGATAATATTCAGGGAAAGAGGATATATTTTTAAAAAGACAAGGAAGCAGAAATGTTTAGTATGGAGTCTGATCTAACTGGCTTTCAAAGGCTGGTGGTCATGGAATGTGAGAGAGGCCACTGGACAAATTGAGGCTTCCTCAATGTCAGTCTCCTCCTCCTGGTTCCCTTGGACCAGAACGAGACCAGACCCCAGATCTGCAGTGGGTCATCCCATGGCCCTGGGCCACTGCCCCCTTACCTTATTGATGAAAGATGCGAAGCGGTTATTGAGGCACTTGATCTGCTCCTTCTCATCCCTCTTTACCCTCTGCACGGTGGGGTCGATGTCCAGTGCCAGTGGGACCAGCAGGCTCTCATTGATGGTGACAGGGGTGATGCAGGCAGAAGGCCCACAGGTGGCCCCCAGTCGGTACCTGAAGCCAGGCAGGGTACCTCCACACCTGGAGGCTACCCGGGGCCTCCCAAAGCCCACATTGCACAGGCTCCGTGAGCTGAGGCAGCCCAGAGCTCGGAGGCCCCCACCACCCCCGGGCCGGCATGGCCCCTTGCTCACTGCATAGTGAGTGACCATCCGGGGCATGACAGCCGAGTATGAGCTGAAACTCTGACCGCCACACCTGGAGCCTGGCTGGAAGGAGTGGTATGACATGGCAGGAGAGAGAGGCAGAGAAATGGGGCCCTGGAGGAAAGAACAGGGGGCAGGATGATAAAGTCATGGCTCAGCTTCCCCCCTTTTATCTGGTAGGGGGATGGAGGGCTGAACTGGGCCAAACCCCAAATCACCATTAAACTAGGTTTATGAGCTTGGGATATTGGCAGCGCTAAGTAGCAAGGTGGATAATTAGGGTAGCGAAGAGCAAAGAGAAGGGGCCAATGGTCAGTGCTGGTGGGCCCTATAAAAATCCTATTTGTCCTCCTTCCTTGATTGTGGGGGTGATGAAAGGGGCCAACCAGACAGATATGTTCCATGTATCCAGTGGCTCAGCCTCAAGGAAAGAGAGAGTTGGGACTATGTCATTTCTTAGGAGGGAGGTGTGCCTTGAATTATACACCCCGGCTTCCGTGGGATTACAGGGCAAGTCCCATACACTTAAGGATGCTCTGGCTATGTCCCCAAGGCTGCTTCTAGTCTTTTTTGCAGATCCTTCCAACCCAAGTGCCCTCTGTGGGCTCCTAGATGAGTCAGGAAGTTCCCAGGAGGAAGGCTTTTGGGGTGGGAGAAGCCTCCCTACAACAGGCCAGACTTTAACCCTCCTGAGCTCTAGCTCAGTGACCCACTGTCCCATGGGGGTCTTGAAGGTAGACAGGCTCCAGGCATAGATACTTCTCTACAGGGCCCATCAGTCCACAAAGGCTGTAGGGAACTTGAGAGGAGAGGCCTGGTGCTTGAGAAGGGCAGAGGAAGGGACACTCTCCCCAACGCTTCTGGGGTCCCCAAAAGGCATGATTTCAGCATCAGGTCTCAGCTTCCATGTGGCTGTTCCTTTCCCCTTCTGCCCAACCCAGCCTGAGTGCCCCTGAGGTCAACAGAGCCAGCTTTGGCCTGAGAATGTCTCTGGGGAGAGTTGTTGCCTTTGGGAATTTTCAGGTGGATGTGGGATTCAGGGATTCAGGCTTTCTTTCCAGCAGCAGGTCACAGACACAGATCTTTGGAGATGTCTGAAGTCCCCGCCTCACTTTCTTTCCTCCTCCTTTCCATCAATTTCATCAGTGAAACTTTTGCCGTGGCCAACTGGCCTTTGCCTTCCACACTGAGACTCATTACTAGGCCAAAATCAAGCCAATAATAATAATAATAACAACAATAAACATTTATTGGGCGTTTACCATGTGCTGGGACCACTCCGTACTCTTTATATCCATGGTCTCATTTAATTCCCTGACCACACCGTGAGTTAGTTACTAAGCCACAGACAGGAAAATGGGGAGCAGAGCAGTTAAGAGCAGCATCCCCAAGTCACACAGCTTGTGGCCGATCAGCTGGGAGTCCATCCTGTTCCTTCTGACTTCACCCTGCTGTGCTGTTCCAGAGCAGGGAAGTCCTGGTGAGGAATTGGGAATCTGCTGCCCATAACACATTCTGTCGTCCCTCTCCCTCAACCTTCCAACCTGTGGATTAGGACACTGGGACTCAAAGGTTTCTTGAGCCTTGGAAATTCTCAGTCTCACTGTGACATTTCACACTCCCTGTCCCCTTTTTCATAGTCCTGACTGTGGGCCCCAGAGTAGTGGAGAGGGGAGGGGTGCAAGGCGAGACCACAGGCCACGATGGGAGGCAGAGGGTTGGGTGAGGGGGTTCAATTGCAGGGTGTCAGGGGAAGAAGACCACACTCTGCCCTGGACTGAGTCCACAGAGAGGGCCCAGGATGGTGTGAATGTTGATGGAGACACTCAGAGGCCCCACCAGAGAGCAGACTCACACTAGGGCGGGTGAGGGAGACAGTGGGCAGCGCCGGAGGGCAGGGGTCACTGCAGCAGTGGACACAGCAGAGTCTCCCCACCATGTCCAGGCCAGAGGAGGGCTTCAGTGAGCATGTTGGGTTCCTCGAGCCCAGGACCAGAGCTCAGGAGCAGTGGCCAGGGTGGTTCCTTGGATTCACTGTGGGTGGAAGGCAACTGTTCCCTGAGCCCCCCGAGTCCAGGGTTGCCCTCTGAGTGTGAGCTAGGACAGGACTCAGTCAAGACCTAGAGAGCTTGGTGGCATTTTATGAAAGTGGGTTCAGGAACTAGGGGGCATAAGGGAATAGGCAGTTGAGAAGGCTGTGATTTTCTTCGGAAGCAGTGAACTCCGTCTTCACTTTGGCAGTGCAGTAGACAATCTCTATCTGCCTTTGGAATGTGTTTTGGCAGGTGTTGGGGGGGGGTTGATAACTTTTCAAATTAAATACAGAAACCACCCTGTGAAGGCCTCAAAAAAGAACCCCATGCCTACCCCATCCCCATTTCCAAGCCACCTCCTCCTGTGTCCTTCCGGGGCTCAGCAATGTGTCCCCTCAGAGTGAGGAAAAACACCAAAGAAAGAGCCACCTCTCCTCTGAGTGCACTAGCCTGGGCCTCTGCTGTGGGGCAGGGAATGTGGTGTCCTGGCTTAAGGAGCTTCAGTGTCAGCCACGACTGAAGACATGGAACAGAGATGTTCAGAGACAGGGAGATGGAAAAAGGGAGGTCGGAAGAGAAAGAGCAGGCAATATTGATAGATTGTCAAACGGAAAGAGTGGGAGAGGAAGAAGGGTGAAAAATACAGGACAGGAGGAGAAAAGGGGATTGAGAGAGAGGAGGTGCGGGGGGCGGCAGTGGGGAGAGGTGAGTAGAAAAAGAAGTGAGGGTGAAAGGTGAAAAAGGCAAGGTTAAAAGGAAGGAAAACTTTTCAGAAGAGAGATGTGGCTAGCACAAGAGAAGAGGAATAGTCCTGAGCCTGGAGGATTATTTTGCAGGGATCTCACAGGGCAGTTCTTAATGCAGGAGAATTAAAATAGGCTTTTCATGGTGTATTTCTTGCAAACATTTTGGGCTGAGCTGCCTTCCCACACCCTCCCATGAACCTGCTTCCCTCCCACCCCTCTGTCATCGAGGCATTTCTGTTTAGGAACAGCAAGTCTAATATTGACTTAAATAAAGCAGACTTGAAAGAAATTTGGCTGTGAACTCTCATTCATTGCAGCTCTGGGCCATGGAGGGCTTTTGAGTTCTTGATAACATCATTCCATTCTATTATGAATAAACAAGAGTTGATCATATTTTGAAGGGTGTTGATTTCTCACTCAAATATTCTGCTGGTGGGAGTTGTCAGGGGACTTGACTGGGACCAGGGCAGGGAGAAGAAAGGAGGTGAGGAGGTGGTGTGTGTGGCAGGGTTTGCAAGACGTGTCCTGGCCTGAGCGGGAAAAGTGTTCCATCTGCAATGAGAAATGTGCGTGGAAACTTGGGCCTGCACTGCACTCGACCTCTCTAGGGCACCAAGGTCAGTTCTGAGGTCCTGGGAAGGACTGCATAAGAGGCCTTGTCTTGTGGTTGCTGTGAGTCTGGCTCAGACAGGAGGGGGAAGACCCTACTGCACCCCCTACTCTGGAAGTTTCTTAAGGGCAAAGTGCTAGCCCAGGTCCTGGCACAGAGCAGTTGAGTCAACGTTGGTTGGAATGGATGCCTGTGGACCCTGCAGGGCTCTGAGATGGGGAGCGGGTGGGGTACCTCTGTGGGGACCTTCTGGAGGCAGAGGGATGGACAGGATGACCTCACAAGCCACTTCCTGCTCCCTGTGCCTCCTGCTGTTGATTTTGTGTGTAGGATGTCAGCAAAGCATCAAACCTTGGGACTGGGAAGCTTGAGGGCTTGAGGGGAGTGGCAGCGGAGGCAGGTGGGGTGTGTGGCTCCCATGACTTCCTCGTGGACCATCTCTTGGAGACAATGAATATGTTGGAGCTGCTGTGACTGCTGGTGGAGCTGATGCCACTGCTCCTGTTGTTGTGGCAGAGGCCACTACTGCGGCCACCCCCACCCACACAGAGGACACTGCCCCCACTGGAACCTGTGCCCCCGAAGGAAGAGACCTCAGCTGTGGAGAGGGCACAGGGTATGTTGGCAGGCTTTTCCCATTTCCCATGACGCCTTTCCTGGGTGTCATCCCCATGCCTGCTCCCCTCCCGCAGTGCCTTGTTCCAGGCAACCCTCCCTCCCCTGAGAGCCTCGGGGAACACCTGAGCCAGTGTGAGACAGGGTGGGCATGGACTCACTACCCTATCACACGCTACCTCCTCATGAACCTCTGCAGAGGACATCGCCATGCTCAAGGCACATTCACAGCTGTGACCATGTGGATCTCAATGGGGCTGAGAGGACACTACTACTACAATCACTCCCATTTTGTAGAGGAGAAAATGAGGTGCAAAGAGATCAAGTGGCATACCCAAGTCCACGCCCACCAGAAGCCAAGGCTTTTAGCTCCTGTGCTCGGTTCATTCCCTTGTCTTGTAGGAGGCTCTCACATTGGATGGAAGAGGAGGCCTTGTATTCTGGAAGGGAGCCATAGACTCCTGTGTTGAAAGAGGCCTGAAGGCCACCTGGACAAGCCTCCCCCAGTACCAGAATCCCTCAATGACATTGCCAAGATGCAATTGTTCAGCTTCTGCTTCAATATTTTCAGCAACAGGAGCTCCCTACTTGGATGCATCTTTGCAAACCAGGTAAACATTTGGAAACGTCTCATTGATTTCCTCTCTTGGCGTCTGTTTTTCCTGGTGAGGCATTCCTGCCTCTCTGATGAGTTGGTTCCAGGCTCTTCCCAATCCTGGCAGGTCAACCTCTGTAATGTGATCTGACCCACACGGGTCTTAAGGGGATTCTACTCCCATGACCAGGAGTCAGTGCTCCCATTAATGCTGCCTACGATGCTGAGCTTTTACACACAGCCCCAGAGCCCTGGTGGGTCACTCTGTGAGGTCATTCCTGCTCTCCCTCCTGTGAGTTGAGGCCATGCCAGATCAGTCACTGTTGTATTTGTTGAATTAATATGCTTCAATTCTAAATATAGGTCTTTACAGTTAATCTGTTTAATAGCCTCTCGTTATTTGTGTTAGTTTGAGTTCCTGACAGCACTAGCTGAGAAATCAGGCATTCAGACTGGGGACCCACGATTGTTTGAATAGTCTTGTCCCATCACTGGGATCTTCTGGGACCAGCCCTGGGGGTGAGGGGTCACCTGCAGATTAATCTCCACAGTTTTTGTGGAGATTAGGCCAGAGAGGGGATTAAGTTGTTGAGTTCCTTAGTGACATGGAATGTGCCCCTTTTGAGTTCTCTCGACTTCACGGGGAAGAAGGGAACAAAAAGAGTCTCCGTAGAGCCTCCAAAAGGGTCTTCACGACATCCCTGCCCCTACCTGTTCATCTTTGATCCACCAGACCCTCAGGAGTGATGCTCTCAGCTTCCATTGTGCCCCCTACTTTTCTGCCATTCCAAGACATTGACTCACAGGTGCTCACAGCTCTGACATCTTCAGTGAGTCTGTGACCACTGGGCAGAGAAAGAGACATTTTGTTTACTCAGAGGTTAAGGGGCCCTGAGTTCTTCGTATTTAAAGTTATCAGCACAGAGTGTTTACATGTATCAGGCACTGTGCTTGGCAAACTCTCCCCTCAGCTCGTTAGCCTTGGGAAGCTCATGTGCACCTGTGAGGGAAATCCAGGAGAGAGAGCAAGCCACAAATACAGAGAGAAATGAGAAGAGGCAGCTGTGGCAGAGAGGTTGTGCGAGACTGTCAGCTTGTCGGGCAATTCCAGAGTCCCTGAGGCTTGTCCCAAGCATGGTTGCATTTGTTACAGGACTTGGGAGGAAAGGGTCTTGCTTAGAGTCCTTTCCTTGACTCCTTTGACCCTCACCCCTGCCCTGGGTCCAACAGCTGCAGGATGCAGTAAGATCCTCTATGAACTTTAGGTTGAAAATATGAAAGAATTCCCTGAAGTGGATTTAATACAAAGGAGGTTGGAGCTTCATCATCTTTAAAAATAAGATTGATTTCTGTCCCCCTTGGATAATTTGAGACTTAGCCAGAATGGAGAAAGTGATGTTCTGAGGTCCTTTTCTTTTCTTTTCTTTTTTGAGACGGAGTTTTTCTCTATCTCCCAGGTTGGAGTGCACTGGCATGATCTCGGCTCACTGCAACCCCCACCTCCCAGGTTCAAGCTATTCTCCTGCCTCAGTCTCCTGAGTAGCTGGGATTATAGGTGTGCACAACCATGCCCCACTAATTTCTGTATTTTTAGTGGAGATGGGGTTTCACCATGTTAGTCAGGCTGGTCTCGAACTCCTGACCTCAGGTGATCTGCCCACCTCGGCCTCCCAAAGTGCTGGGATTACAGGTGTGAGCCACTGCACCCAGCCCTCTGAGGTTCTTTCCAATGCTGAGCTTTTCTGGATTGAGAGTAAGTAAAGCAAACTAAGGTTTTGCCATTTACTCCTCCAGAAGAAAGTGCCTTTTTCACATCCTTCAATCCAATCAAGTTGACAATATTAACCATTGCACTAGGTGAATGCGTATTTATATTCCTGGAAAACCACTCATCTGGGAGGCTCCTCTCTGCAGGAGCTGAGTGAGGCCCAGGTACAAGTCCACCTGGAGGCAGGAGCATGGATGGGAGGACACCTGGGAACTCAGCCCCCTACCTGCTTCTACAAGTTATCAATCTCATAGTGCAGCCTCTGCATTAACAGTTCAGCTCAGAGATCTCCATCTTGGTGGTGTGGAGTTCATCCTGTGCAGGCTAGCAGAGTGCTGTAGCTCCTTGTACTAGGAGGGAGGAGAAGCAGACCTTGGATGGGGGATGCGTGCAGTGGGCAGGGACAGCCAGGCCAGGGAAGAGAAGGCTGTGGCTTCCCATAGCCCCATAGGGTTTCATGTGTGTCTGACAGCCTCCCTGCTGGGCCGCCTCTGGCCCAATCAAATTCATTTGCATTTTCTCTTGGCTCTGTCCCTCACTTTCTATGCCCACTGGCTTCACCCTACAGCTGGACAGCTGTGACTGTGCTCTTTCCCTTCTTCCTGTACCTGGTCTTTCTTCCCTTTCCCTTGACACCATGTATCTCACCCTCCCAGACTCAGTATCATGCAGGGTGCCAATCACTTTTCCTTTGTTTGTATTTTCCTCAGCATTGCAACTTATCATCCCAATGACTCCCAGGGCAGAATGTTTGCTCTCATCTGGAAAATCCCATTCTGTGGCTTAGATCAAGCCTTTGTCCTCCAGCCCCTGGGCCCCAGACAGTTCCTCCTTTCTTCTCTGGATCCTGAAGCCTCCTCCACAAGGAGTTAAACTTTCCTCTTGTCCCCACCCTCCCTCTCTCTTCCTCCTGTTGGCACTGATGGCTGGAACTGTCCAGCTGTCCCTTGTCTTTCTGATACAGGGCATTGGAGATGTTTCCATCTTACTCTTGGCAGAGGGACTGACCACCTCTTGCCTTTAACTGGCTGTTCCCCAGGTCCTGACATGCTTCCCCCAGGTAACATAGGGTGAGCCCCAAGCTGAACTTAGATCCCTTGACCCTATCAGACTGGGACATCTGAGAGGACATGGCTCTTAACTTGTTTGCCTTTGAAATCTCAGTTTTTTTGTGCTTGTTTAATGAACTTGACCTTGATGTCTCACTTTGGTTTAGTACCAGAACTCAGCCTCGGCCCTGCTGTTGTTGGCGATGTCTTCATGCTGGGCTTTGACTTCAATGATGATGCTATTTGGGTCCAAGTTGCAGTTGTTGTCCATCAACAGGAGGACCACAGGGGTTTCAGAGATCTGGGCCTGAAGCTGAGCCAGCTTTTGTGGTTGGGTTCAAATGAGAGAGCTGAGGCAGAGTGTGCATGTGCATGTGTGCATGTGTGTATGTGTGTATGTGTGCATATGTATCTGTGTATGCATGCATGTGCATGTATGTGCGTGCATGCATGTGGGTGTGTGAGCATGTGTATGCCTGTGTGTGTGGGGGGGCATGTTTTTGGAGGCTGTGACCTGCCCCCTAGAACAGACCTTGGCATTGAGGGTCTTGCACGGTTGGGATGGAGTGGCCTGTGTAGGCTGAAAGGGCTGGGAAAAACATTAGGGAGGTTGTTGAGTTTATAGCTGTTCTTTGTCATCAGCTCATCTGTGTGGAGGGAGCAGCAGCACATGTAACTCTAGCCAGAGTTCTCCAGAAGCCACTCCTTTTGTCACAGGAGCACACCATGTTGTGACCTGTCAGTATCACAGATGTCTCATGTTCTGAGAAAACACAGCCCTTCACACCGAATAAAGAAAATATCTTGTGAAAGAAAACTGAGTCAGAAAGAGCCAGAAAACTTGGCTACTTTCCAGTTGTGTTTCCCAATTTGGCTCCTCCCTGCTTCTCAGGGATAGGATGAGAAATGGAAATCAGCTGGAAATTGCAGAAAGGGCACCCAACTGACAAATTCAAGTCTTGTATCTGCCAATCACTTTTAAATAGCATCCTGGATCTCAGCAAAGCTGATCATAATACTGGCCTTGTATTAATTCGTGAAGATTAAATGACATCCAGATAAGATGGTCTGGAAACAGTAAACCCACAATTAATTTGTTAATTATCCCTTTTCAGGATCGTCTAACTCAGTAGTTCTCAGAATGTGACCTCAAACCAGCAGCATCAGCATCACTGGAAACTTGATTGAAATGCAACACTGTGGGCCCAGCCCAGACTTACTAAATCAGAATTAGTGTTTAGCAAAACTACTAGAAGATTCTGATGCTCTTTAAAATTTGAGAATCAGTAGGCCAAAGCAGGAGTCTAAGTAAAAATATTCCTTTGCTCTCTTTATTAATGACTGATTCATACGTTCCCCGTTTCAACAAATTATTATTTTGTTACTGTGCTGCAGCTAATTTTTCCCAAATGGTTTTTCCTGGCTGTGGATATAGTTTGAAGGTCTCAGCCCTCAGGCTCGCTGGCCGTGGGCTAGTTCAGAATTGGGAGCCAATACCACCCTGGTTGTCAGCATTGAAGAGAACAAGCAGAGAGGGGGCTGGTTATCCCCCGTCAGCTGTAAGGTGGAATTGGAGCCCACCCAAACAATCAGAGCTGAAGCCCCAGGTCCTGGAACCATGCGACCAGCTTCTGTTGGGCATTATGTGTGTGTGACCCCTATGGGCATATCCCCTGTTCTTACCAGGCCTACCTGGAGGCACTCCACTCACTCTACACCCCACCTCGACACTGCTGGCCCTATCTTCACCACTCTCCCCTCTGCCCCAGTCACACTGTCCTCCTCCTGGCATTCCTGGATCATACCGGGGGGAATTTATACTTCCCATTCCCTCTTGCTGGAGCACTGCCCCCGCCCACCACACTTCCTGGCTGACATCCTCAATTCCTTCAAGTTTCTTGTCCAACGTCACCCGCCCATTGCCTATGATTGCTTTCTACTGTCATTTGTCTTCATTGCCTCTGTAGCATCTGAAATGGTACAGTGATTTATCTCTGTTGTGCCTTTATCCTGCACTATACCATAAGCTTTAAGAACTTACGGGCTCCGGGCTCCGTTGTGTTTGCTCAGCACTGTGCCTGCAGCTCTGTGGAGGACACAAATGGAGAACCAGGCAATTGTGTTGCTTGCTTCCAGAAGCACCTGAGGGCTCACTAATTGCCACTTGATTTGTGTAATTGCATCACCCGGCAGTTGCTCTAGGAAGAGCAGCAAGTAAATTTGGGCAGGGCAAGATGAGCCAAGTTGCTCAGAAAGTTCTACGGAAATCCATATTTTAATGACAGGTGGCCCATTTTTCTGCCTGCCCAACAGAACATGCTTGATCCAACTGGTTAAGGCTGAATTTTTCATCTCTCCTGACCTGCCAGCCGCTCTGTGGAACCTCATTTTCTCCTGTGGTAGGGGAAGCGGCATCCGCCTTGCAATATGCAGATGGGATAAGGAGCAGAGAGAAGACTAGGGAAGGAGCCCACAGACTCTGTGCCCAGCTGGGGCTCCAACCTCCAGCCCCCAGTCCTTCAGTTGGAGGGGGCACCGGGCACTCTCATCACCTTGCAGAAAGTGCTCAGGAAGTTGGTCTCATCCATCAGGGCATCCACTTTGGCCTCCAGCCCCACCTTGTTTATGTAGGCAGCATCCATGTTCCACAGAACGCGCTATCACTCTGGGCCTTACCCTTCCAGGGATAACCAGCCCCCTCTGTCTGTGAATTAGGTGGAAGAGCTTCAGTTCCCAAGGTCAGAACAACTGTCTACTCCAGGCCATGGAGTAGGACTTGGCAGGGAGGGAGGGAGTAGAACTTCCAAACTGTGTGAAGACCCGGGCCTTCAGGGGTGCCCACCTGCTCATTAGCTCTGGTGCCACATGGAAAGATCTCCTGCGTCACCTCACATGGTGAGGACTACCCTGTCCTGGCCCCGGCCACCAAGCAGGAAGGCCCAGAACTCCGTGGAGCTGCTTCCGGAGTGCCCCGTCCTCCTGAGCCTGACTGGGTGCCTGGAGACCCAGCCCAGGACAAGGCCCATTTTGTTTCCCGTCTCCACACTGGACTCCACACGGGGTGGGGGCTGGTGTTGGGATTTGCAGCTCAGACTCTGGAGTCCTGGGTCCTGACTCACTCCTGATTATCTAGGTAGCCCTGGGCAAGTGTCTTTACCTCTCCGAATTGTAGTTTTCCCACTGTTAAAGTAAGACCTACTTCTAGGCTTGCTGTGCAATTAAATAAGGCCTTGTATGAGGCCACTGGGAGCCGGGCAGGAGGAACTCTCTCCACTCACCTTGAGCACCACAAACTCATTCTGTGCCTCAGTGCACCTGTTGAGTTCTTCTTCATACCTGTGGGAAGGATCAATAAGTGGTTTGGGGTTGGAGTGGGTGCTGGGAGTTAGGTCAGAACAGTGGAGTGGAGGTGGGCAGACAATGGCGGGTCTGCAGAGCAGCCTTAGCAAATGCTCCACTGTAGCCTGGCTCTCCTATGACACACATGGCCCCAAATCCCAAATCAAACAAACCACTAAACAAAACCCAAAACCAAAACAACAAGACAGATTCCCTCTCATTCTTTCTGAGGTTTCTTTTCTGATGGCTCGGCTCCTTGGAGTATTTGGGTCCCCTAAAGGAGCATATACCTTTTTTTTTTTTTTTTTTTTTTTTTTTAATGGTCTTGCTCCAACCCAGGGCAGGGAGGAGAGGAACTGGGAGAAAGGTCAGAGGCCGGCAGCCCCTCACCCCACAACACCCGCATTTCCCTCACTCTGTTCAGGCACACTAAACTGTGGCCTAAGAAGTAGAGACTTCAGGCCCATAGGAACCCTCTCTCCCAAAGCTTTCTCATTCTTCAATTTGCCTGTAGGCAGCAACCCCGCCCTGTCTGTCCCCCAGGGGCATGCGGAGGTGCCCTCCTGCTCACTGAGCTCTGGGAATGAAGTTTCCCTTCTATTCCAGGTGAACCATTCCCCACCCAACCTACCTGGGTGCATCAGCACACCCCACCCTCGTGGTGCTAGACAGCTGTGGTTTTGATCTCAGCTGCTCTACCCATCAGTCATATGACCTCTCAGAGAATCTTTCTCTACTACGTAATGGAAAGTTGTCATTCTTTTAAAACCAGAGTCCCATCACATGACTTACATGAAGCAGGATCTTCCTGGCTTTCATATTTCCTCTGCTGCTCCATAGGATCTGAGAAAATCTCTTGCCTGCCATTGAAATTTCAATATTGTACTTTCTCCCAGTGTTCTCTGGGAAAAGCAATTCGGTTTTCCTTATTGTTTCCTTGAGTTGCCTTTTAAAGAACTCTGAACGTCTCTTCTTTACCTAACTCCGTACAACTGTCCTCATCTTCCATGCGGCCCAGCTCACAGTCCCTCTGCTGAAGGGCAAGCATCACCTGGCCCTGCACGGGCCACTTTGATGCCACAGGAACATTGCCTGGCCGTTGACCAGGAGCACACTCTTCAACAGATGCCCTGCCATACCCTGCGCTGTGCCTCCTTCCTTTTCAACCCTAAGCTTTAGCCTTCTCCTCCAGGAAGCCTTCTTGGATTGAAACACTGTTAGTCCATGCTTGCATACGTGTTATAAATTACCCATCTGCACTTGCTTCTTTTGTCTGCGTCTGTATCACTACACATACATCCCTAATCATAAATACAATAAACATAGCTAACACTTATTAACAACTTACTATGTGCCAGGCACTGTGAACCCTACCAAGCACCTTACATGCAAGTTTTGATTTAATAATCTCAGTGCTCTTGTGAGATGGGTACTATTGATGTTTCTTTTAACAGATAAAGAACCTGGGGCTTAGAGAAGTTAAATAATTTTCTTAAGGTCATTCAGCCATTAAGTGATTGAGCCAAGATCCTAAAACCACTGACTCTGAAGTCTATAGTGCTGTCCGGCAGAACTTTCCATGATGACAGAATTGCTCTGTATCTGTGTTCATTACAGGATCCATTAGCCACGTGTGGCCATTGAACACCTGAAATGTGGCATGTGTGACTGAGGAACTGAATTTTACATTTTATTTAATTTTAATTAATTTAAATTTAAATACTCACGTGTGGCTCCTGGCTACTATGCTGGATAGCACAACCCTAAAACCTGAACTTGTGCTATAGTATACAAACAGTGTTAACCAAAACTCAGGATCCAGTTACTAATTTTGGTTGGACCAAGATAATTAAAAATAATTGGAACCAGAAAAATAAGAAATAAAAATAAGCAAAAGCAATAAAATCAATAACTTTGTATCTACAGGCGTTAGTATTTGAGCATCTCATGTTTAGCGAGGTGTGTGTGTGTGTGTGTGTGTTTGTGTGTGTGTGGGTGTGTGTGTATGTGTGTGTGTGTGTGTGTCTGTGTGTGTGTTTGGGGG
>NW_012100098.1:1017451-1069922 GCF_000951045.1 Mandrillus leucophaeus | reverse complement strand
GTGTGTGTGTGTGTGTGTATGTGTGTGTGTGTGTATGTTTGTATGTATGTGGTTCTGGGAGAAGGCAGCAAATGTGTCTCTTTTTTGTTCTCCAGCCTCGTGGCCTGGATTGGAGTGAATATGTGAACACTGTGCAAATTAGCAGTGAGATTTACTTGCATTCATATGAGAGTAAGATTCTATGGGATTCATTCTTAACTCCCGAGTTGCCACTTTGTGTCTTCTTTGGTATGCTATCTCAGAGCCTTACTTTCCTCATCTGCAGAGTTTGAAGAATGTTGTGAGTATCATGCTTTTTGTACTTATGTTAGGTATCATCATCTACGATCCCAGCCCTTCACTAAAGCCTCGGCATTCTTGGCCACAGGGTGGGTCCCAGCTCTCTTGATACTTTTATGTTTATTTCTGATTCCACCTCTGTGCCCTAAGTGTGTTCCATTTCTCCACTGGACTGGACATTTCTGGAGAGCAGAGGCTGTTTCTCCTGCCCCATCTGACCTCCCCTGGAGCCCCAGGGCAGGGCCCTGGCCCAGGCACTGGCTGAGTCTGCTCCCTTGTTCTTGAAGTCCCCTACCACGTCCTGGATGTTCTTTAACTCCACATCCAGCCTCCCCTCCCCTCCACCCAGGCAGTCCAGCTGCTGCCTCATGTTGTTGATGTGGGCAACAAACATGGGCTCAAAATTGGCCCTGACGATGTTTTGGTCTTGCCGGAAGCTCCATTTAGTCACCAGAACTTTGTTCTCCTGTTCCAGAAACCACACCTGCCCCAGCCAGAGGTAAGAGACTGAGAGAGCTTCCATGCAGGAGCCTCCCAGAAGGCTCTGGGATATGGGATCCCTAACAGTCCAGGGAGGGTCTGCACAACCTGGACCTCAGAGTCCAGGCGGCAGCTTCTTTCTCCTCTTCCTCAGCCTGGAAGGAGCCTGGAACGTAGAGAGCCAAGCAGATGTTGGGGCAATGGGCTTGGGAGACAAATGGTTTGGTTTGGAGAGGGAAGAAGCAGGAAGAGTCAGAGGGTCTGGCACCAACCAGGTGCATGTGTGGTAATTCAAGAAAAGAACACTCCACCATCATGTTACCGGGTAAAGTTTTGAATTCCATTAAATGAGCAGGAGGTCCTTGGCAGAAAGTTTAATATGTCCATTTTCTTTCTGACATGATCTCTCTAGACCTAGAATCTGGACTCAATTGCCCATATACTCTGGGAATGCTGCAATGGGTCACACTGGAGTTGAACTGCGAGGACCCGGGTATGTCCCCAGCCATGTCCATCATGAGCCATGTGGCCTTGGGCCAGCCCCCACGTCCCTTCCTCTCTCTGCTCTCTTGAGTCCTTTGTGGTCTTATGCAGCCAATTTGGGTTTCTTGAATAACCCTCATCTCACCTCAACGTGGGAGACAGACTTGGGAAATACACACAATTTTCCCCCTTAAACAAAGTTCCCAGGACAAGGTATGGGGATTGGGGTCTGGAGCAGACCTGGGGCAGGCCTGGGGGTTTTCGGGCCCCTACCCACCCAGGCTCTCAGCCACAATTGCGGACACTCCTGTAGCCTCTCGTCTGAACTCCCTTCTCTATTCCCAGGTCTTGGGCTCTGAACCCAAAGCCACTAAATTATGCTCCCTCCCATTCTATTCACTTATGATTTCTAAAAATTCATTTATTGGAGATTCAGTCTGTGCCGCACCACATGGCAGGTCAGCCGCAAGCATGATTTCATTTGATTCTCATAATAACTTTGTGAGGGTGGATGATAAAAATAACGACGATTTTGAATATTTTTTGAGCAGCCACTATGGGTAGCTGGTTTCCATGTATCTTCTTTAATCTGAAATAGCACTACAGGGGTCATTGTTATGATTCTTGTTTGACAAAGGAGGCGATCGAGGCACAGTGTAGTTAGGCACCTTGGCTGAGGTCACGTAGCTAGTGAGCACTGCGGCCATTGTCAGAACCCTGACTCCCGGTCCCATGCCCTGAATCATTGCACCCCACACAGATGGGAAAATCAGGCTCAGAGAGGAGAGGCATTTTGGCCAGTGGAGAAAGCCTCAAGATGTCACTCCGAATTCCTGTCCCTCCACTTCTCTCCTCTCTCAGTCTGAACTTGCCCTTACCCCAACACTGGGGATTTCACAATTGTTCTCAGTGTCATTTCCCTCCTTCCTGCCATCCTCCGCCTCCCATCCATTCCAAATTTTAGCCCCTGGTTTTACACTCATCTTCCCTCCTGATTCACGGCCTCGCTCTCTCCCCACTTCACTTCCTGCTCCTTCACCCTGGACAAAGGTGTTTTAGAACCCTGGCTCCCAAGTAGCTCACATCAGTCCTGAGCTTAGTCCCGAGCATTGAACCCACTCCCTGCAAGCCCACATCGACTGCGCCACTCTGGATGAGCCCACTGGGCTATGCCCCAGCTCAGGCCTGATGGGAGGGGTCCAGGAGACTGTAAACTCAGGAATGTGGGAGCTTCCTGGATGTCTCACTGCTGCCTGCAATTATGGGCTAAATGGCTCCTCTCCTTGGTGAAAGCGTTGCTCCCAGGGCTGCCTTTTAACTCTTCTTCGTGGCCTGTTATTTCTCTGCTGGGTCTGCAAGTTTGAAGCTGTCAGGGAACAATCAGCCCCTCTGCTGGGCCGCCCACCCGGCGTCGGTATTCTGGAACACTGGTTTGGAACAGGGACGGCACCAACAGAGCAGGGAGGCCGGTCTGGGCTTCTCCCAGTAGCTCCAGCTCCCCAAACAATGCATGCCAAAGAGAGGGAAAAGGAAGTCTGGCCAGCCCTGCACTCCCTGCTCCTCTGCAGCCCGCCCTCCCTTCCTGCCAGCCAGTCTTCTTAGCTCAGAGGGAAGGGGCCAGGGCTGATGCCTCTGAGCACTGCTTGTGTGAGGCCTGTTCTGGGAGCAGGCCTGGGGGAGGAGGAGAATTACTTTGGGTCCGTCACCATTCCAAACAGAGGACCAGACAACAAACAGGTGACACATGCATTTAATAGACACATTCCAGGGAGGGAACAGAAGGAGCGCTCACTCCCAACAGGCTGCTTATAAACACGATGAGACAGGTGGGTGACAAGCTGGCATTGAGACAGACTCCCCAACCTCTGCATCTGGAGGGAGGGAGGGAGGTGGAGCTGGAGGAGGACTTTCCAGCTGCCTGGGCCTCACAAGATAGGCTGAATGAGAGCCTCGGGAGAGAGCAGGTTTTGGTTTTACATGTGTAGCAGACAGGTGCTGCCGGCAGTCTGGGCACTGTCAGGAGGGAGAGGCTAGCTTAGGCCTGGGAATGGGGTGTAGCCAGTACTCCAGGCTCCCAGCAGCACAGGTGCACCTTACAAGGAGAGAGGAAGGAGGAGGACCCAGGTGTCCAGGTGTGACTGCAAACAGACCTCAAGGCAGGGGAGAGGGAGCCTTGCGGCTCTCTTAGTGCTTGTAGCTCTTCCGGCTGGAGGATGTGGTAGAGACAAACTTGACACTAGAACCACTGCCCCCTAGGCCCCGGTTGCTGGTGGCACTGAAACCAGAACCTCCCAGGCCTGCACCCAGGCTATGCCCGCCACTGGTGGTGAAGGAGTAGCCGCTGCCCCCACCGAGGCCCAGGCTTCCACCTCCAACGCCGCTGCCGCTTCCATAGCCACTGGAAAGAGTGGAGGTGACCACAGCTGCCGGGAAGAAAGGAGGTGTGGTCAGATCAAGTGCAGGAGAGAAGACAGTGGGAGTGTCAGGGCCTGTGCCCTGGAGTCCTTTGGTGGGGAGGGGTGGTCTCATCAGCCAGCAGTTTGCCTCCTTTCAATATCCCCTGCTTAGTGAGATCACTGCCATATGCCTTGGCCTGTGTTCCTGAGCTGCAGCTCCAGGCAGCCTCTCAGGCAGGAATGGCTTCCTCCTCCCCTTCTAGAACCTACTGGAGCCCTCTCCTCCTGGAAGCAGCTCCAGTCCACCTGCTTTCCCTTTGATCCTCCTGCTGTGCCATCTGGGCCTGTCTCCCTCTCCGGGCCTGACCCCAGAGTTTCTCTTCCTTCTAGATGCTCATCGGGGGAGGGGCACACTCCTCTTCCCTCAGGGTCCCCCAGCCCCACACTCAGAATCACAGAGTGGAGGCTGGAATATTCTTGATGGATCAAGTGACAGATTAACCTGTTGGCCAGTCAACTGTGCCCCAGTTCTCCTCCCAACCTATTCTTCTCCTAATTTATAACTCATCGCCTTACACATTCTAATACCCTACTTAGGGTTCTGCAGAAGGAAAATCAAATAAAAAAAATAGGCTCCGTTACAGGATGAACTGTGTCTTTCAAAAACCTATGGTGAAGTGTTAACACCAGCATCCGTGAATGCAGTCTTATTTGGAAATGGGATTGTTGCAGGTACAACCAAGTTAAGATAAAGTCTGTAGGGTGGGCCCTGATCTAACATGACTGGTGTCCATACAGAAAGAAGGAAGACATTCATCTGAAGCCACAGACACACAGGCACACGATCATACAATCACAGAGACAGAGAGTGGAGGGATGCAGCCACAAGCCAAGGAACACCGAGGATGGATGGCCACTGCCAGAGCTAGGAGGAGGCTGGAGGCAGGCTGGGCCACCATGTTCCAGGACTCCATCTGGTTTGGAGAGGGGATAGCGCCACCCTGCCTGACATACAGAGCAGGAGGCTGGCCTGGGCTCCAAGTTTCAGAGGGAGCAGGGCCCTGCTAACCCCTAATTTCAGCCTCCGGAACTGTGAGACAAGACATTTCTGTTGCTTTAAGCTACCTGACTGGTGGTACTTTGCTGCAGCAGACCTGGAAAACTAATACAGACAATGAGGTGTTTTCAAGAGAAAAGGAGCTTCCAGGTTATGCTTGAAGGTCTGTCCCCAAAATTAGCTTAGAGGGTCTCTGGCACCACCAGACAAGGACATCAGGGAAGAAGGACACCTGGGTGGTTCAGACAGCTTTGCCTTCTAGAATCATTGGCTAATATAATCAATTGCCCTTATGAATGCCCATCAAGAAAACCAAACCCAAACTCATTTGTAGAGGGTGAGTTGTAAGAGTCATTTCTGTTGCCCTCGTGATGCCAGCACTGAGCTCTGCGAATGACCACTTCTCTCACCAGCACAGGGCCATGCCAGCTTGTTAATAACTCTCCTGTTTTAGAGTGACTGTACCCAACTGTCATATTTTATGCTGCCCTCACTGCTTTGAAAACCCTTGGTATCCTTCTGCAGATATACTCTGCAGAACTGAGTCAAGCAGTGGAGCTTCTTCAAAAATGGTTTGGGAGACAAGCTGCCTAGTTGGCAATGCTCTTGTCTGCAGCATAAAGGCTCCCTTTAAAGGTCCAAGCCAGACCAGGAATTGTCATAAATCCTGTCTACATCAAATGCTCACTTCTGCGCTGGGCTTGCAGCCCCAACAAAAAAGGCAGGGAATTCTGGCAGGGAGGAGACGTGGCCAGGATCTTTTAAACTCACTCAGAACAATGACAACAAATCTCCCATCACCCCTTCTGTGACACCCTCACTCTCAAAGAGGAAAGAACTGTGACATCAAAGACTCTCCTAATATGGCTTGCTTTGTAAGGGACTCAAAACCTCCAACCTTCTCCAAATGAACTCTGTCTGTGAGGTCCCTTCTAACCTCTCATATCTTCACCCTCCTGCAGGCCCACCACATCCCCATCCCCTCCACCACACACACTCCAAATGGCACAAGAAGGATGTCATACTCACAAATGTTAACTGGAGAAACTCCCTCTCCACTCAACCTGATTGGGAAGAGCGGGGAGAAGAAAGGTTACCAATGTGGCCAGCAGTTTACGGGCCTTTGCAATGACACTTTTGTAATTGTTTTCAAAGCATTTAAACATACTTTATTATTTTTATTGCAGAAGTAATACAGGTTGAAATTATTTGAGAACTAGTAATATTAAAGATAATATTAATAATCTAATGAATAAAATAAGATGGAGTTTGAGGTTCATAGGAGCAAAAATCTATAATCTCAGAAATACATTTTTTGGTTTAAACTAGTTAGATGCCTTAAGGAAATTAAAAGTAATCATACACTGGCATCAACTGGATAGGAAGGGCCTGTCCTATAATAAGATTTGTCTCTCAACAAGGATCCATTGTCAAGCACTGAGCCAGGGCAGAGCTTATTATACATAAGTGTGGAGAGGAGTCTGAGTCATAGAAATAACAATAGTAATGTCAGTTTATTATTATCTTAGTAACCAAGTAACTTTGCTTTAGCATCTTCAGGACAGAACTGGCATTCATTCATAAACACATACTGAGAATCTTAACAAGAGCTAACAGTTGTTGAGTATCTGTTACCTATATCACACCCCTCAGTTCTCTCAACAACCCCATGAGGTAGGTATTATTCACTCACTTTTATAGAGGGAGAAATGGAAGCTCAGACAAGTTAACTAACTTGCCCATAGTCACAAAGCTGGATTTGAAGGCAGATTCATCTGACATCAAAACCTATGTCTTTGGCCACGAAATTGAATGATAGCTAACATTTATTGAACACGCTGTGTACCATGCACTGTTCTAAGAGCTTTGTGTGTATTCCCCTGTTTTAAGCCTTTTAATAATGTGAGAATTTAGAACTATTGTTATTCACATTTTACTGGGTGAGAACACTGAGACGTGGAGAGGTTAAGTAATCTGCTCTTGGCTACACAGCTTCTACGGGTAGAGCACAAAACTCCTATGAAGCGTTGCAGATCATGTAATCTGGCCTTTTCATTTTATCATTGAAGAAATTGAGGGCCAGAGAAGGGAGACTGACTTTCCCAAGGTTATGTAGCTACTTAGTGGTAGATCTGTAAGCCCAAATCCTAGGACTGTTTGTTTTCAGCCTATGGCCTTTTAGACCACATTTTGAGAGCTGCCATGTAACAAGATGTCTCCTTTGGTAGAATTCAGTTACTTAGACCTGATCAGGTTTTAGGTTTCTATGGAGGTACTAATTGTAGTTGTACCTCAAATGATTTACTAGCCAGGAAGGAAATTAAAATTACTTTTTTTTTTTTTTTTTGCCATAGCCCAATTCTGAACTGCATTTTCTTCCAGGAGAAGAAGGGGCTGCAACAGCCTGAGCCCCTAGGAATGCCCAGGAAGCTGGAGGGAGCTCAACTTGCTTTGAGGATGAAGTTGGTACATCTATCTCACCTGCACTCCTCGCCCTCCAGCAGCTTGCGGTAGGTGGCGATCTCCACGTCCAGGGCCAGCTTGATGTTCATCAGCTCCTGGTACTCACGCAGGAGCCGAGCCATATCCTGCTTGGCCTTCTGCAGAGCCTCCTCAAGGTCCACCAACTTGGCCCGTGCATCCTTGAGAGCCAGTTCTCCACGCTGTTCTGCATCAGCAATGGCTGTTTGCAAACTGGAGCACTGTAAGGACAGGAGGAAGCCATGAATCCTGCTGACAGCCCATGGAGGTGTGGTGCTTCTTGGGGAGGAGTTCTTAAAGATGGCAGAATGGCCCAGAAGAAATGAGCATTTGAGGAGCTCTTGGCCCTGCCAAAACTTTACCTGCTTCTTGACACTGTCAATCTCAGCTCTCAGCCTCTGGATCATGCGGTTCATTTCAGAGATTTCTTGTTTGGTGTTTCGAAGGTCATCCCCATGTCTGCCTGCTGTGACCTGCAGCTCCTCATACTGAGAGAACCAGAGCAAACTCAGTCACTGAGTCAAATGCCTGGCCCGGGCACTCGCTGTGCACACAGACTCACCCTGGGTGCCACAAGCAGGCTCATTTATTCCTGGTCATTCACTCCTTCCCCCCTGTAGCTTACAGTTTATTGGGGGACATAGACATTAATTGAATCAGCATATCTCATAGTTCCACACTGAGATAAGTGCCCTTAGGAAATGAACAGTGTCCTGGGAGAGTGTAGTGAAGGAATCTGACCTAGAGTTGGAAGTGGGGAGTGGTGGTCAGGGAAGTCTCTCCAGAGATGGAGATGCCTGAGCTGTGGTCTGAAGGATGAGAAGGAGGGACCTAAGTGACCAGCTGTGGGGGAGAACATTCCAGACGAAGGAAACAGCCTGCATGAAGACCCTAGGTCAGGGAAGGAACATGGTGAGTTCTAGGAGTGAGATGGTGATTTGGTCACTATCCCTGGGGAGTTTCTGGTCACAAAGCGTGCATCCAGACCAACTGTGCCCATGAATTTTGGTAGCCCTCCAAACACCAGTGCTGGGGAAACAGGGAGGAGATATGGGGGAACGGTGTGGGATGGTACAGAGGCTGTGGAAGGCACAATTTTGAAGTCTTTGTAAAAGTATTTCCAATCTCAGGTAGTTCTCAATCTAATGGTGCATATCCAGGACACAGGACACATGAATTTAAGAGCAATAATTACACCCTGTCTCCTCCAGCAGACTGAAGTGAAATCTACACCCTTCCCCAACACAAGGAGATCCCCTGCCCGAGTCAAGATCTGTGAGGTTCTTGAAAGTGCTGACGAGCTCAGCTTCCTGTTTCTAGATATACACGATTAAATGGAGCAACAACCCAACAACATGAGGAATTGTTTGCTATTGATTTCAACCACTTCACCTTGGGGTTAAGTGCATCACGTTTCCTCTCACCATCAAGGCGCTGCCTCTGCGCTGTGGACCCCTGGCCCCTGCTACCCACCTTCCTTTCCACCACACTCCTGACCAGACGGGACTGAGGCAGTGCATGGAGCAGGCAAAGAGTAGGACCCAGCTTGTAGGTGAGCAGCTGCCCCAAGAGGGGTCTGGATTTGGCAGGGAGCTGGTATCGTGGGTCACCTGTACCCTTCCAAAGCCAAACATCTTTGTGGCTGTCTGAGCTCTGGAAAGTAGCTGTTTGTGTTTATCCCAGCCTTCCTCTTCCTGACGTAAACTCCCTTGCTTGTTTCTGCCTGCCAGCTCCTTGTTCAGCCTTAAATCTCTCCCCACTGCTCGGCAATCTTTTGTCCCTCACGGCTTCCCAACTGGACAAAGCTCCCACGTCTTCCTGGAAGCTTTTTATTCATGCTATCTTTTCCTTTCCATGATTGTCTGTTCACTTCATGGCCTCCCAGAGCTTGGGTTCTCCGTTTGCAGTTTATTCATTTGCAACCCTGTAACCTTGATTGGCATACAGCAGGAGCTCAGAAAATATATAGAGAATAAATAAGCCTTTTAGAAACTGCTTCATGACTGTGTCTCAGTTGTCCTGGTGTCACTCTGCTGCCACCCAGATCTTGAGGAATATGGGGCCGGTGGATGTCCCGAGCTCCCAGCATTGGGTTGACCACATATTAGTGTGTCTGGTTGGGTTTCCACATGCATTTCAAGCTAAGTTTTCATAGCATCAAAGACATGCCTGCTAAGTTGAAATAAACGAATGTGCTCACGCATTTCCTGAGGCTGAGTTAAGTGATAATGTGGAGCCTCAGAGAACACTAACCCTGGAGCCTATCATGGAGGTGTCCATGCTCACCTTGGTCTGGTACCAGGACTCAGCCTCGGCCCGGCTGCGGTTGGCAATGTCCTCGTATTGCGCTTTGACCTCGGCGATGATACTGTCCAGGTCCAGGTTGCGGCTGTTGTCCATGGACAGCACCACTGACGTGTCACTGACCTGGGTCTGCAACTGGGACAGCTCCTGCAGGGTAGTAAACTCAGCATCACCAAGGCATAAGAAGAAGGATCTTAAATCTTCATGGTTGACTACCCATCTAGGTCAGGAATCCTTTCCTTGGTATTCCTGGAAGATTCTCCCAGCTGTTCCCTAGGTATTCCCATTCATCCCCAAAGATCAGTGTGGTGAAAGTCTTTCCCAGCCTTGCTTCTCAAGGCTCCTATCTGTGTGCTTTCCCTGGGCGTAAGGATGGATAAGCATCTTCTGAATTAGAATTGCACAGATTTGAATGTGACATATGTCTGTTCAGTCTGCCAGCATAAAAGCCTTCTTCAAGAGCATCAGGGGACATCTGGGACCCTGCTTCCCCCTGCGCAGTGTGACTCCATCACTTTCCACCTCTCTCTCTCTTTCCACAGACCCAGGTCTCTGCCTTCGGAGGGTTAGCGCTCAGAAGGAGGCATCTTCAAAGGGCAGGAAGCCCCCTGACCAATGAGCTGAGGGGTAGCTTGCTTTTTTTTCTTTTTAAATACTTTTCAGGGAAGGGGAAGGGAACAGGTATGTCTTGATTCCTTGGGAAAGTTACCCAGTGACCTTGAATTTGGGAATCAGTACTCTCTCCTTGCTAGATGTTGTCCTTTCATGGGATGAGGGAGTTCGGGGGAGAAGCATCAGAGCTGGGGTAGTTTAGTATGATAAGGCTCCAAGCAGTTCTCCCTGGTCCCCCTACCCCCAAGCCCCAGCTTGAAGTATCCAGGCAAGATATTGGGCAGAGGCACTGAGTAAATGAATGACACAATGCATCATCCTTTTCTTTCCAGGCCCCAGACCTAGGAGGGACAGAAATACTTGCAGACTCTTACTGCATCAAAGACTGAGTGGAGGAAGTTGATCTCCTCAGGCAGAGATTTGACCTTGGCCTCCAGCTCCACCTTGTTCATGTAGGCAGCATCTACGTCCTGGAACGACAGCACAGGATGCTTCTTTGAGTCTGCAGCCCCAAGCATTTAGCCCAAAAGAAGCTGAGCAGATTTCTCCCTAGCCCATCTAGTTTGGATTTTAGAAAACTCTGTGTCTGGGGGTTTTGGGGTTGGCGATGAGTGATTACTAAGAACTGGGATTTGAATCCCTGAGCTCACAGAAACCCAAGTAGGGCTAATGGGGCCATCAACGTAGAGGGAACATGTTAGGAGGTTTGAACCCTGCAGATATTCTCATGGTTGATGTGACATTTTTTGGGTGGCCCAAGGGTCAGAGGTCAGGTTACCAGACACTCCAGATTCTGTTTTAAACCTTTTCCTTTGAGAGACATCCCCACTCACCTTTTTCAGGGCTACAAATTCATTCTCAGCAGCCGTGCGCTTGTTAATTTCGTCTTCATACCTATAAGGACAGAGGAGGGGGTGTGCTGTTGAGTAAGTTTGCATTGAACTCTTCCTGGGCTGGTGTAGCAAGAGTTAAGAGCCCTGGAATCATTTCCAGCTCTTCCGCTGACCTGGGCATGACTTTGGGTGATTCACCTAACCTCTATTTCTCCCTCCATAAAAGGGGGATAATTTCTTCTGCTAGTTTTTAATAAACTTTTCTAAGAGTAGAAGGTGAGCATGGAACTTAAAGGAATAGAAAAATGTACTTAGGCAATTCCATCTTTTGATAGATATGCAATGCCAATCTTTAAAATGGTTTTCCACCTCAAGTGTCTGCTGAAATCGTGGAGTAAACTTTATCTGTTCAGCAGGCTCTTTCAGGTACATTTTGATATATTTTCACTGAACCTCAGGGTGGCCCCCGAGAAGTATGCTTTTTGTAACTAGGGGTAGCTCAAGCTCAGAAATAAGGGCAAGCTGGCTAATGGGTTAGCCTGGGCCAAATCCCTTTCCACTGGATACCTCACCTACTGCAGCCTGGATGATGTGCAGTCAAAAGTTGCCCCCCACAAGGAAGGTCAGATTGCTTGCTTTAAACTCTTCCTTGCTACCTCTCTTCACTCCACAGTGAATGCCATCCTGGAAATGCAAACCATCCCAGTAATTGAGCCCATGTCCAATGGAATTAAACAATATACTGACTGTGAAATTACATTATGATTTCTAGAGTGAGTAGCAATGTTTTGTCGGATGATGCTGATACCCGTTTGTAGTCATGTGGACAAAAGGAATAGGATCTTCATCAATAGAGATGCACGAGATGAAGGTCCTTGTGTTACCCCACACAGTGCTGCCTCCACCTTGAGGGATAACAGCTACAGTTCCAAAGCTCCCAGCTGATACCGGCATTTGCTCCTTTGCACCTCTCTGATCCTCATACAAAGGAGCCTTAGGATGGCTGTGTGTGGCCAGAAGCCAGTGTTCCACTTACCTGACTTTGAAATCTTCCACAACATCCTGCATGTTCCTCAGCTCAGCTTCAAGCCTGCCCCTCTCGGTGGTGATGCTTTCCAGCTGCCGTCGGAGCTCACTGATGTAGGAATCAAAGAGGGGCTCTAGATTCTGCCTCACGGTCCTGGAGCCCTGCTCCTGCAGGAGGGCCCACTTGGTCTCCAGGACCTTGTTTTGCTGCTCCAAGAACCTCACCTGGAGGGAAGAAGAGAATGAAACCTTGAGAAGTTGGAGAGGCAGAGTCAGACACTCCTATTCATAAGGGAGAGAAGAAAAAGATATATTTTTTTCACGTGGCACCCATTGACAATAATGTAACTGACAACTCCAACGCAGAAGGAGGCAGTCCATGGAGCTACCAGAAAGTTCCCTAGGGCTTGCATAGGATTTGGGTGGTGGGGCCTAGAGGCTTCTGTTGGCTGCTTTTGGGTTAAATTTCTCAACACCACCTACTGTGGGTTAGGGTAGTTTGCTGAGCAGCAACTCTCCTGTAGAGAATCAACTAAACTCTTCCCTTGGTGTTGACTGAACCAGCCCTCGTGGTTGTGAAAGAGAGGAAATTTTTGCCGGGTCCTGTGGGGCAAGCTGGCCTGACTTGGAAGGGCCTCAGCCCCTGGGAGGCCTTGCTGAACAGTGCTCATTCCCACAGTGGATTCATTTCATTATTGCTCTCCCACTGTGGGATGGCCCTTCCAAGAGTTTATTCAATCCCAAACCCAAGGGGGTGGATGAAGCCCCTGCTCACCTTGTCAATGAAGGAGGCGAACTTGTTGTTGAGGGTCTTGATCTGCTCGCGCTCCTCGGCCCGCACGCGCTGGATGGTGGGGTCGATTTGCAGGTTGAGAGGAGTCAGGAGACTCTGGTTGACGGTGACCTCTTGGATGCCTCCAGGGGGACACACAGGGAAGCTGGGGCCACTGAAGCCTCCTCCAACTCCACCCCCATAGCCAAATCCACCGTTGACTCCAAACCCACTGCTGGCCCTGCCACCAAAGCCACTTTGGAAACTGCTGCCACACCCACTGATGGAGACCCGCTTGGCACCCCCCAGGTTGTAGAGGCTGCGGCTTCCAAAGCTGGCCCCAGCACTGCTGATCCTTCCCAGGCCCCCATTCCCCGCTGCAGAGCGGGCCACAGAGACAGAGCGGAAGCGGGAGCGGCCAGTTGCTGGGGTGGTGGCCGAGGTGGTGCTGAAGCCCCTGCGGCTGCCAGACTGGAAGGTGATGGAGGACTGCCGAGACATGGTGGGTGAGGAAGTCTGGTGAAAAGGCACCTGAGGTGGGCTGGTGCAGGCAGTGGAGAAGACAGGTGGCTGGGGAGCCCTGAGCCCATGACTTTTATGAGCATCCTGCGGGGGCGGGGCACTGCTAATGGAGAGGGCCTTCTGATGGCATCCCCTGGGCATCCGCCAACCCTGAGCTCACACTCGACATCCCTCGGGAAATGGTGTAAGGGCCACTCGCTGGTTCCCTGGCACCCCCTCCCCACAACGTGCAAACTCCTTTCCAGTTGCAACTTGATCAGCATATGAGTAAGAAGCAAGTTAATTGCTTTCCGTCATGTGCTAATGATGCATCTTGTAAAGGACTCAGCAAACACTGCCTCATTTCTAAACCGCTTTCTTAGGCCTGGGACCAACTCCTTCCTGTCCAAACATCTTGTGTTAATACAAGCCACTGTGCTTCACTGTTTCCTTGGGGTGCTTCCTATTCCCTAAGCATTTTCTCAGCAGCTACTGCCTGGTTCCCCAAGCCCCATCAAGCTATCTTTCCAGACCTTGAAGGTCCTGCTCTGTAATCATCTTCCTTAGTAATCCACCCCTCTTTGATGGCCCCTTTATTCTGCTCTTAATTTTCCATATCTATTGTGTAGGTCACACACGTGGTTTTCTGGAGCGTGTTTGTGCCTGTGCCCTGCCCACTGCAATATAATGTGACTCTCAAGGCCAGCCAGCGCTCTGTCTCCTGGGGACAGAGGTTGTGAGGGGCGGAAGACTTGGGTTTGAATCTCAGACCTGCTCATAGTTGTGGGACCTTGAGCAAGCCATGAAACTTTTCTGTGCCTCGACTTGCATGTCTGTAAAATGGGGTTTGTGATGAATATTCACATGTGAAAACTTTTGCATGATACATGTAAGTGCTGAGTAAATGTCTCTTGAGGCTTCCCTGCTTCTGATACAATGAAGTAATATTAAGGAAGTGCCAAACATGTGTCCATCCTGTGACTAGTCCTATGGGAATTCAAAAGAAACATAATGAACATTATTTACCTTCAACAAGTTCATGGTCCTGTTGGAAAGATAAAACTGTACAAGATGGTGTACCGTGAAGCGTCATCTCCAAGCTGCATTTGAGGCTGCCTATCCCAGAAGTCTTCCAGGCAGGTCCCTCCTCCTCCTGAGGACCAAGAATTCCTAGCTCTCCAGTCCTTCATCAAAAGAGCTCCAACAGCTGCACCTAGCAGAGGATTTGTTATTTCCCTGTTTCTCCTGTTAACCTTGTAGATTGTCCCCTACATTCTCCATTGGTCTACAAACCGCAAAGAACACTTCAAGGCACCTCATCCTTCTGTTCTGCAACTCATTGTCCCGTCTCTACCATGGCAAGAGTCAGACCAAACATTGCTGGATCTTCTTCCTTTTTGTTTTTTCTTCCTTGAGACAGGGTCTCACTCTGTCACCCAGGCTGGAGTGCAGTGGCTCCATCTTGGCTCACTGCAACCTCCACCTCCTGGGCTCAGGTGATCTTCCCACCTCAGCTTCCTGAGTAGCCGGGACTACAGGCATGCTCCACCACGCCCATCTATTTTTTTTTTTTTTTTTTTTTTTTACTATTTTGCTCAGGCTGGTCTTGAACTCCTGAACTCAAGTCATCCATCCTCCTTGGTCTCCCAAAGTACTGAGATTACAGGCATGAGCCACCGCAGCTGGCCTGAATCTTCTTTTATCTTGCTGCCTGCTTTCTTCTTGCTGTGGTTTTGAAAGCTGGGAGAGTAAGAGAGGAATTAATCAGCATTCAGTCTCCATTTCGTGGATGAGGGCATTGAGCCCAGAATGGTTAACTAGCCAGACAGACCCACAAGAAGTAGAGCCAGATTCCATGGTCTTTCCACACAGGTGTCCTTTTAGGGGCACACTGGTAACCGACCATTTGGCAGACGTTCTCACCTGCCTGGAATGGCAGCTTGGCACTCGGAGCGGCAGTTCTTTGTTCTCTAAGCTGTTTCCTCCTTGGGACTGAGGCCAGGGGGAGGCCTCTCCCCCATCTAGAGATTATTTGGGAGTCTCAGTTTGCACAGGAAAGATATGAATCATAGCTTGTGTTGATACAGGCCAGGAAGAGCAGAGGAGTTCCCTCACCTGGTTCCGTTGCCAACCCCAGCCAGGGTGGTGCATGGTTCTCAAGTGGAAAGAATAATTGTGTTTGTTTTCTGTACTCTTCATTGCATGATAATCTGGCCCCCAGAAGAAAGGACACTTGTTTCCTGAGCTGTGCTGAGCAAATGCTTGCAGAGCTTTCCACAAAACAAAGGCCTTGGAGGGTCCGGGTGTGGGGAGTGGCTGGGCCAGCATGTCCACGGCAAGGGAGGTCCCCAGCCTTCTCTCACCATGCTTCCCATGTGGGAAGCTGGCTCCAGGCTGCCTTCCCTCCCAGCCATTCCTTTCTTTCCCATGTTCCCTGCTGGGGCCCTCTTCCTAGTCACTTCATCTCATTCTGTTTCCGTTCTGGTTTTTCTCAGCCATCACCTCTTGCCTGGGGCTGCTCGTTTATTCTTTTTCCCCTTCCCCCTCTAGTTTTCCCAAGACTGTTGTTTCTGAAGCTAGACAGTCTTACTCACAGGCTTTGCCAAGTTACATTGAAATAGAGAGATCGTTCACCTCCCTTCCTCCTCCACTCCCTCTTTTGTGACCTTTGACCTGCACCGTGACCTTTATCCTGGTGGTCAATATCTAGAAGAGTGGCTGGGACACCTGGTCTCCCGGACAACTTGTGTCACCACCCTTTTAAAAATCTCAAAACTCATAGATTGTTAACACCTTCTTCGCTTTCTGCCATTTTTGTTTTGTTTTTAACCTGTTTGTAATTCTGCTTACAACTTATCCCTCAGAAGTCATCGAAGATGAACTGGGCCTAGCACTACCCCTTAACGCTGTTTCCCTGGAGTGCCTGCCTCTGGCATGCCCTTTGATATCTTGGTTTTCTGGTGTTATGAGCGTTAGTCCACTTCTGAGGGTTGGGCGTTTTCCTCCCAGCTCCGACTAGCCTCCTAACCACCCCAGACAGAATTGTGGCAGAAGTTCGTGTGATTCAGGCTGTCTAATTTAAAGAAGAACTACACATTCCTTTCTGTTCTCCAGTCTTTCTGCAGCCCTCTCCAACTCTGTTATTGGGTCTATCTGAGACAAGTTTTCTTGAGTTTGGAGGAGTGCTGGATTCAAGGGCCATGGTGTGTGCTCTGGTGCCTGAAGCTGGCAGAGGCAAACTCTTCAATTTCCCTGTTCTCTGCCCATCCTGCTCAGGTGATCTCTGTCATCCTGGGAGGAACACTAAGGTCCTTGGCAGGTGGTGAATCCCAGGAGGCAGGGCCAGTTGGCAATAGGGGCTGTGGAGGAGGAGAGGAAGTGGGTGGGAGATGCCTCTTCCACAGATGAGGAGTGGCGAACGCACCACGGAACTTTGGCTTCCAGCCAGGCTAGGGCCAGGGCAGGGCTGGCAGGGCTAAAGACCATGGGGCAGCAGGGGTTACCTCCCTAGAGCAGGCTGGCCTGAATCATAGAGCCAGGGCCCTGGGCACAGCATCTGAGGACCTAGGCCACAGCCACCTACCCCCAATTCCTCGACTGCTAGACTTCCCAGACTTCTACTCTCTGTGGAGTCCTGGGTTTAGTGAGTAACTACTTATTAGCATCTATAATATGCCAGGCACTTGCTGTTCTAGCATAGGAGATACAGCAGTGAAGAAAGCAGCCACAACTCCCTTCCCTCCTGGAGCTTATATGGAAAGAGGAGGGGAGCAGAGGTGATTTGGAGGGGCAGACAAAATCCGGGTCTCCCAGCTGACACTCCCAGGGGCCGAGTGTGGAGAAGCTAGTTCTGTTGTGGACACTCCAGGGGCCAAGTGTGGAGAAGCTAATTCTGTTGTGGACACTCCAGGCACCGAGTGTGGAGAAGGTAATTCTGTTGTGATGGCACCTGAGACATGCTGGCCAGAAATGTTTTGCCATCTTCACTATTTGTGCTGGGGTGGCCACACTTCCTCAATGTTTGGTGTGTCTAACAGGCACTGCCCAGCCTGCCTCAGATCCTCCACCTCACAGCCCCCTTTGTGCCTGTAGTCAGCAGCAATAATTGCTCCCCAAAGGGCACTAAAGGTGCCAGCTGATCTGAACAAACTGCCAAGGTCTAGGACTGGGGATATCTGCTTGCAAATGGCCACACTCACCTGATCCGCTCCTGTCCACTGCCAACTCAACGGTCACTTCACTTGGGCCCAGATTTGATGGGCAGATGCAGAGCCTGTGCAGGTAAGCAGACAGCCTCCCCTCTCAGTCCATTTCAGCAGAAAAGTGGTGTGCTCTTTTTATTCAACCTCAGGCTTAAGAAAGTGTGATGAGACTGTCCTGTCCCTCCACAATCCAGCCCTTCAGACACACCCAACAGATGTGCACATACAAGGTAGACACACAGACACACATGTCATCAGTGCATTCACAAAAGAGCAATCTGCACACGAGTGTGGTGCTGCCCGGATGTGTCAGGATACAGAAGAGAAGAAGCAGAATTAGTCTTTAAAGGCTGGAGGAGCCCCAGAGATGAGGAAACTGGGGTCAGAGAGGAGAGAACCGTTGAAGGCCGCACAGCTGTTTGGTAGCTGGGCCAGAACTCCTGATCCCTTCTACTGCCCCACATTAGCCCCGAGGCTTCTCCATGTCAGAGAGCACAGCAAGAACCCTCCCTGTTGCCTGAGAGGCACAGGTGGGGCCCTCCTGGAGGGAGGATGTTGGTGAGATGCCAGCCTCTCAGAGGCCCTCCCAGGGAACCCCGACAGAAGGAGAACTGGAGAATTCCAGGTGTATCTTGGCTGTTCATCTCCAACCTTTTTTTTTTTTTGAGACAGGGTCTGGAGTGCTGTGGTACAATCATGGCTCACTGCAGCCTCAACCTCCCAGGCTCAAGTTATCCTCCTACCTTGGCTTCCCAAAGTGCTGGGACTACAAGTGTGAGCCACTGTGCTTGGCTCCTTCAGCCACTTCAATGGCCTCATTTGTTCCCAGGGTTAGGATGCTTCCTCCACCAAGTCTCTCTGTGGCTCATACTGGGGAGAAGCTGCCACACAGGGAAACTGCAGGGAGGGAAAGTGGGGAGAAACAGGATGCCGCTCCAGCTCTTTCTCAGGGTGGGGACCCAGAGGCCCTGTCTGAACTGAGGAGTACAGGACCTAGAAACCAGCCTGGTGAACACTGGCATGGAGCTCCAGCCTGTGGGTGTGGGCTGAGGGGCTGGTGATCCTGGCACGCTGTGGGATGCTGCTGAAACCTCCTCAGTGTCTTGTCACTGGGTCTGGAGGTTGCTGTGGAGGGTTGGGGGTGTTTGTCACCTGACACCTGATGGGAAGTCTGAGCTGAAAGTGGCAGCCTCACCCTTGTGCTGGGCTTGGCACTGCCTCAGTGTCTCTTGGACACTGAAAACTTGGACATCCTGAAAACTCTTCCCTCTTTCTTGCTTGCCAGCCCCCTTCCCTCTCCCAGTTACATCTGAGAGACATATCTGATCTGAGCCTTCAAACCAGCTGCCTTTGCTCAGCATTTATTCTTTCAAGGAATAGTTGTTGGGGACCTATGACACATGAGGCACTGCGATACAGCAGTGAGGGAGGCATAGTCCCTGCATTGTGACAAGGAAGTGGGTCATTAAGAGAGGGTGTCACTTTAGGGGTAGGTGCAGGGTGTGCACGGGGAGCTCATAATACCTGGGAGGCCATCTCGCCGTCGGTGGCCAGGCTGTGGCCATGTGGCCTGGTGGCCAGACCTTTGCAGTTCACTACAACTCTGGAAGAGCTCAGGAAGCACACTTCATACAGTTCCCATATTTCATGGATGAGGAGTGTGAGGCCCAGAGACTGACAGGAAGCTTAGAGTAAAACTGCAATAGGACAGTTGTCCTGTCCCCCAGAACAGTGTTTGCTCCATGCCACACTGATCTGTGTGCTGGAGCAGATGATAAGTGTTCTCCATGAGTTCCACCCACTAGGGGCTTGCTGGGCTGTGGTGAAGATAGAACTGACACTTGTGAAACAGGCATCATGTAAAATGGTATATGAGAGAATTTAAAAATATAGGCCAGGCGCAGTGGCTCACGCTTGTAATTCCAGCACTTTGGGAGGCCGAGGTGGGTGGGTAGCTTGAGCCTGGGAGTTTGAGACCAGCCTGGGCAACATGGCAAAACCCATCTCTACAAAAAATACAAAAATTAGCTGGGTGTGGTGGTGTGCACCTGTGGTCCCAGTTACGCAGGAGGCTGAAACGGGAGGACGGCTTGAGCCTGGGAGGTGGAGGCTGCAGTGAGTTGTAATTGTGCTACTGCAGTCTGTCCCAGGTGATAGAGTGAAACCCTGTCTCAAAAATAAAAAAAATAAACCAATGAAATTCAGACTGTGAGTGATGCAGTCTCTGGATGGACCTCGAGTGCTTCAGAGGACCCTTGCTCTCCTGCTGGCTCCAGATGCCCCATCTCAGGCACACACAGGAGCATGGTGGGAAGCAGCGGCAAGCACAGGAGGGGAGGCTGAGGCAGCTGGCTGGGTCTAAACATTCCCACGGATAAATCAGAGTGGATCCACCCACATACACTTCAGATGGGATTGCTGAATGCATTCCCACCTTGTCTCTGTAAAGCTGTGTCCGACATGAGGCATCCAGGTGATGCATTGTTTGCTTGTGTGTTTCCATGAATGAGAGCTTCTGTAGCCATGGAGCTGTGTTTTCCATGATCCTGAGAGGGCAGTCCCTTGGGCACCCAGTCTTGGCCTAGGAATTCCTGCCTCATTCTGAGGTGCATGACGCCCAGCTGACCTATAGGCACTAAATCGGCGCACACTGATGATGAATATGGTGACAGTGACAATGAGGTCAGGAAACTGAGAGCCATTATGCTAGGAGTGACTGACTCACCATGAATGGAGAACAGAAACCTCTTCCTGCTCTGCTTTAAGAGGGGTAGATATTTGAAAGCCCCGATGCAGAAGAATGAAAAATTAGGGCCCATGACTCATTCTTGCCAAAGAATTAGTCTCTTTGAAGGAGGACTCAGCAGAGGGCTCTTCTGATCAGTCAGCTCTCTTTGTGTATGTTCAAAGTGCAATTGATTGACATGTCACTTGCAGGAGGGCTTCCAGGGTGTAAAACCAGATATATTACTGGGATGTCATGAGTAAGATAGTCAGGGCTATGTCTGTGATGCAGGTTACATCTGAGCAGCCAGGACACCACTTTCCTCCCTTCCCAGAAGAGGGTAAAATGGCCCAGAAGCACCACAGGCAGACGCCGGGATGACCTCTGCATGATCCTACCTGTGGATATTCTGGCTGTGCTCCCATCTGGCGGTGAGGGAGAGGAATTCCTTTTAAAGGAAATACCTGAAAGTGCTTTTCATTCACCCCCCCTCCCCAAGCACTCGTTTATTAAGCAAGAGTTAGTCAACTTGGGGTGAGCCCAGAGACTAATGAAAATGACCAATGAATTGGGAAACAGAGGTGGGAGCAAAGGGGAAAGGAAGTATGACAGGAGACCAGTGTGTTTCTTTGTTGTTGCTGCTCTTACCATCAGGGAGTAAACTTAATCGGCAAGAAGGATTCCATTAAGGGCTTCTAGATTCTAATGGTGAACAGAAAAATATGCTTCTAAGGGAAGTTGTAGAGATTTCTATAAATTCTTCCTGGAATGATTTAGGGCATGTGATTCTGCAATAAACGGAGATTTAAAAAAAATCTCTAAGATAAACACCTATACTCTCTACCCCGATAATGCTCTTTAGGCATCGTGGTATTTTATGGATTTAGGATGGAAATAGGGTTTCCCTGCATCTTTCAAAATTTCCCCCGGAAGAGACATGCCCACAGAGCCCCTCTGAAGTTGGACCTGCCATTGCTCATGTTCCTTCATTCTTTGCATCCATTGCCCTTGCCTCTTGATTTATGTGGAGTGTGTGTGCGTGTTCGTGCGTATAGTTCTGGCTCTGCCAGGTAAGAGGGATTTTCAAAGGTAAGTACATAAGTCAGTTGAATTCAATGTGCATCTAATAATGTACCTACCCTCCTTTAATTTGTTCTGAAGTATTCAGGACCCTGCTATGCCACAGGTAATCTTAAACTATATTGCTGAGTGACTTTGCTGGGTTTTTGAGTGACATAAGGCACCTACGAACAAATAATGAACTTTTGAAGACATTTTCCAAGGCAAAGGTAACACAGGCTAAAGACAGTTACATTTCACTCATCACTTTCTCATTACCATGGAATGAACAAGAAGTCAGAGTAGGGGAAATAAAGCTTCAGAGACTAGCACAGGTTCCCAGGAGGAGGAAAGACAAAAACAAAGCTTGGAGGGAGTCCAGAGCTGGGGGAGGAGAGAACAGTCGGCTGAGCCAGCTTGGGGGAAAAGCAAGCATTCCTCTTTTTCCCAATGTGGGTTGGAATTTCCAGGTTAAAAGGCGATCATTGCTCTGGCTGATGTCACCATCCAGCAGTTGCTAGTTTAGGTGAGGAGCCAGCTTCTGCATCTGCTCTTAGCACCCAGAGCAGTAGCTCCTTCACTAGAGGGCAAGCAAAGAAAGGAAAGACTAGGGTGGTGGGGAATGCGGTCAGTCTCATCTTGTTCATGCTGGCAGCACTCTCCCTCCCTCCTGGGACCAGAGCGGGAGGCGATGGAGCCAGATTCCCTGAGTAAGACCACACCTCCCTAGCATTGCAGAAGAGCCAAGTTCCTAAGATGAGGCAGGTTGTTCCTTGGCTCCTGTCTCTGCCTTTCTGCCTTTTACTCACCAAGTTACTTAACTTTTCTGAGGCTTGGTTTCCTCATCTTTAAAATGAAGATAAAGTTTAGCAAGGCTGTTGGTTACAAGATCAAGGTACATAAATCAATTATTTTCATGCATTACCTTTCAGTAATTGAAAACATGGTGGAGAGAAAGGAGTTCTAACTCATAACACAAAACCTCTGAGATACCTAAGGATACCTAACAACAACAACACCACCACCACAACAACAACAACAAAATGCACAAGAATAACCAGAAAACACTGAAGACAAACAATGAGTAGGACTTGCTGTATCAGAAACCAACATGTAAGTAACAGAATGAACATCACCAAGATGGCAGAATAGAAGGTAACTTGCTCATATCTCCCCTCACAACAACAAGAATTCTGCACCCAGTCACAGTCCAAAGTCTCTCTGCAGGAGCCTCAGGGTTCAGACATCATTGCACATCCTTGGGCATCGAGGATGTTCACGGAAAAGACCTCACCAAACAGACAAAATAAGGAACCAGAGACTGACCCTAAAGTAACAGAGAAACCAGCATGTAATACAAAGGTTTAGTAATCACAGTGGTGTGATCAGACAAAGCGATCAATGAAATAGAAGAGGAAGTGTATGAATTCAGCATGTAATAAAAGTGGTATTTCAATGGGGGAAAAAGTAGGATGTTGATCTTTAGGTAGCAGAAAAGTATGAAAATGAAAATAGCAATTACCCAAATTCACACTCCTCAGAATTAATGACTATTAATATTTTGTCCTATTTGCTTTTGTCCTTTTTCTCCATGTTAACATCCTTCGATAAACTATAGACATAATAAATACAACGTCCTTTAAAAACAATCCACAGCTCAAGCTTCTGGCAAGATGGTTTACCAGCTGGGGCTGTTATCTCCCTCCCACAGGATGAATCCTGAGAAACTGTAGACACGCATGACAGGCACAGATACTAGGAACTATGAACTAGGACCTCACAAATGAAGACACTCCAGGGGCACCCAAGTCTGTTTTGAGCTGATATGGGTTGGGGCAGGTGAGTAGAGCTAAGGCCTGAGGTAATAATGAGGGGGTGGTTTGGAGGAAGGGTCTTAAGCTTGGTCCTTGCCTTTTGTCTACCCCTTATAGGAGAAATCCAAAGCAGCAGCTCAATCACCTGTGTCCTTGTCTGTGGTTCAACATAAAGGAGGTTGACTTCATAGTCAGGGTTGCTAGATTTAGCAAATAAAACTATAGGATGTGCAGTTCAGATTGAATTTCAGATCAGCTACGAATTTCTTTTTAGTTTAAGTGTGTTTCATACACTATTTGGGACATACTTAGACTATGAATTTTTGTTGTTTTTCTGTAGTTCAACTTTAACTGGGATTTGGGTTGCAATGGTTCATGCCTATAATTCCAGCACTTTGGGAGGTTGAGGTGGAAGGATCACTTGAGCCCAGGAGTTTGAGACTGGCCTGGGCAAATAGTGAGACCCTATCTCTACAAAAATTACAAAAAAGAAGAAATTAGCTAGGCATGGTGGCGCATGCCTGTGGTCACAGGTACTCAAGAGGCAGGAGGGTCACTTGAGCCTGGGAAGTCCAGTCAGCAGGGAGCCATGACTGCACTACTGTACTCTAGCCTGGGTGTTAGAATGAGACTCTGTCTACAAACAAAACACAACAAAATTAACTGGGCTTCTTCTATTTGTCTGGACAACCCTATTCACAGATGACTCGAATGCCTGCTCCAAGTCTCAAGCTAGCTGGCATCTAGTGGGCCTCTCAGAGTTGGTAAGCATCTGGACTACACTTGAGGATAGTGAGGGACCCTGCCAGTAGCCTGCTGTCCTGGAGCTTTTCACCCGAGGAGGGAGAATGACTTTGCCTGGCACACTGGGAAGTTGTCCTAACAGCTTTTGGGACTTGTACAACGTGGCAGTTCCTACGCTCTGCTTCCACCATGCCTTTGACTTCAAACCCTAGACTGCAATGATAGAAAGAGAGGGGGTCACTAATTCCCCAAGGTCTCCTCCAGCTCCAAAGCTTCTGCTAATGACCTACGCAGCGGCAAGACCCTTGCCCACCCACAGACAACCATGGGAAGAAGGCCAGACCTCAACTGCAGTAGTGACCCATGGGAAAGAGTCTCTGCTGTGGCATCAAAAGGGCAAAATATGACCATAGCTGAAATGGTTGCTGTTGTTCTTCTGGAAGTTCCCCTCACTTTTTATTCTTCTGCTCACAGATAAGACCTGATTAGCCAGGGTGTAGAATAAGCTTGTATAAACATAGCCTAAAAGATAGAGATTCTGTTTCTGTCTAAAAGTGAAAATTACAACCCTGGTGTTGATACCTGGTCAATTTGAATGAACATCCAAGCGTCAATTTTTGCTTGACAAAATTATCTTGAAAGTTTACGGTTAAAATGTGCATGGTTTTTTTGTTTTGTTTTGTTTTGTTTTTGTTTTTTCATCCTGTTATCAAATGAGGAACTCCCTTAACCTTCATCACCCAGGCTGGAGTGCAGTGATGCAATCATAACTCACTGTACCCTCAGACGCCTTGGCTCAAGTGATTCTCCTGCTTCGGTTTCCTAAGTAGTTAAAACTACAGGTGTGCACCACCATGCCCAACTAGTTTTTTAGTTTTTTGTACAGACAGGGTCTGGCTATGTTGCCCAGGCTTGTCTCACACTCCTGGACTCAAGTGATTCCTGCCTTAGCCCCCAAAAGTGTTGGGATTACAGGCCTGAGCCACTGTGCTCAGGCTCCATGTTGATCTGAGTGTCATCTGTCAGCATGCACCATGTCATCTCATGGACCATGTCATCTCTGCCAGCAGCAACTCAACACAAATTCTCTAATTTTATAAAGAAATTTTATGAATTTATTTTATTGACTTTTTTTTGACAACTTCACTTTTTCTAAGAGTTGTTGAGGTATAATGTACAGATAGTCAAAGTCACTGTTTTTAGGTGTACAATCAAAAACATTCTAACCAGCCTTTCCCAAGATAAGTTTTTTTTTCTTTTTCTTTTTCTTTTTTCAATAGAGTTCATGCTTTTTGTCCAGGCTGGAGTGCAGTGGCATTATCTCGACTCACTGCAATCTCCACCTCCCAGGCTCAAGTGATTCTTGTGCCTCAGACTCCTGAGTGGCTGGAATTACAGGTGCATACCACCATGCCCAGCTAAGTTTTGTATTTTTAGTAGAGGCAGAGTTTCTTCTTGTTGACCAGCTGGTCTCGAACTCCTGGCCTCAAGTGATCTACCTGCCTCCACCTCCCAAAGTGCTGGGATTAACAGGCATGAGCCACCAGCTCTGGCCCCTAGATAAGTTCTTAAATTCGGCACGTGTATCTTTGAGTTGTGTCAAAACCATTCCAACACACACGGCACTGCACTGCTTCAAATCCACACGCTGAGATTTGAGGATGCCCCTTTACTGTATCTATTAGTTTGAATGATGAATTTTAGAAGTTATATCAGAGCAAGCATTGGTGGCAAATGCTTAATAGTCTTAATAATCATAGAGTCAGAGCAAGCAGTTGCTTCTTACCAAGTGTTTCTGATCTACAGGGTCAGTGCAGTGTTTCCCTGGTGGTGGGGAGCCGGGGAGTGAGGGAGCCTCAGAGATCAGTGTGGGGCCAAGCCACCAAATGATGGGGCTGAAAAATAAAAAATATAAATAAATCTTAGTTATCAGATTATGCTGATCCAGATTCCAGGACTTAGCTTCCCTTTTTGTTCTGATGCTTTCTTAAAGACTCCATTTGTGGAAAAAGCCCTGAGTGGTGAGGGTTGAGTAGTTGGTGATTGTCCACCAGAGTGTGCGACAGAATCACACAATGCTGACTGATGGAGGAGGTTGTGGAGGAGGAGCTCCCAACTTGTCCTCCATGATGACTTGTCAGTGGGGAGAGGAGCAGTTCCCCAAAGATGAGAAACCATTTGTGTGGTGAGAATGTTTCTAAACCAGGATGTGGTCAGCAATACAATCTAACACAACATGTTCACATTCTCAATCTGCTTTATTCAACAGAATGAAAGAAGGCAAAGAGAGCAGAGAAAGCGGTGCAGGAATGCAGACTGCATCAGAGGGTACATCACACGCCATTCAGGGACACTGCAAGAGAAGATCAGGACAACTGATTTGTCAGATGGGAACTCCTGAGTGTAGCTATAATGGGCAGCACAGTTAGCAATTAAAGAGAGGACTCCTTGTCTGCAGCTGGACTTAGACTGAGTTTCAGTTCTCATGGGTGTATGGGTCATTTTCTTCTCAGAATTATGGCAGACTCAGATACCTGTAATAATATGGGAGCATAAAAAGAACACTTGCATGTCTGAGTGATGATAACTGTTGACCTGATGGTGAGCAACAGGAGCTCAGAGGAACAGGTACTGATGAGAAGAAAAGTGAGGGCGTCTCAGCTCTGCCTGGGAGGGCAGGGGAGACTGGAGGCCAGGGGAGGACAAGCAACCTGAGGAGAGGGCTCTGCAGCCAGAGAGGGGCCTGAGGACTGTTGGACCAAGAGCTGGTGGCAGCACTTCAGTGCTTGTAGCTCTTCCTGCTGGAGGAGGAGGTGGTGGTGTACTTGATGGTGGAACTGCCGCCTCCAACAGAGCTGAGGCCACCTCCAATGGCTCTGCCGCTGCTGGAACTGAAGCCACCTCCAACGCCAAGACCACTGCCATAGGAGTAGCTGCTTCCTCCACCCAGGCCTAAGCCACTGCCGACACCGCTGGCACCGCCATAGCCACTGGAGACGGTGGATTGTACCACAGCTGTGGTGGGGAGGGGGACAAGGACACAAGAAGCCATGGTGAGCTCATCCTGTCAGCCTGAGCCCAGTCAGAAGAGTGCAAGGGCAGGGGAGGAAGGCAAGCAAAGGTACTTACAGATGTTGACTTGTCCAACGCCTTCGCCATTCAGCCTGTGGAGAGGAACACAGGGAGGGTGAGACCTCAGAGAGCCCTTCCCCAGAGGAGCATGGGAAGCCTTGGTGGGTGGACGAGTCTACGGGAAAACTTTTAGTTTTCTCCCAAGAAGAGCAATTATGGTCTTGGGCAGTGCACCTTAAAGTTGTGCTCAGTGCCAGAAACGTTGAAGATGGACTCAGCTGTTGGAGGAAGTCGCGTCAGTTACCCACCTGCACTCCTCGCCCTCCAGCAGCTTGCGGTAGGTGGCAATCTCCACGTCCAAGGCCAGCTTGACATTCATCAGCTCCTGGTACTCCTTCAGCAGTCGGGCCAGGTCCTGCTTGGCCTTCTGCAGGGCGTCCTCCAGCCCTTCCAGCTTGTTCTTGGCATCCTTGAGTGCCATCTCTCCACGCTGCTCAGCATCAGCAATGGCAGCCTGCAGGTTGGCACACTAAGAGGGGAAAGGAATGGAAAGAACTTGTCATCTGGTCTTCCAGAGGAGACTAAACCTGGCTGGTTCTTTTCCAGCGAAGAAGGTACCAGGAACCCAGAATTGATGGTAAATGAGCTCTGACACTTCCTGTCTAACCTTTTTACTATCTTCAAATTTTTTACGTCTGGAGTCACATGATAAAATCCTGTGCCCCTTTGTGTTAACTCCGCTGCCTAAAGATGTGGGTGATGACCCATGGAAGATGCCAGAGTGGCCACAAGACCAAGGACATTAAGTGTTGTCTCCAAAGCAAAACCAAAACCATTTTTGATTATCTTGTATGGATGCCACAACAATTTGCAAACATTGTCAACTGAGGTGATGAGTTTTCACATGAGGCTGTTGAGACCTTGCCTTCCTCCTGCCTCACATTCTCTCAGCCGCTTGGGCCATGTTTTCCTTTCTCATGGCCCTGGTTTCACTTTCTTTTTCACCGTGAACCTTGAGCAGATTTTCAGCAATGTTACTCATGCTTTCTGACTTGACACGTCACCCAACTTGGTCCTTTGCAATTCCAAAGTCAATCAGTCTTCTTACATAAGCCTTTCTAATGCCTCTAGACTATACTTTTACATCTTTGAGCAGCTGAGAGTGCTTCTGCCCAGGTGATTGTTTCATGTCCTTGGGTGTGATCCATGTGTCTGAGCCAGAGAGAACTCTCACTGAGCCTAGGAACTGCATGTCTTTCCTTCTCTGCTTATCACTCGATTCCCAAAGAATTTTACTAAATGATGGTTGACTGCTGCCTCATGGCCTAATTAAAAAAAAAATGATGCTTTTCTCCTCCATTGCCCCTCACTATACCTGCTTCTTGACGTGGTCGATCTCGGATCTCAGCCTCTGGATCATGCGGTTGATCTCAGCAATCTCCTGCTTGGTGTTGCGCAGGTCATCCCCATGTCTGCCCGCTGTGACCTGCAGCTCCTCGTACTGCAGTCCAGAGGTGGAGAGAGAGACAGTGTCTACGGGTTCTTACCTGGCTAGCGATGACTTTCACTTGTGTATCATGCATGTCATGAAGTGGACCTAATGGCTTCTCCCCAAGAAACTTGAGGAAAAGTTGATATTATGTGGTGGATGGATAATAAACTCTGGAGTCACAGACCATCCTCATTATGGCACCATTGCCTGCCTAGTTTCGTTAGGGAGTAGAAATGTTCTGTACCATTTTCTAAAAGTCATCAATCAGGATGAAGCTAAATGCAGAGATGACTATGTCATTGTCTATGGTAGTTTTCCTCCTGCGTTGGGCTCTTTTTCCTCCTTGACTTGGGCATAAGTTCTGCAAATGTCTACTCTAATAGTGCAGATGCATGTCCTGTGAGAGGACCCTGGCTTCCTGTAAGGGGATGTCCCCAATGAAGTCTGCAGTTCTCTGGCATTCAGGGCTGGACACAGGGATTCCTCAGCGGCTACCCACACCCTGCTCACCTTGCTCTGGTACCAGGACTCGGCCTCAGCCCGGCTCCTCTGAGCAATCTCCTCGTATTGGGCCTTCACCTCAGCGATGATGCTGTCCAGGTCCAGGTTGCGGTTGTTGTCCATGGACAGCACCACGGATGTGTCTGAGATGTGGGTCTGCATCTGGGACAGCTCCTGCAGAGCAGAAGGTCATAAGATCAACTTCACTTCTGACATTTACAGAGATACCCAGCCCTATACATCTTCTCCCCTTTGCAGACCCCATCAGAGTAAACAGAAGGATGGTGGAGACGCTTACTGCTTCATACAAGGCTCTCAGGAAGTTGATCTCGTCTGTGAGAGTGTCTGCCTTGGCTTGCAGTTCAACCTTGTTCATGTAGGCAGCATCCACGTCCTGGGGAAAGAGCCAACAACCTGGAGTTACCTGAGCGCAGCTTCCCAATCTACCCACCTTCTAGTCCCCCTACCGATTCTCCTCTCCCAGGTGAGTGACGACACAGAGCCACTTCTGTCCTAAGTGAATTTGAACCCCACGGCTTCATCTGCTCACCTTCTTCAGAGTCACAAATTCATTCTCTGCTGCTGTGCGCTTGTTGATTTCATCCTCATATCTGCAGGAAGGAAGGCATGGGATATATTAGAGCCAGTGGGTAGGATGAAACAGAAAAGCAGCCTGGGATCCAACATTTTCCCAAATGGAATATATTCTAATTGAGCTTTCCTGTCATAGAGCACCTAAGGGACGATTTTTGCTTCTCCTAAATTTGTCACTTCTTTAATCTCCCTATCCTCCCATAACCATTTGTGGTTCTTGCAGGTTTGCTCCTAGGGACTAATTTGTGCTTTCCGTTTCCATGGACATGGGTTGTTAGGAATCCCACCCCCATCTGGCCCTGGTCACCCAATAGTCTTGAAGTGTGTGCTGCAGGAAACTGAGTCCTCACTTGTTCTTGAGGTCCTCCACCAGGTCCTGCATGTTTCTCAGCTCTGAGTCCAGGCGGCCCCGTTCCCCGACGATACTGTCCAGCTGCCTTCTGAGGTTGTTGATGTACTGCTCGAACAACGGCTCCAGGTTCTGCCTCACGGTCTTGGTGCCCTGCTCCTGCAGCAGGGTCCACTTGGTGTCCAGAACCTTGTTCTGCTGCTCCAGGAACCGCACCTGGAGGGGAAGCAAGACGGTCATTTTCCAGGCAAAGGAAGGAAGAAAAAGTGTCTGATATCTGGTTTCCTGGCAGGTCCAGGAGGTCCCCATGGTGCTGGGCTACTACAGTGCATGTAGAGAGGCTCAGGCTGGGCTCGGCTCCCCCAATCCCTTCTCCTTTGCACCCCACCAATCTCACTAGAGAAATTGTCCCACGGACCATTGAGGTGTGTGTTCTCACACTGTAAGCTATTAATTGTATCAGTGAGTTTCAACATTTCTTCGTTTTCTCTTTCAAAGCACAGTCACAAATCTAGTTTAAAAATACTATTTACCTGATGTGTTGTACAGTTTTTGTTACTGATAGGACCTCAATTAGGAGGGATATTAGATGTTGCCTTATGATTAGATTCCAGTCTACTTTCCCATTTAGTGTGGTGTCTCCTCTCAAATATTCTGATGTTATGATCATTCTCTGTTTTTAAAATTAATTAGCATTTCTCCAGGTTTTATAGCCATTTCTATATCCTTTTTATTCTTAATCCAGCCAGATTATCTTTTCCTTTTCTTTCTAAATGATTTCCTCTTACTCAGACCTGAGAGTGTAATTTACCAGCCCATATACTCCTGGCATTTGCTTTGTAATCTCTTAAACACTTTAGAGGGAAGAGTTAACCTACTCCACTCTCTGATGGCATCATCTGTGCTTCAGGGTTGTGAAAAGTTGTGGCTTTCCCTAGGCAGGAGTGAGAACCAATCCGTAGATCCCATGTGGGAGTGATGCCCGTCCCTGCTGCGGGCTGTGCGGCTGTGCACCGGAAGCCACGTGCACTCTCTGCAGAGCTGGGCTGAGTCCCCTTCTCCCTCCCTCCTAGGTCTCCCTGGCAGGAATGTGTTCCTCCTCTGGTCTGGGGACCCTGAAGTGCCCCGTGGAGGGCATGGCCCTGGCTCACCTTGTCGATGAAGGAGGCGAACTTGTTGTTGAGGGTCTTGATCTGCTCACGCTCCTCGGCCCGCACCCGCTGGATGGCGGGGTCGATTTGCAGGTTGAGGGGAGTCAGGAGACTCTGGTTGACGGTGACCTCTTGGATGCCTCCAGGGGGGCACACAGGGAAGCCAGGGCCCCCAAAGCCACCAGCAAGGCCGGCTCCACCACCCAGACCAAAGCCAATGCCGGCTCCACCACCGAAACCAAATCCACTCCCGGCGCCACCAAAGCCATAGCTGCCTCCGGCTCTGCTGCCATAGCCGCCACCGATGGCACAGCTGCCCCCTCCAATGGAGATCCTCTTGGAGCCCCCCAGGCCATACAGGCTGCGGCTGCCAAAGCCAGCTCCTCCACATGCGCCACCCAGGCCACCACTGCCCCTGGAGCGGGACACGGAGACGCTGCTGAAGCCAGAGCGGCTGACCCCAGGGAGCCTGGCTGAGCCGGCACTGAAGCCCCTGCGGCTGCTGCTGTGGCTCCTGATGGTGGTGGATGTGCTGGCCATGGTTCCAGGAGATGAGAGGGCTGTGGAGAGCGTTAGAGTCTGGAGGCGAGAGGGAAGAGAAGCAGGACAAGGAATAGGCCTCCAGCAGCAGCTTATATATGGAGAGCATGGGCTGGGCCCAGTCCTGGAAGGTGAGCTTGCAGGTTGAGAAGGGCTGGGCTTTACAAATAGTGAGATCACACCTGCATTATTACAAAAGTTATGAAACACCGAGATTGCAATTTTCGCTTCCTTTAGTCAGGGAAAATGTTCCTGCCTCCAGCTTTGACTCGAGATCTCAGCACAATAAGAACATTCTCAGTTCATGAAGCTGGAGTTAGTCACTGTCTCTAGCAAAGGTTCTGCATGCTAGGCTGTTTATCAACATGCCCCGAGTGTTCTCCTCTTCCCAGTCTGACTTTCTTCCAGCATATATATTGGAGATCACACGCACTGTATTGCAAATGGCTTAACAGAAAAATTACCATTTCCCCATAATTGTTTCACCTTTTAGGTGCAATTTTAAACAGGTAGAGAAGCAGAACACTGCAATGGGCCTGTATATACCTGTCACCTGCTTCCATGATGATTAACTCATGGCCCGCCTAATTTCTTTCATACTTCAACCCAATTTCCTCTTCCATTCTAAATTGTTTGAAAGCAAATTCCAGAAGTCATATTATGTCTTCAACAAATAATTCAATATTAATATCTAAATAATAGGTCCTTTAAAAAAAACCAAAAAGCTTTTTTTGTATGTTAAAATTTACATACTAATTAAAATGAACAAATGTCTATTTAGTCTTCAAACAGCCCTGTTTTTGATATCTATTTCTTATATTTTGGTGTCCCAATCAGGGTCGAAATAAGCTCTACAAACGTAGTATTTGAGTGATATATCCTTTAAATCATTGAAATTTAGAAATCTCCCTTCATTTCTTTATTTTATTTGTTAAATAAAACAGGTCAACTGTTCGTGGTACTTTTTCATTCTTGGGGTTTTTCTAATTGCATACCCCTATTGTTTCCTTTAATATGTGACTCTAACCTTCATATTACATATTAAAATTAGAAGCTTATTAAGATTCTCTCTATGTTTAAACATTCTAGATGTAGATATAGTAGATTGCCCATTTAAATTTTGAATAGTACTACTTGCACAATTATTTACCTGTTTACAAATTGAATACATGATACATGTTTTAAAATTTTTTTTGTAAAACATGCTAAACAACAAAATAATATAGCTCAAGGCCATTCCCCAGTTACCCAATTCCTATCTGTGGAGGAAGTAATATTAGCAGTTCCTTGTGTATCCTTATATCTTTACTTGGATATTTTTCCGTGCTTTTCCTGGGCCATGGGTGACATGTCTGTGCATATGTGTTTGTGTCAATGTGCGTTTGTATGAGTGAGGAAGAGGTGGAGGGAGCTGGCGTATGTAGAGAGGGAGCCTGCATTGTAGAAAGGTATATAAATAAATACATGACTGTTTTGTGTGTATGTGTTTGAGTGTGTTTTATGTATATAAAATATTTCATGTGTTCATATATACAAAACATAAAAATATTGTCTTTTCCAATTGTGATTGCGTTGTGTCTGCTTTGTCTCCCACATCTATGTTTTCTGATTCTCTTTTTAACAGGCTCTAATCTCTTTTTCATAGTGGTTTGCTTTTCCCAGTTATTCTGGGACATTTCCCCCAAAGGCCCATTACTGTCTCTTCACCAATGTCTTTCCTCCTTATGCTGCTTTCAGTTTGGCCTTCATTTCTTTTTTTTCTTTTCTTTTCTTTTCTTTTCTTTTTTTATACAGAGTCTTGCTCTGTCACCCAGGCTGGAGTGCAATGGCATGATCTCAGCTCACTGCAACCTCCGCCTCCCAGGTTCAAGCAATTCTCCTGCCTCAGCCTCCCGAGTAGCTGGGATTACAGGCACGTACCGCCACACCCGGCTAATTTTTGTATTTTTAGTAGAGACAGGGTTTCAGCATGTTGGCCGGGCTGATCTTGAACTCCTGACCTTGTGATCCACCGCATTGGTTTCCCAAAGTGCTGGGATTATAGGTGTGAGCCACTGTACCTGGCCAATTTGGCCTTCATTTCTAAGCATGGCTTTGATGTTTTCTTTACCTCTTTTCTGCGCTCCACAAATGAATATTTTATCTTTTACTGTCTCACTATATTTTCTCTTCTTTTTCCCACTTCATAGTGTTTATTTTTCAGTATTTTGTTGTGCCTTTTTCTGTTGAGTGTTCTTTATGAGTCTTTTTTTTTTTTTTTTTGCCTACTTTTTTCAATTTTGAATGCACAGATCTTTTGCGAGTCCTGGAATGGTTCCTTTCTGACTAGTGCTGATTTTTAATGAGATGAGCCCCCTCTGGACCTGCCATTTGTAGAAAGTATTCTGGGAGGAGGAGCCATGGCCATATCCAGGCTAACAGGAGCTCTGATTGTGACACAGGGCTGTGTGAATAGTTCTTTTATTCTTTCATTCAGCCAAACCAATAAATATCACTGCAGAGTGGCCCACAATTCACAGCCTCTCTGTTTTTTTTGCCTCATAACAAAATGCTGCTAGTAGACCTTGTCTCTCTTCTTATTCAACTTTGCCTTTGTAGTTTCTTGAAACTTCATGACAAGCAGGGTCCTGGCTGGTGCTCACACACCCAGTTGTGATAGTTGCAAATAAGGGATTCTTGGATTTTCACATGAGGACATGCCCTTTACATTGATTTAGTTGAGGGAAATGAGTCAACTATGCCTGGCGTGTAGTAAAACCTCAGTTAGGCTGTGTTTGGTCTTCCTTTGTGGTTACTGTGGTGTTTGATTTTGATCTGTTTATTTGTGAGTGTTCTTCACTGGCTTTTTCTGAGATCGGCAGCCATGGCATCTGCTCTCTGAGTTTTCCTAACAACCTTGTTTGTATTTCTCTATTTATATGAGGACTTTCTATTATTATTATTATTATTATTATCATTTGGCTTAGGGATTTTAAGATCTTTTACTTCTGGTGTCTGCCTTTATGTTTTTTGTTCTCTTTGTTGTTTTTAGGTAATTTCTGAGAAGAGGAAGTGCTTCCCTTTCTTCCACTAGATTAAGTTCAGAAGCCACTTATTTATATTTAAAATATCATATTATGTAAAATGTTAATCTAATAACCTAAGTTAGAAATATTATTATTTTCCTCTCTTGCAGTTTGTTAATATAGATGTCTCATTGTTCTCTAGGGCCTCTGTCTTCCCTGGAGCTATTTTTGAGTAACTTGAACGCTTTCTATGAAACGTCATTTTTACTATTGCTAGAAATTTAACCTCAAACTATATTTGTGTTTTTCTCAGTGTAATAAGCCACTTCATTGCTAAAACAAACTTTGTATTATTGAAAATTTCCAACAGATAAAGCGAACAGTATATAAACCTCCATGAATGAATCACACAGATTAAGCAGTTATCAACATTTTTCTCATTATTGTTCCATTTAACTCCCCTAGTCTTTTTATATCTAACTCCCCTACTTCTTTTCTTAAAGTATCTTAAAGGAAATCTAGACATCAAGTCATTTCACTTGTCAATATTTTTATATATATTTGAGTAATAGTGAATTTATAATCTAGTTGTGTAACAGTATTAAATCTATCCAATACCTCCTTCATATTCTTATTTCTCTGATTATCTCAAAAATTTCTCTTTGTGGCTGGCTTGCGCCAAGCAACATCCTAACTAGGTTCATATATTGCATTTGGCTGCCATGTCTTTTAAGGTTATTTATTCTGTAATGCTGTAATGAACCCTGTCTTTTTCTTTTATTTGCCATTGATTTGTGGAATTTTTGTTTGTTTGTTTCTTTAGAATGTTCATATTCTGGATTTGACTCATTGCTTCCTGTTGGTATCACATAATGCCTTCTCCCCTCAGTTTTTCCTATGTGTTGGTAGTTGTAGTGAAGACTCGATTAGATTTGTTCCCATTGTGGCAGGCAAGACTATGCAACAGTTGATGCTATGTACACCCTCTTGCACCATATCGTAAGATATGTAATACTAATTGCCTACTTTTTGTGATGTTAAGACAGATCAGGGGCTTTCAGTGGTTTCAACCCAATCCCTCCATTATAAAGCACTTCACACAATATATTTTTCATCTGATATATTAATACTCATTGATTTCATCAATTTCCAGATTCACTACTTCATTAGAGGTTGCAAAATGTCATGTTTCTGATTTTATCATGCCTTCTGCGTTTATTAATTGGGATTCCTCTACAAAGAAGAACTTTTCGTCATTTACCTTTCAGGTAACCTAACATTTAATTCCTTCAAGAAACTTAGAATAAGTGTTTGACTCTCTTTATTTATCAGTTTTCAGATAATAGATTGGTTCTCTAGCAATCTTCAAAGGTAGTCAAGAACGTATTTTTGTTTTGATATAATTATAAATTCACAATTTTACAAAAAATATATTTGATATGTTTTAGTTCACTGCAGTCATTAATTATTTTGGCACTTAAATGGTCCTATCTGAAGCAATGGAAGCTCTTCAGATTGGCTTCTGTGTCCTTTGACAGGACCTCATTTGGTTTTGATAGGTTCCTGGTTTTCTAGGACCAGATGTCTCAGGCTTACTTTGTACTGATCATGCAATGGACATGAAATCACTTATTTCTCCTTGTAGATCTAGTTGCTTTTATTGGGAAATGATATATATCAACTAGAATTTGGATGCTAGGAGACCTTTTTATTACTGAGTTGCATTTGTTGTGAAGTCTTTTCAATGGACAGAGCTAGGAAAAGGTAAAATATGTTTAAAAAGACAGCAAATCAGAAGCTTATACTGATATTTCAATTCAAATAGAAGATTATATTAGGTTGGTGCAAAAGTAATGGCAAAAACAGTGATTACTTTTGCTCCAATCTAATAGAATAATGTATACCTACATTTAAATTGTCTCACACTGAAAAGTTTGGCTCTGACATTAACATATTGTTTGTTTGCTTTATCCTGCAACATACTTATAACAGTATCAAGATAACAATTTATATTCCTTTGGGTATATACCCAGTAATGGGAATGCTGGGTCAAATAGTATTTCTGTTTTTAGGTCTTTGAGGAATCCACACTGTCTTCCACAATGGTTGAACTAATTTACACTCCCACCAACAGTGCAAAACCACTCCTTTTTCTCTGCAACTGTTATTTTTTGACTTTTAAATTCTGACTGGAGTGTGATGGTATCTCATTATGGTTTTGAGTTGCATTTCTCTAATTATCAGTAATGTTAAGCTGTTTTTCATATGACTGTTAGTCACATGTATGTCTTCTTTTGAAAAGTGTCTGTTCATGTCCTTTGCCACTCTTTAATGGGGTTGTTTTATTCTTATAAATTTGTTTAAGTTCCTTATAGATGCTGGATATTAGACCTTTGTCAGACGCATAGTTTGCAAAATTTTTTCTCATTCTGTGGGTTATTCGTTCACTCTGTTGATAGTTTTCTTTGCTGTGCCGAAGCTCTTTAGTTTAATTAGACCCCATTTGTCAATTTTTCTTTTTGTTGCGTTTGCTTTTGGTGTCTTTGTCATGAAATCTTTGCCTGTTCCTATGTCCATAATGGTGTTGCCTAGGTTGTCTTCTGGGTTTTTATAGTTTTGGGTTTTACATTTGTCTTTAATTCATCTTGAGTTGATTTTTGTATATGGTGTAAAGAAAGGGTCCAGTTTCAGCCTTCTGCATATGGCTAGCCAGTTTTCCCAGCACCACTTATAGAATTGCTTGTTTTTGTCAGGTTTGTCAAAGATTAGATGGTTGTATGTGTGTAGACTTATTTCTGAATTCTCTATTCTGTTCCATGTGTCTGTTTTTGTACCAGTACCATGTTTTGGTTACTGTAGTCCTGTAGTATAGTTTGAAATTGGGTAGTGTGATGCCTCCAGCTTTGCTCTTTTTGCTTAGAATTGCCTTGGCTATTCAGGCTCTTTTTTAGTTCCATATGAATTTTAAAATAATTTTTTTCTAGTTCTGTAAAGAATGTTGTTGGTAGTTTGATAGGAATCACATTGAATATAATTCAGTGTGATTGAATCTGCTCAGATTGCTTTGGGCAGTATGGCCATTTTAATGATATTGATTCCTCCTATCCATGAGCATGGGATGTTCTTTCCATTTGTTTGTGTCATCTCTTATTTCTTTAAGCAGTGTTTTGTCATTTTCATTGTAGAGATCTTTCACCTCCCTGGCTAGCTGTATTCCCAGGTATTTTATTCTTTTTGTGGCAATTATGAATGGGATTGCTTTCCTGATTTGGCTCTCGACTTGGCTGTTGTTGGTGTACAGGAATGTTAATGATTTTTGTATGTTGATTTTGTATCCTGAAACTTTTCTGAAGTTGTGTATCAACTAAAGGAGCTTTTGGGCCAAGACTACGGAGTTTTCTAGATATAGAATCATGTCCATCTGCAAACAGGGATGGTTTGACTTTCTCTCTTCCTATTTGGATGCCTTTGTTTCTTTTCTTGCCTAATTGCCCTTGATAAGACTTCTAATACTATGTTGACTAGGAGTGGTGAGAGAGGGAATCCTTGTCTTGTACAGCTTTTCAAAGAGAATGCTTTCAGCTTCTGCTCATTCAGTATGATGTTAGCTGTGGGTTTGCCACAGAAGGCTCTTTTTATTTTGAGGTATGTTCCTTCAATGCCTAATTTATTGAGAATTTTTAGCATGAAGCGGTGTTTAATTTCATTGAAAACCTTTTCTGCAGCAATTGAGATAATCATGTGGCTTTTGTCTTTAGTTCTGTTATTGTGATGAATCACATGTATTGATTTGTATATGTTGAAACCAACTTGAATCCCAGGGATAAATCCTACTTGATCATGGTGGATAAGTTTTTCGATGTGCTGCTAGATTTGCCAGTATTTTGTTGAGGATCTTTGTTTCAATGTTCATCACTGATATTGTCCGGAACTTTTCTTTTTTTGTGGTGTCTCTGCCAAGTTTTGGTATCAAGATGATGCTGGCCTCCTAGAATGAGTTAGGGAGGAGTCACTTCTCAATTTTTTGGAATAGTTTCAGCAGGAATGGTACCAGCTCTTCTTGTACATCTGGTAGAATTCAGCTGTGAGTCTTCTCTTTTCTTTTTTATTAGTTTAGCTAGTGGTATATCTATTTCATTAATTAAAAAGAAACAGTTTCTGGATTATTATTATTATTACTTTTAGACAGAGTCTTACTCTATCACCCAACTGGAGTGCAGTGGCATGATCTTGGCTCACTGCCAGCTCTGCCTCCCAGGTTCAAGCAATTCTCATGCCTCAACCTCTCCAGTAGTTGGGATTACAGGCATGGGCCACTACACCCGGCTAATTTATTTATTTATTTTCATTTTTTAGTAGAGATGGGGATCACATCATGTTGGCTAGGCTGGTCTCGAACCCCCAACCTTGGCCTCCCAAAGTGCTGGGATTAAAGTGTGAGCCTCCACACCTGACTTTGATCTTTTGAATGGTTTTTCATATCTCAATCTCCTTCAGTTCAGCTCTGATTTTGGTTATTTCTTGTCTTCTGCTAGTTTTGGGATTTGTATGCTCTTGGTTCTCTAGTTCTTTCAGTTGTGATGTTAGGTTGTTAACTTGAGATCTTTCTAACTTTCTGATGTGGGCATTTAGTGCTATAAATTTCCTTCTTAATACCTCCTTTGCTGCATCTCAGAAATTCAGTATCTTTGTTCTGATTAGTTTCAAAGAACTTCTTGATTTTTGCCATAATTTTATTATTTACCCAAGTCATTCAGGAGCAGGTTATTCAAATCCCATGTAACTTGTCTGGTTTTGAGTGAATTTCTTAGTCTTGATTCCTAATTTGATTGTGCTGTGGTCCGTGAGACTGTTTGTAGCTGGCTTGATTTTCAGATCAACTGTCAGGGTATCACAGTGCTTGTGTTCAGGAACCCTTATTTTACTTAAAATACTAACAATAACTTAATTATTAGTTATTGTTGGTTTCTCACAGTGCCTCATTTATAAATTAAGCTTTATTATAGGTATGTGTGCATAGGAGATAACCCAGTATATGAACGGTTTGATACTATCTGAGGTTTGGGCATCCACTAGGGGTCTTAGAACTATCCCCATGGATAAGGGGAGACTACTGCACCTCCTTTTCATACTCTGCTCTTTGGAAGGAAGTCATTAATCACAGCCCACACAAGCGGGGAACAGTTACACTCTACCTCATTCTGGGGCAGTACTTACATAAATTGTTTGGAATTCTTCAATGTGACAGTTGTCTATCCTCTCTTACTGATTTACTCGGTCATTTATTTATAGCATTATAGGTTTATTTTGTACTTTGCACTGTAATCCAATACATATATTTATTTATTTACTTCATCGCTCAACTTTTTCCAATGTGGCCATTGGCAGCACTTTTAATTGACACCTTGTGTTTTTTCATTTTTGTTTGCTTCTTCGTTATTTAAAAAGCTTCCTTACTTTCTGACATGGCAAGATGCTCCAGGATCATCTTCTATGTCTCCTGCCATAGTCCTAAAATCAGCCATTTCTCCAAGGACCACTTGCTCCTAGTCAGGGTTCTTCAGATAAACTGAACCAATAGGAGATAAATATATAAAGAGATTTATTTTAAGGAATTCACTAATATAACTATGGAGAATGGCAAATCCAAAATCTGCAGAGCTGATGTATCAGTTTGACTTTGAAGGCTGGAAGCTGCTGTAGAACCAGAGGGAGCTATCGTCCCAGTTTGAAGGCCATGAGGTAGGAGAATTCTCTCCTACTAGAGGGAGTGTCAGTCAGACTTTTGTTCTATTCAGGCCTTCAGCTGATTGAATAAGGCCTACCCACAATAGGGAGGGCAATCTGCTTTACTCAGTCTATGGATTCAAATCTTAATCTCATCCAAAACATCCTCACAGAAATACTTAAAATAGTGTTGACCAAATATCTGGGCACCTGTAGCCCAGTTAAGCTGACACATAAAATTAACCATCATGTTAACAGTGGGTAGCAGTGGGTAATAGCTTTAGCAACCAAGATCTAGGTACAAGATGTGCTCATTGCTACTGGGGTGTTATTACTTCTGGGCCCTGTTAGCTGACAATAAACATATTTCTATATATAATTATCTGTAACCATTTGTATCTATTATTCAAGTCTCAACTTGAATTCATTACCACATGGATCATTCTAGCATCTTCCCTTGCTTATCTACAACCTCATATAACAACAGCAAAAACCCTGGCTGCAACTATCTGCTATCCATTTACTTAATTGTTCTGTTCCTCAGTATATATTGTGATGGGACAGTATAACATGAATGGAACACATAACATCCATTGAAGTTGCCACATAAAATTAATCATCAGAACATATGCTGTGGAATAGAATTAAAATTAGAGGGAAGATGGTGGATAGGAGACAGGGTTGACTTGCAGCTCCCACTTTGATGAACAGAACATCATGTGGAGACTCACACTGTAAACTTTTGCTCCAGGAACCACTGCAGAAGCATACCAGGAAAACAGAAAGAAATCACAGATTTTTTGAAAAAAGCAGCAGGCCTCTGCAAATTCCACAAGACAGATGAAGAACTCTAATCACAAAAGACATAAACTCTTGAGAGCTTTATGACCCCAGCCATAACCTGAGAAACCTGAATACTTATCCTGGTCAACTTAGGGCAAAGCTTATATTCCCCTTCTACTATTGCAACTAGTGCTTTCTCAAAAGTGCCACCTCCTGGCTGGAGGCCAACGAACTCAGGACAGTACAGCAACTTAAGACAGAACAACCCTGCTCCAAAGAAGGAGAAAACAATAGCTCATTACACTGCCTGCAACATTCTGGTCTGTCCACGTGACAACTTCACTGCTAGCATAACCAGCATTCGAGAAAACCAGCACACTAAATGTATCGACAACCAAAGACTCTCACAGAGTCTACTTCACTCCCCTGCCACCTCCACCAGTCATAAAGAGAAATGAAAAGATGGCATTCATAGCAGCCTGGCTAAAGTTGGAGACCACTATCTTAAGTGAAGTGACTCAGGAATGGAAAACCAGATGTTACATGTTCTCACTTATAAGCAGGAGCTAAGCTATGAGGATGCAAAGGCATACAAATGATATAATGAACTTTGGGAACTTGGGGAGAAGGGTAGAAGTGGGGTGAGGGATAAAAGACTACACACTGGGTACAGTGTACACTGCTTGGGTGATGAACGCACCAGAATTTCAGAAATCACCACTAAAGAATGTTTCCATGCAACCAAACACCACCTGTTCCCCCAAAACTATTGAACTTGTTTTTTTAAAAAAACATATGTTGTGAAATAGAAAAATGTTTTTAAATTATTGTGGAATATTTTTGTGGGAATTCCCAGATATCTGGTAAAACATCATTCAGGGTGTGTCTGTGAGTATGTTTCTGGATGAGATTAATATTTGAATATATATGCTGAGTAAAGCAAATTGCCCTACTTATGTGAGTGGGCCTCATTAAATTAGTTAAAGGGAAGAATAGAACAAACAGGTTAGTAAGAGAGAATTCTTTTTGCCTAATAGCATTTGAGCTAGATTTTTTCTGCCTTTAGACTCAAACTAGAACACTTGCTTTCTTGGGTCTCCTGCTTGTCCACTGCAGATCTTGAGACTTGTCAGCCACCTGAATCACATCAACCAATTCATTATAATCTCTCTCTCTCTCTCTCCAAATAGATAGATAGGTAAGTAGATCGATAGATGCAGATAGGTAGATAGATAGAGAGATAGAGATATACATATATATGTGTGTCTGTATATATGTATCTTATAGTTTCCATTACTCTGGAGAACACTGACTAAAACACAGGCCTAGTGGTTTCAGAATTGTTAGTCATCCCACCATGGGAAGCAACCTTATCAATTCAAGTACAATACTGACATACGGTTCTTACAAGTTTCTTTGCCTTTAGTCTCATAGACTCCACTCACTTCCAGAGTTCCTAATGTCAGCCTTTTTTCTCCCCATCTACTTCAGGGAGATGATTTCATACATTTGTAATATAGTTAGATCCTTTTGCCACATTGTACATTCCATTCTAGGATCTCTCAATCTTATAAATCATTTTCTTTAATTTCAAACATTAAGGTTTACTCTGCAGTATAAAATTCTATGAGTTTTCCCTAATAAAAATCCCACAGTATAAAATTCTATGAGTTTTCCCAATAAAATCCCAGCAAATTACTTTGTGGATATCAACAAACTGATTCTAAAGTTTTTATGGTGAGGCGAAAGACCCGAAATAGCTAACACAATATTGAAGGAGAAGGAAGTCAGAGGACTACAAGCATCCTACTTTAAGACTTACTATGAAACTACAGTAACAAAGACACTGTGGTATTGGTGAAAGAATAGACAAATAGATGAAGGAACAAAATAGAGAGCTCAGAATTTGATCTACATAAATACAATCAACTGATCTTTGTCAAAGAAGCAAAGGCAATACAAAGACAGCCTTGTCAACAATTAGTGCTGGAATAACTAGATATCTACATGTAGAAAAACAAATTTGGATATGGGGCGTATACTCGCCACAAAAATTAACTTAGAATGGATCGTAACCCTAAATGCAAGATGCAAAACTGTAAAGCTCCTAAAAGATAACATAGGAGAAAGCTTTGATAACCTTAGGTATGACAATGACATTTTAGATACAATACCGAAGTCAGGAACCATGAAAGAGATAATTGATGAAATGGACTTCATTAAAATTATTAATAAAACTTCAGCTCTGCAAAACACACTACCAAGAGAATGAGAATTCAAGTCACAGACTGGAAGAAAATATTGGTAAAAGACATATTCGATAAAGGACGGTTATCCAAACTGTACAAAGAACTCTTAAAATTAATAATAAGTAATCCATTGATTATAAAATGGGCCAAAGTCTTTAACAAACCCATCACCAATGCAGATATACAAATGGTAAATGAGCATAGGTCATCAGAGCAATGCAACTTAGCACCATGAGATACCACTACGTGCCTATTAGAACAGCTAAATCCAGAACACTGACCATACCAAATGCTGGCAAGGATGTGGAGCAACAGGAACTCTCATTCATTGCAATGCAAAATGGTATGGCTACTTTGGAAGAGTGTCTGGCCATTTCTTACAAAACTAAGCATACTCTTACCACACAATTCAGCAACTGCATGCCTTGGTGTTTACCCAAATGAGTTAAAAACTTACGCCCATCAAAAAGCCTGCACACAGATATTTATAGTAGCTTTATTCCTAATTTCCCAAACTAGGAAGCAACCAACATATCTTTCAGTAGGTGAATGGTAAGTCAACTGTGGCCCATCAGGACAATGAAATATTATTCAATACTAAAATGAAATGAGCTATCAAGCCATGAAAACACATGGAGGAAACTTAAATGCATATTACTAGGTGAAAGAAGCCAACCTGAAAAGGCTGCATACTGTATGATTCCAACTATATGATGTGCTGGAAAAGGAAAAAAGCTATGAAGACAGTAAAAAGATCATTGGCTGCCAAGACTTAGTTGGGAAAGATAAATAGGTGGAGCACAGAAGATTTTTTAGGGCAGTGAAATGAATTTGTATGATACTATAGTGGTAGATACATGTTATCCATTTTTCATAACCGTAGAATGTACAACAGCAAGAGTTAACCCTACTGTAAGCTTGGACTTTGGTTAATAATGACGTCAACGTAGATTTGATTGTAACAAATGTACCACTCTGGTGGAGGCTGTTGATAGTGAGTGAGGCTATGAATTTGTGTGAGCAGTGGGTATATGGTAAGCTTTTGTACCTCTGGACAATTTTACTGTGAACCTAAAACTGCTCTAAAAAATAAAGACAATATAGATAAACCTGGCAGACATTATGCTAAGTGAAGTAAGCCAGACATAGGATGACAAATACTACATGGTCTCACTTATTGGTGTTATGTAGAAGAGACGAACTTATGGAAGTTTAGAGTAGAATGATGGTTATGAGAGACTGGGGGAGGGGGTGGGGATGGGATAGAATGGGAATAGCTGGTCAAAGAGCACAATTTCAGTTAGATGAGAGGAATAAGTTTTGAGATCTATTGTGCAGCAGGGTGACAATCATCAATAATAATATATTGCATATTTCAAAATAGCTAAGAAAGTAAATTTCAAATGTCTCACCACAGAAAATGATAAAGCAAGGTGATAGATATATTAAGTAGCTTGATTTAATCATTTCATATTTTGTCTATATATAAAAACATCATATTGTACCTCATAAATTTATGCAATTTTGTTTTTGTCAGTTTAAAATGATATTAATTTTTAAAATGCCCCCAAAATTCTATGGATTTTGACAAATGCATAATGTGACCTCACCACTACAATTGTTTCACTTATCACCTTGCAAAGATCCTTTGCCTTTTCATATAAACTTTATCCAGTTTATTGATATTTGCACAATAGCTTGCTGGGATTTTAATTGGGATTGTGTATGAATCTATGTATCAGTTTAGAGAGAATTGACAGCTTAATAATTCTGAGTCTTCCAATCTACCAATCTGGATTGTCTCTTCATTTATTTATATCTTTGATTTATTTCATCATTATTTAGTAGTTTTCCACTTACGGAGTCTCTTTATATTTTGTTAGATTTATGCCTAACCATTTAATCTCTTGGTATTATTGTGAAAGGTATTGATTTTTAATTTCAAATTTCAGTTCCTCATTGCTGGTATATAAGAAAGTACTTACTTTTGTGTAGTAACCTCGTGGCCTGCAACTTTGCTGTCTTTGCTTATTGCTGCCAGGAAAGTTTTGGTAGATTCTTTGAAATTTTCTACATTGACTAAATGTCATATGAGAATAAAGAGAGTTTTTAAAAAAAATTTCTAATATATATTACTTTTATTGCTTTTTCTCATCTTACTGCTGCAGTTAAACTTCCAGTACAACGCAAGTAACAGTGGAGAGAGGGGACATGTCTGCCTTGCTCTCGAACTATGCGAAAACGGCCTAGTCTCTCGCTATTAAGTATGATGTTAACTATGGGATTTTTTATCTTTCTTACGTTCTTCACCAAGTTGAGGAAGGTGCCCTCCGTTTCTTGTTTGCTGACAGGCTTGTTTTCTTTGAAACATGAATTGGTGTTGGGTTATATAATCAACTTTTTCTGCATCAATTGATATATTATTTTTCTTTTTTAGTCCTCTGATATGGTAGATTTTATTGATGGCTTTTGAATGTTACACTAGCCTCACATATATATGATAAATCCTGGTTAGTTATGGTGTATAACTTTTAAGTACTTGGTAGGATTAAATTTGGTAATATTTTGTTGAGCAATTTTGCATCTATGTTTATAAAAGGTATTGGTCTATAGTTTTCTTTTCTCAAAATGTCTTTATCTAGTTTTGGTGTTAGAGTAATGCCGACCTCTGTAGAATGAGTTGTAAAGTGTTCTCTCTGCATCTGTTTCCCAGAAGACATTGTAGACAATCGGTATCATTTCATTTTTAAATGTTAATAGAATTAACCAATAAAAATATCTGGACCCGGCGGTACTTTCTTTTAGAGAGGCTATAAATTATTGATTCAACTTATTTAATAGGTATGTGAGTATTCCAATCTATTTCTCCCTGTGTGAATTTTGGTAACCTGTGTCTTTCAAGGATTTGGTGCATTTCATCATAGTTTCAAGTTTGTTCATTTGTAGTTTTCCTTTATTATGCTTTGAATGTCCATATACTATAAGATTTTTATTTTTTATATGGATACACATATATGCACATTGTTTTAAACCTCCTTTTGGTATACTTCTACATCCTAGATAATTTACCTTGTCAGTTATTTTCCTTTTCATTATACCTCATGAGTATATAACTGTATGTGTGGTCAGTGGGCTTGGGTCAGTTATGACATGCGTGCTGTTGGGGAGATCTGGAGGGCAATGAGGAGACATCAATGTCGGAAGCTGCCCATGTTGCTGAGGAAAAGCCTAAGGGTGAACACAGTGGGAATCTGACACAGCAGGATCCTGAAACACCTTCTGTGAATTTGCCAACCAAATAAAATGTCGCTAGTGATGTGGGAGCCAGAATGTTAGGGGGATAATTGTCACTCCTGAGGAAAACAGGAACTGAGGTTGCCCAAAGGCAACGCTAGTTGACCATCCGCTCATATCCTGAGACTTTCCTTAGCCATTCAGAGATGCCAGTCCAGTTCACAGACAGGCCAGTTCACTCCTGAGGGAGGAATATAACTGTCTCTTCTGATAAACAGACTCGGTTTCATGGAATCTCTGTGAGAGGCTTAGAGTACGAAAGGGAGGGAATTTCCATTCTTGTTTTGCTTTCCCATTTCAAGGAATAAGCATGTGAGTTTTGTGCCTGGCTGTTTGGTTTTTTATTTTTTATTTTTCAATTTATTTTTTGAGACAGGGTCTTGCTCTGTTGCCCAGGCTGAAGTACAGCAGCGTGATCTCAGCTCACTGCAACCTCCCTCCTGCTCCTGGGTTCAAGTGATTTTCCTGCCTCAGCCTTCCGAGTAGCTGGGATTGGCACCCACCACCATGCTCAACTAATTTTTATATTTTTAGTAGAGATGGGATTTCACCATGTTGGCTAGGCTGGTCTCAAACTCCTGACCTCAGGTGATCCACCCACCTCAGCTTCCCAAAGTGTGGGGATTACGGGTGTGAGCCACCGCCCCCAGCTCTTTGGATTTTAATTGTATCAGCTTTAATGTCCCATTTCCCTGTTGTGAAGATTACTGTGGTGCATATACATGTGCGTATAGCTTTCTGCATTTGCACGTTCTCCTCAGGATACATTTCCAGAGGTGTAATTTCAGTTCTAAGTAGGCACATATTGATTGCTGTTGATACACCTTGTCAAACAATTTTCTTAGTCATGGGGCAATTCTAAGTATAAATAAGGTATCTTATTTTCTTCTCAAATGACTTTTATTCTATTTGGCCAAAAATGTTTCTCCGCCTGGGCATTTAGGCCAAGCGCCAGTGTACAAGGAGGAGTAGTCTTAGAGACCAAGTCAGAGGCACTGGGCTGCCAGTTCCTACATACAGTAAAACGAGAGTGGACAATCATGGTGGACCAAATGCCTCCCACTCCACTTGCCAAACATTTAGGAGGAATTTGATCTGAGAAGAGACCTGAATATCAGGATACCATAGTGCTGTTAATTGAACCTCTCTAAAGGAGAAGGTTTAAGCACATGGGGATATGGATTATCAGTTAAAAATAAAAAGGCATTTGTCAACTGAAAAAGCTGAAGAAATATTGGTACCATGCATTCTTTAAAACCTGCTTTATTTAGAAATTACAAAGAGCAAAGAGCAGAGAATTCATCACAGGGAGACAGACTGTATACATCATACGACTAGTCACTTGCGCTTCCATGGATACTGCAGGGGGAGTTCACAATACTTTTAAGGTAGGGAGTTTGGGGGCCAATGGAAAATAAGTGGAAGTTGTTCTGACATAAGCCCCAGGCAGTTTTCAGTAATGAAAAGGAGCAGAGATCATTTTCTTATCATGCTCAGCCTCAGAGATAACAATTTTGGAGGCAAGAAATTAATAATTTAGTAACAGAGTGAAGCTCCAGTGGTGATTACATCATGATGTAAAATCAGAGGTTGATCTGATGGTGAGCAATGGGTGCTCAGATGGGGCTGGTATAGACAGACGAAGTGAGGGCACTAAGCATCCATCCCCAGCTCTACCTGGGAGAGCAGGGGAGACTGGAAGCCAGGAGAGGACAGGCAGCCTGAGGAGAGGGCTCTGCAGCCAGAGAGGGGCCTGAGAACTGTGGGACTGAGAGCTGGTGGCAGCAATTCAGTGCTTGTAGCTCTTCCTGCTGGAGGAGGAGGTGGTGGTGTACTTGATGGTGGAACTGCCGCCTCCAACAGAGCTGAGGCCACCGCCAATGGCTCTGCCGCTGCTGGAACTGAAGCCACCTCCAACGCCAAGACCACTGCCATAGGAGTAGCTGCTTCCTCCACCCAGGCCTAAGCCACTGCCGACACCGCTGGCACCGCCATAGCCACTGGAGACGGTGGATTGTACCACAGCTGTGGTGGGGAGGGGACAAGGACACAAGAAGCCATGGTGAGCTCATCCTGTCAGCCTGAGCCCAGTCAGAAGAGTGCAAGGGCAGGGGAGGAAGGCAAGCAAAGATACTTACAGATGTTGACTTGTCCAACGCCTTCGCCATTCAGCCTGTGGAGAGGAACACAGGGAGGGTGAGACCTCAGAGAGCCCTTCCTTCCCTGGACCAGTGTGGGCAGCCTCGGTGTGTGGAAGAGTCCATGGGAAACAGCTCTTTTAGTTTTCTCTCAAGAAAAGCAATTATGGCCATGGGCAGTGCACCCTAGAGTTGTACTCAGTGCCAGGCACCTTGAAGATGGACTCAACTGTTGGAGGAAGCCGCGTCAGTTACCCACCTGCACTCCTCGCCCTCCAGCAGCTTGCGGTAGGTGGCAATCTCCACGTCCAGGGCCAGCTTCACGTTCATCAACTCCTGGTACTCCTTCAGCAGCCGGGCCAGGTCCTGCTTGGCCTTCTGCAGGGCATCCTCCAGCCCTTCCAGCTTGTTCTTGGCATCCTTGAGTGCCATCTCCCCACGCTGCTCAGCATCAGCAATGGCGGCCTGCAGGCTGGCACACTAGGAGGGGAAAGGAGGAGAAGGAACTTATTGCCTCCTCCTCCAGAGAAGGCTGGCTCTTGTTTAGTGAACAAGGGTCCTGTAACCCAAAATTGACAGAGAATGAGCTCTGACTCTTCCTGTCCAGTGTTTTTCCATTTGGCAATATTTGTCTAGTCTGGGAGTCAAGTGACAAAGTCCTATGCCCCTTGTATTAAGCACCTGCATGAGAATGTGCTCTGTGTCTGATGGGAGACAATACAATGGACCCAAAAACAAGGTATATGGAAGATGAAGGCCCAGGTTTGTACTGAGTGCTGTTTTCAAAACTACAACAAGAAAAATTTTGAGGAATACATCTGGATGCCACATTAAAATATACAAAATTGTGACTATCTGTAGGTGAGGTGATGACTTTTTACTTGACTGTTGAGACCTGGCCTTGCTCATGCCTCAGAGGCTCATCCTCTTGAGTGGGATTCACTTCTCTATTGAGTTCTCAATGAGGGCAAGAACTATATATGTTCCTCACTCTAGTGTTGGTTTACTTTTCAAAAATTATCTCAAATAATAGCTAATGACTGCCTAATGGGTCTAGCAAAAAATGATACTTCTCTACTTCATTGCCCGGCACCATACCTGCTTCTTGACGTGGTCGATCTCAGATCTCAGCCTCTGGATCATGCGGTTGATCTCAGCAATCTCCTGCTTGGTGTTGCGCAGGTCGTCCCCATGTCTGCCCGCTGTGACCTGCAGCTCCTCGTACTGCAGTCCAGAGGTGGAGAGAGAGACAGTGTCTACGGGTTCTTACCTGGCTAACGATGACTTTCACTTGTGTATCATATATGTCATGAAGTGGACCTAATGGCTTCTCCCCAAGGAACTTGAGGAGAAGCTGATGTTATGTGGTGGGTGGATACTAAACACTGGAGTCACAGACCATCCTCATTATGGCACCATTGTCTGCCTAGTTTCTTTAGGGAGTAGAAATTTTCTGTACCATTTTCTAAAAGTCAGCAATCAGGATGAAGCTAAATGCAGAGATGACTATGTCATTGTCTATGGTAGCTTTCCTCCTGCGTTGGGTTCTTTTTCCTTCTTGACTTGGGTGTAAGTTCCGCAAATGTCTACTCTAATAGTGCAGGTGCACGTCCTGTGAGAGGACCCTGGCTTCCTGTAAGGGGATGTCCCCAATGAAGTCTGCAGTTCTCTGGCATTCAGAGCTGGACACAGGGATTCCTCAGCGGCTGCCCACCCTCTGCTCACCTTGGTCTGGTACCAGGACTCGGCCTCAGCCCGGCTCCTCTGAGCAATCTCCTCGTATTGGGCCTTGACCTCGGCGATGATGCTGTCCAGGTCCAGGTTGCGGTTGTTGTCCATGGACAGCACCACGGATGTGTCTGAGATGTGGGTCTGCATCTGGGACAGCTCCTGCAGAACAGAAGGTCATAAGATCAACTTCACTTCTGACATTTACAGAGATACCCAGCCCTATACATCTTCTCCCCTTTGCAGACCCCATCAGAGTAAACAGAAGGATGGTGGAGATGCTTACTGCTTCATACAAGGCTCTCAGGAAGTTGATCTCATCTGTGAGAGTGTCTGCCTTGGCTTGCAGTTCAACCTTGTTCATGTAGGCAGCATCGACGTCCTGGGGAAAGAGCCAACAACCTGGAGTTACCTGAGCGCAGCTTCCCAATCTACCCATCTTCTAGTTCCCCTACCGATTCTCCTCTCCCAGGTGAGTGACGACACAGAACCACTTCTGTCCTTCTAAGTGAATTTGAACCCCCGACTTCATCTGCTCACCTTCTTCAGAGTCACAAATTCATTCTCTGCTGCCGTGCGCTTGTTGATTTCATCCTCATATCTGCAGGAAGGAAGGCATGGGATATATTAGAGCCAGTGGGTAGGATGAAACAGAAAAGCAGCCTGGGATCCAACATTTTCCCAAATGGAATATATTCTAATTGAGCTTTCCTGCCACAGGGCACCTAAGGGACGATTTTTGCTTCTCCTAAATTTGTCACTTCTTTAATCTCGCCATCCTCTCATAACCATTTGTGGTTCTTGCAGGTTTGCTCCTAGGGACTAATTTGTGCTTTCCGTTTCCATGGACATGGGTTGTGAGGGATCCCACCCCCATCTGGCCCTGGTCACCCAATGGTCTTGAAGTGTGTGCTGCAGGAAATTGAGTCCATTTCTCCTATTTAACTCACTTGTTCTTGAAGTCCTCCACCAGGTCCTGCATGCCTCTGAGCTCCGAGTCCAGGCGGCCCCGTTCCCCAACGATGCTGTCCAGCTGCCTCCTGAGGTTGTTGATGTACTGCTCGAACAACGGCTCCAGGTTCTGCCTCACGGTCTTGGTGCCCTGCTCCTGCAGCAGGGTCCACTTGGTTTCCAGAACCTTGTTCTGCTGCTCCAGGAACCGCACCTGGAGGGGAAGCAAGACGGTCATTTTCCAGGCAAAGGAAGGAAGAAAAAGTGTCTGGTATCTGGTTTCCTGGCAGGTCCAGGAGGTCCCCACGGTGCTGGGCTACTACAGTGCATGTAGAGAGGCTCAGGCTGGGCTCTGCTCCCCCAACCCCTTCTCCTTTGCACCCCACCAATCTCACTAGAGAAATTGTCCCACGGACCATTGAGATGTGTGTTCTCACGCTGTAAGCTATTGATGGTATCAGTGAGTTTCAACATTTCTTCGTTTTCTTTTTCCAAGCACAGTCACAAATCTAGTTTAAAAATACTGTTTACCTGATGTGTTGTACAGTTTTTATTACTGATAGGACCTCAATTAGGAGGGATATTAGATGTTGCCTTATGATTAGATTCCAGTCTAATTTCTGATTTAGTGTGGTTTCTCCCCTCAAATATTCTGATGTTATGATCATTCTCTGTTTTTAAAATTAATTAGCATTTCTCTGTGTTTTATAGTTGTTTCTATGCCCATTTTTTCTTAATCCAGCCAGATTATCTTTTTCTTTTCTTTCTAAATTTTTTTCCTCTTACTCAGAACGCATAGTGTAATTTACCAGCTCATATACTCCTGGCATTTGCTTTGTAATCTCTTAGACACTTTAGAGGGAAGAGTTAACCTACTCCACTCTCCGATGGCCTCATCTGTGCTTCAGGGTTGTGAAAAGTTGTGGCTCTCCCTAGGCAGGAGTGAGAACCAATCCGGAGATCCCATGTGGGAGTGATGCCAGTCCCTGCTGCAGGCTGTGCACCGGAAGCCACGTGCACTCTCTGCAGAGCTGGGCTGAGTCCCCTTCTCCCTCCCTCCTAGGTCTCCCTGGCAGGAATGTGTTCCTCCTCTGGTCTGGGGACCCTGAAGTGCCCCGTGGAGGGCATG
>NW_012100098.1:997672-1016546 GCF_000951045.1 Mandrillus leucophaeus | reverse complement strand
GATCTCAGCACAATAAGAGCATTCTCAGTTCATGAAGTTGGAGTTAGTCACTGTCTCTAGCAAAGGTTCTGCATGCTAGGCTGTTTATCAACATGCTCCGAGAGCTTTCCTCTTCCCAGTCTGACTTTCTTCCAGCAGATATATTGGAGATCACAAGCACTGTATTGCAAATTCCTTAACAGAAATATTACCATTTTCCTTGTAATTATTTTTCCTTCTAAGTGCAATTTCAAACATGCAGAGTAGCAGAACAACACAATGGGCCTGTATATACCTATTACCTGTTTCCATGATGATTACCTTATGTCCAGTCTTATATCTTGTATATTTCCACCCAATTCCCTTATCAATGTTAAATTTTTTTAAATCCCCAAAATATTTGGGATTTAATTCAATGTTTATGCAATATTAATCTCTAAATGATAGGTCTTTTAAAAATATAACTGAAATGTTATTTTGTATTTTAAAAGTTTATGTATTTATTAAGTCTTCGCCCTCAAGGAGTTGACTCTAATAAAGATGACAAATAACACAAAAGGAGATAGAAGACATCGCCTCTAGTGGCATCACTGAGCTAGAAAGAAAGTAATGCTTGACTAGGAAGAAAAGAGCACAGAGAGGGGGTGTAGAGGGGACAGTGGGGAAGGGTATTTTTTTTTTTTTTTTTAAGACAGAGTCTTGCTCTGTCGCCCAGGCTGGAGTGCAGTGGTACGATCTGGGCTCACTGCAACCTTCACCTCCCAGGTTCAAGAGATTCTCTCACCTCAGCCTCCTGGGTAGCTGAGATTACAGGCGCTCGCCACCAAGCACAGCTAATTTTTTGTATTTTTAGTAGAGATGGGGTTTTGCCATGTTGGCCAGGCTGGTCTCGAACTCCTGACCTCAGGTGATCCACCCGCCTCAGCCTCCAAAAGTGCTGGGATTACAGGCACGAGTCACCACACCCAGCCAATTTATGTATTTATTAACATCAATATGTCTATTCAATTCTCCAATGTCCTTGTTTATTTATTGCCTTATGGTTTACAATTCATTTGTTGATGAGACCAGATTAATTGTCCTGAGTAGTATTTCAGTCTTTGGGGTTTGTTCATTGCTTACTCACAGTGTTTCATTTAAGATGCTACTGTGTCCTCTATATTTCCTGCAAACTGATCATTAAAACTTGAAGCTTAATAAGACTCTCATATATTTAGACTTTCCAGATGTGGGTGTAATAGAATGCCTATTTAAATATTGAAAATTGGCCGGGTGCAGTGGCTCACACCTGTAATCCCAGCACTTTCAGAGGCTGAGGCGGGCGAATCACCTGAAGTCAGGAGTTTGAGACCAGCCTGGCCAACATGGTGAAACCCCATCTCCACTAAAAATACAAAAATTAGCGGGTGTGGTGGTGTAAGTCTGTAATCCCAGCTACTACTCCAGAGGCTGAGGTGGGAGGATCCCTTGAACCTGGGAGGCAGAGGTTGCAGTGAGCTGAGATTGCACCACTGCACTCTAGCCTGGGTGACAGAGCGATACTCTGTCTCAAAAAAATAAATAAAATGAAAAACAAAAATACTGAAAATTGTTATTTACACACTTATTTATATGTTTATAAATTGAATATGTAATAAATGTTTAAGGGGAAAATGCATACTAAAGCCATTCCCCAGTCACACAAACATTTTATGTGGAAGTAAGCACTGTTACCAAGTCCTTGTGTATCCTTCTAGTAACTTTACTTGGATATGTTTCTGAGCTTTTTCTGGGGAATATGTAAGATGTGTGTATTTGTATGTGTGTGTGTATATGTGTATGAGAGAGAAGACAGAGGGTGAGAGAGGAGGGGGAGTTTTATATGTAAAGAGTAAGCCCCCTTGAAAAGTACATATAGGTGAATTATAGCTAAAGAGAGAGAGAGGTTTGTCTGTGAGTTTTTTATATTAAATTTGCATACATATATAAAATATTTTAAAATTATATACATATTAAACAATATACATGTATTATCTTCCAATTAAGTTTGTGTTGTCTCTACTTTGCCTTCCAAATCTATTTTTTTCTCTTTATTCTTTTACCACTCTGTGATCCCTTTTTTTCTCTTTGCTTTTCTCCATCTTTTCCTATATGTCAATTACTGTGCCTTCAGCAATATCTTTCTTTCCTCTTTGTGCTGCTTTCAGTTGGTCTTCGTTTCTATTGCTCTTTATTGTTTCAACATATTGTCCCTTAGTTCTCTTATTTTATGGAGGTGATCATTTAATTGAAATTTTTTTGCTAGCATTTTATCGTGCCTTTTTTCTGTTGAACATTCTTTAAGTGCCTTTTTTTGTCTCACTCCTTTCAGTTTTAAATGCATAGATCTTTTGTGGATCCTGGAATGGTTCCTTTCCAACTGGTGCTCATTTTTAATGAGATGAGCATCCTCTGGGGCTAGGGGCTACCATTTACAGGACGTATTATGGGAGAAGGGACCAAGGGCATATTCAGGGGGGTTGGAATTCTCATTATGACACAAGGCTGTGTGAATAATTCTTTTAAACATCAATTCAACCAAGCCAACAAAGATCACTGCAGCTCACAAATCACAGGCTCTCTGCTTTCTTTGCCTTACCAACAAAATGATGTCAATGGGCAACAAAATGCTGTCAACATGACTGGGCCACAGGGTACCCAGATATTTGCTCAAACACTATTCTGGATGTGTCCCTTTAGATGCTTCTGTATGAGATTAAAATCTGAATCTGAATTGTTAGACTGAGTAAAGCAGGTTACCCTTCCTAACGTGGGTGGGCCTGTTTAGTCAGGTAAAGGCATAAATATAATACAAAGACTGAGTAAGTGGATAATCTTCCTGCATGACTATCTTCAAACTGGAACATTGGATTTTTGTTTTTATACTGCCCTCAGACTTTATCTAAAATATCTGCTTGTTCTGGGTCTCAAGCCTGTGGTGTTTTGGATTGAAGCTACACCATCAAATCTCTGGAATCCTTGAGATTGAGTCTGGAACTGGAACATCGGCTCTCCAACTTGCCATCTTGGGACTTGTTAACCTCCAAGACAACAACAGCCGATTGTTAATAATAATAATTCTTTCTCTCTTATCTATTAATCAATCAATCATCTATCTATCTATATATGTGTGTGTGTGTGTATAACCAAAAGGATATCTCTTTATATGTGTGTGTGTGTGTGTGTGTATAAGCTGAACTTCATTAAAATTTCAATGCTTGAGACTTTGCACAAAACACTGCCAAGAGAATGAGAAGTCAAGCCACAGTGTAAGAATATGTTGGCAAAAGACATATCTGATAAAGTACTGTTACCGAAACTATACAAAGAACTCTTAAAATTAACAATAAGAAAAAACCTGGTTGTAAAACGGACCAGAGTGTTTAACAGATGCATAACCGAAGCAGATATACAAATGACAAATAAGCATATGAAAGATGTTCAACATTATATGTCATCAGGTAAGTTGAAATTTAAAAAAACAATGAGATAACACTACACGCCTATTCAGATGTTTAAAATCCAGAGCACTGAGAATACCACATACTGGTGAAGATGTGGAACAACAGGAACTCTCATTCATTGCTTGTGGAATTGCAAAATGGCATGGCCACTTTGGGAGACAGTTTGGCAGTTTCTCCCAAAACTAAACCTACTTTTACCATACAATTCATCTACTGAACTCATTAGTATTTACCCAAATGAATTGAAAGTATATGCCCATTTAGAAACCTGCACACAGATTGATGTGGTTTGGATTTGTGTCCCCACCCAAATCTTATGTTGAATGGTAATCCCCAATGTTGGAGGAGGAACCTGGTGGGAGGTGATTAGATGTTGGTGGCAAACTTCCCCCTTTCTGTTTGCATGATAGAGAGTGAGTTCTCATGAGGTCTGGTTGTCTAAAAGTGTGTAGCAGTTTCCCCTTCTCTCTCTCTTCCTTCTGTTGCAGTCACGTAAGACATGCCAGCTTCTCCTTCACCTTCTACCATGATTGTAAGTTTCCTGAGGCCTTCCCAGAAGCAGAGGTCTATAGAGCCTGCATAATTGTGAGCCAATTAAACCTTTTTTCTTTATAAATTATCCAGTTTCAGGTATTTCTTTATAGCAGTGAGAGAAAGGACTAACACAGAGATATTTATAGTAGCTTTATTACCAATTGTCCAAACTAGTGTGAAAGGAAAATAAATCTTGGGATCCCCAAATCACTAAGCTAAAGGGAAAAGTCAAGCTGGGAACTGCTTAGGGAACCTGCCTCCCATTCTATTCAGAGTCAACCATCTGTATTCACTGAGATATACGCATATCTGATTGCTTCCTTTGGAAAGACCAATGAGAAACTCAAAAGAATGCAACTGTTTGTCTCTTAGCTACCTATAACCTGGAAGCCTCCCTCCCAGCTTCAAGTTGTCCCATATTTCAGACTGAACCAATATACCATCTTATATTGATTGATGTCTCATGTCTCCCTAAAATGTATAAAACCAAGCTGTTCCCCAACCATCTTGGACACATGTTGTCAGGACCTCCTGAGGCTGTTACATGGTGCGCATCTTTAACTTTGGCAAAAAAAAAAAACTTCCTAAGTTGACTGAGACCCGTCTCAGATATTTGGGGTTCACACTAGGAAGCAATTAATATGCCTTTTAGTAGGCGGATAGTAAACAAACTGTGGCCTATCAAGACAATGGAATATTCAACGCTAAAAAGAAATGAGCTGTCAAGCCATGAAAAGACATGTAGGAAATTTAGATGCATGTTGCCAAGTGAAAAAAGCCAATCTGAAAAGGCTACGTATTGTATGATTCCTGCTAGATGGTATACTTTAGGCACAACTATGAGGACAGTAAAAAGATTATTGGCTGTTAGTGGGGGAGGAAGAATGAATACGCTTAGAATAGAGGATTTTCAGGGTAGTGAAACTAACCTGTATGATACAATAATGGTAGCTAAATGTCATAATACATTGTTCAAAATCCATAAAATGTACAACACTAAGATCAAAACTAATCTGTATGATATAATAATGGTAAATAAATGTCATAATACGTTGTTCAAAATCCATAAAATGTACAACACTAAGAATGAACCCTAATGTAAACTATGAACTTTGGATAATAATGGCATGCCAATGTAGATTCATTGGTTGCAAAAAATATACTTCTTTGTTTGGTGTTGTGAATGGGTGAAGCTCTGAATTTGTATGGGCAGGGGATATATGCTAAATCTTTGTATCTTCTGGACTATTTGGTTGTGAACCTAAAACTGCTCTAAGAAATAAAGATAATATGGTGTGGCTGAGTCCCCAACCAACTCACATCTTGAATTGTAGTTTTCATAATCCCCATTTGTCACGGAAGGGACTCAGTGGGAAGTGATTGGATCATGGGAGTTGATGCTTCCCCGATGCTCTTCTCAAGATAGTGAGTGAGTCTCATGAGATCTGATGGTTTTATAAGCATCTAACATTTCCCCTGCTTGCACTCATTCACTCTCCTTCTGCCCTGTGAAGAGGTGCCTCTGATTGCAAGTTTCCTGAGAACCCCCTAGCCATGCAGAACTGTGAGTCAATTAAGCCTCTTTTTTTATGAATTACCCAGTCTCAGATATTTCTTCATAGCAGCAAAAGAAAGGGCTAATACAGTAAATTGTTACCACAGAAAGTGGGTTGCTGCTATAAAGATACCTGAAAATGTGGAAGTGATTTTGGAACTGGGTAACAGGCAGAGGTTGGAACAGTTTGGAGGGCTGAGAAGACACAAAAATGTGGGAAAGTTTGGAACTTTCTAGGGACTTGTTGAATGGCTTTAATCAAACTACTGACAGTGATATGAATGATTAAGTCCAGGCTGAGGTGGTCTCAGATAAAGATGAGGACCTTGTTGGGAACTAGAGTAAAGGTCCCTCTTGCTATGTTTCACAAAGAGACTGGAGGCATTTTGACCCTGCCCTAGAGATCTGTGGAGCTTTAAACTTGGGAGAGATGATTTAGGGTATCTAGTGGAAGAAATTTTTAAGCAGCAAAGCATTCAAGAGGTGACAGAGAATAAAAGTTTGGAAATTTTGCAGCCTGATGATGCAGCAGAAAAGAAAAACCGATTTTATGGGGAGAAATTCAAGCCCTCTACAGAAATTTGCATAAGTGACAAGAAGGTGAAAGTTAATCATCAAGACAATCGGGGAAATGTCTCCAGAGCATGACAGAGACCTTCACAGCAGCCCCTTCCATCACAGGCCCAGAGGCCTAGGAGGGAAAAATGGTTTCCTGGACTGGGCCCAGGGCCCCCCTGCTCTATGCAGCCTTGGAACATGGTGCCCTGCATCCCAACTGCTTCAGCTCCAGCTGTGGTTAAAAAAGGTCAAGGTACAACTCAGGCCATTGCCTCAGAGGATGCAAGCACCAAGCCTTGGTGGCTTCCATGTGGTGTTGAGCCTGTGAGTTCACAGAAGTCAAAAATTAAGGTTTGGGAACCTCTGCCTAGATTTCAGAGGGTGTATGGAAACGCCTGGATGTCCAGGCAGAAATTAGCTGTAGGGGTGAAGCCCTCATGGAGAATCTCTGCCTGGGCAGTGTGGAAGGGAAATATGGGGTTGGAGCCCCAATACAGAGTCCCCACTGGGGCACTGCCTAGTGGTGCTGTCAGAAGCAGGCCACTGTCCTCCAGACCTGAGAATGATAGATCCACTGACAGCTTGTACTGTGTGCTTGGAAAAGCCACAGGCACTCAATGCTAGCCTGTGAAAGCAGCCAGGAGGAGGGGCTGTACCCTGCAAAGCCACAGGGGCAGAGCTTCCCAAGGCCATGGTAGCCCACTTCTTGCATCAGTGTGACGTGGATGTGAGACATGGAGTCAAAGGAGAACATTTTGGAACTTAAAAGTTTAATGACTGCCCTATTGGATTCTGGGCTTGCATGGGGCCTGTAGCCCCTTCGTTTTGGCCATTTTTTCCCACTTAGAATAAGGTGTATTTACCCAATGCCTATACTCCCATTGTATCTTGGAAGGAACTAACTTGTGTTTGATTTTTACCAGCTCACAGGTGGAAGGGACTTGTCTTGTCTCAGATGAGACTTTGGACTTGTACTTTTGCATTAATGCTGGAATGAGTTTAGAATTTGGGGGACTTTTGGGAAGACATGATCATGTTTTGAAATATGAGGACCTGAGATTTGGGAGGAACCAGGGGTGGAATTATATGGTTTGGTTGTGTCCCTACCCAAATCTCATCTTGAATTGTAGTTCCCATAATCCCCACGTATTCTGGGAGGGACTCAGTGGGAAGTGATTGGATCGTGGGGGCAGTTTCCCCTATACTGTTCTCATAACAGTGAGTGAGTTCTCATGAGATCTGATGGTTTTATAAGCATCTGGCTTTTCCTCTGCTTGCACTCATTCTCTCTCCTGCTACTCTGTGAAAAGGTGCGTTACACCATGATTGTAAGTTTCCTGAGGCCTCCCCAGCCATGCAGAACTGTGAGTCAATTAAATCCCTTTTCTTTATGAATTTCTCAGTTTTGGATATTTCTTCAAAGCAGGATAAGAATGGACTAATACAAAAGACATGATGGAGGACATCATGGTAAATGAAAAAAGGCAGGTATAGGAATACCACATGACCACACTTACATGTGAAATCTTAAAAAGTCAAATTTCATGGATATAGAGAACAGAACGATAATTACTAGAGACTGGGTCAAAGGTCTAGAGAATAGAATGATGGTTACTGGAGACTGGGTCAAAGGGTACAAATGGTACAAGCTTTGTCAAAGGGTCAATTAGACAGGAGGAATAAGTCTTGAGATCTGTTTCACAGCAGGGTGACCATAGTAATAACATACTGCACATCTCAAAATAACTAGAGGGGTAAATTTCAAATATTTCACCCTACAAAAAATGACATGAGATGTTAATTTGCCTGTTTTAATCACTCCACATTGTGTGTGTGTGTGTGTGTATACACATATGTAAACATCATATTGAACTTCATAAATGTATATTCTTACTTTTTCAATTAAAATAATATTAATTTTAAAACAAAAAATTTGTGGGTTTTGGCAAATGTATATCATTATTTCATCACTACAGTTGTTTCACTTATTCACATTGCAAAGATCTATTTTCTTCACATACAATCTTTATTCAGTTTGTTGAAACTAGCCTGCTAGGATTTTTACTGAAATTATGTTGAATCTATACATGAAGTTAGAAAGCATTGACAGCTTAATAATATTGAGTCAATTCAATTAATAATATTGAATATGTAATACTCCTTCATTTATTTACCTCTTAGATTTCTTTAATCATTATTTAGTAGTTTCTACCTACAGCTACTTTTCTATATATTTTGTCAGATTTATGCCTAAGTACTTAATCTAATTGTGCTATTGTGAATAATATTGATTTTTAATTTCAAATTTCAGTTCTTTATTGCTGGTATATAAGAATGTACTTACTTTTTGGCCAGGTGTAGTGGCTCACACCTGTAATCCCAACACTTTGGGAGACCGAGACAGGTATATTGCTTGAGCCCCATAGTTCAAAACCAGTCTGGGCAATATGGTGAAATCCCATCTATACAATAAATACAAAAAATCAGCCATGCATGTTGGCATGCACCTGTAGTCCCAGCTACTTGTGTGGCTAAGGTGGGAGGCTCACTTGAACCAGGGAGGTCAAAGCTACAGTGAGCTGTGATCATACCACTGCACTCTAGCTTGGATAATAGAACAAAACTCTGTCTCAAAACAAAAACAAAATTGAAACAAAACCAAAAAAGCAAAGAATGTACTTACTTTTTATAGTAACCTTTTTTTATGCAGTTTTGCCGTCTTTGCTTATTATTTCCTGGAAGTTTTTGGCAGATTCTTTAGAATTTTCTACATAGATTATAACGTCATATGAGAATAAAGACAGTTTTATTTCTTCATTTCTGTCTAACTTTTATTTCTTTTTCACATCTTCTTGCTCTAGTTAGACTTCAGTACATTATGAGTAACAGCGGGAGAGGACATGCTTGCCTTGTTCTTAGTCTAGGGGAAAAGGGTCCAGTCTCTCACCATTAAGTGTGATGTTATTAGCTGTGGAATTTCCTAGACATTCTTTCCCAAGTTTAGGAAGTTGTCCCTATTCTTTACTTTCTGAGAGTTAATTTTTTTTAACTTGAATGAGTGTTAGGTTGTGTTTCATACCTTTTTGGCATCAATTGTTATAATCACTTAATTCTCCTTCTTTATTCCTTTGATGTAGTGAATTGCATTGATTGATTTTCAATGTTAAACTAGGCTTACATATCTGAAATAAATCCCACTTGTTCCAGACGGCGGGTGAGTTCAAACTTGAACATCCGGTCCTGTAACGGCTGCTGGTGCTCAAAGGTGGTGCTGTTCCTGTCAATCACCACGCACATGTTGGTGTTGGACGTCACGATGACGGGCGTGGGGTCGATCTGGGCCGATGACTTGCACTTTTGGTCGACAGGTACCTTGCTGCCGCCCAGGATGGCCTTGGCTGACTCTACGACCTTGGCGGTCATCTTGCCCTCCTCCCACCAGATCACCATTTTGTCGAGGCAATCGTTGAACGGAAAGTTCTCATTAGTCCAGTTCACGCAGCCGTAAAAGGGCACCGCGTGAGCAATGGCTTCCGCAATGTTGGTCTTGCCCGTGGTAGCAGGCCCAAACAGCCAGATGGTATTCCGCTTCCCGAATTTCTTCTGAGCCCAGCCCAGAAAGACGGAGGCCGTGTACTCGGGGTCGTAGCCGTTCATTTGTAAAATCCGGTAAATGCGGTTCTGCTCAATGTCCTCCACGGGCTGCTGTCCAATCAGGTAGTCCGGAGCCATTTTTGTCAGGCTCATAATTTTAGAGGCATTGTCCAAAGCGGCCTTAATCTGAGACCGGGAATTTGACACGGCGTTGAAGGAGATGTAGGAAGCCTGGTCCTCCTGGATCCATTGCTTTTCTGACGTGATCCCCTTGTCCACGAGCCACCCGACCAGCTCCATGTATCGCGTGGAGGTTTTTGACCGGATCACAGGCGCGTCAGAATTTGGGTTCAAATTTTCTTTGTTCTGCTCCTGAGTCTGACTGACATGCGTCAGGTGCTGAGCCACCAGCCGTTTGCGCTCCGCGAGGTTCGAACACGCGCTTATATACTCCTCCATGTTAGTCCACGCCCACTGAAGTTCCGGTTGGGTTTTGGGGAGCAGGTAGTTGGGAATATAGCACTCGTCCACCACCTTGTTCCCGCCACCGGCGCCATTACACATTTTTGTGACCGCGAACCAGTTCGGCATGGTCGACTCGATCCCGCGGTAAATGTGCTGAACCAGCTTATCGCGAATCTGACTCACAAAACGGCCTAGCACCATGCTCTTCACCCCGGTAGTCTCCACAAGCACGTGGAGGTGAAAACAGATTGCCCCCTTTTCAAATTGAACAAAAAAGAGGGCCTCCGGGGCCTTACTCACACGGCGCCATTCCGTCAGAAAGTCGCACTGTAGCTTTTCGGCCATGGTCAGGGGTGTCTGCTCAATCAGATTCTGATCCATGTCAGAATCCGGGGGCAACTCCCATTCCTTCTCAGCCACCCAGTTCACAAAGCTGTCAGAAATACCCGGTAAATGCTCGTCCAGGTCACTAGGGATCTTCATCACAATCTCGTAGAAGCCCAGCATGGCTGCTGCTCCTTTGAATTTCGCGGGAAAATGGAGCCTGTGCATGCTCACTCGGGCTTATATACCCTGCCTGACCACGTGGTGTCGCAAAATGTCGCAAAAGCACTCACGTGACCCCTAATACCGGACCTGCCTAACCCTGTGACGTCACTTACGTCATGACTCCTCCCCTCGCCAAACCCCTAGTGATGGAGTTGGCCCCTCCCTCTATGCGCGCTCGCTCGCTCGGTGGGGCCGGATGTGCAAAGCGCGTCCGTCTGGCGACCTTTGGTCTTTATATACTTGGTTGGATTCATTTTGGTAATATTTTCTTGAACACTTTTGTGTCTATGTTTATAATAGGTATTGATCTGTAGGTTTTCTTTCTTGAAATGTCTTTATCTAGTTTTAATGTAAGTGTTATACCGGCTTCCATATAATGAATTAGAAAGTGCTGTCTTGCTTCTATTTTCTGAAAGAGATTGTAGAGTATTGTTGTCATCTCATTTTTTAAATTCTCCTAGAGTGAACCAATGAAAATATCCCAATCCTTTCTTTATTGCAAGGTTATATATTATTGTTTCAATTTATCTAATAGGTATATGGATATTCTGATTGTCAGTTTATCCTTGTGAGATATTTGGTATTTTGTGTCTTCAAGGTTTAGCCCATTTAATCTAAGTTTACAAGTTGTTTATAACATGAAAGTCCTTTAAAATTTTAATTTTAATAGACGAATAATAATTGTACATCTTCATGAGGTACATAGTGATGTTTCTATGCATATAATATATAGTGATCAGATCAGGTAATTAGCATATCTATTGTTTCAAACATTTAGCATTTCTTTGTGTTGAGAACTTTCAATATCCTCCTTCCAGCTGTTTGAAACTAGATACATTGTCAACTATAGTCATCCTACAGTGATATAGAACACTAGAACTTATTCCTCCAAAGTAGCTGTAATTTTACCTCTTTTAACAAATCTGTCTCTATCCCACCCTTCCTCCTACCCTTCCTATCCTCTAGTATCCTCTGTCCTACTTTTCACTTCTCTAAGATCAAGTTTTTTAAGCTTCCACATATGAGCAAGAATGTGTGGTGTTTAACTTTCTGTCCCTGGCTTATTTCACTTAAGATAATATCTTCCAGTTCCATTCATGTTGCCATGAATGACAAGATTTCACTCTTTATTATGGCTGGATAGTATTCCATAGTGTGTATATACCACATTTTCTTTATCCATTCATCTGTTGTTGGACACCTAGGTTGATTCTGTATCTTGACTATTGTGAATAGTGCTGCAATAAACATGAGGTTCAGATATCTCTTTGATATCATGATTTCCTTTCCTTTGGATAAATTCTCAGTAGTGAGATTGCTGGATCATATAGTAGTTCTATTCGTAGTTGTTTTGGGAGCCTCCATACTGTTCTCCATAGTTGCTGTGGTAGTTTACATTCTCACCAGCAATGTATAAGAGTTTTCTTTTCTCTGCATCCTTGTCAGCTTTTTTTTTTTTTTTTTTTTTGTCTTTTTTATAATAACCATCCTAACTGGGGTGAGATGATAGCTCATTGTAGTTTTGATTTGCGTTTCCCTGATGATTAGTGATGTCAAACATTTTATCATATGTTTGTTCGCCATTCGTATGTCTTCTTTAGATAAATGTCTGTTCAGATCACTTGCCAATTTTTAAATTGAATTGTTTGCTGTTTTGCTGTTGAGATGTTTGAGTGCCTTATATATTCTGGATACTGTTGGATGAAGACTCAACAAATATTTTAGTCTCATTCTGTAGGTTGTCTTTTCACTCTGTTGATTGTTTCTTCTGCAGTACAGAAGCTTTTCAGTTTTATACAATCCCATTTGTTTATTTTTGCTTTCATTGCCTGTGCCTTTGAGGTCTTATTTATAAAATATTTCCAAGACCAATGTTCTGAAGTGATTCCCTTATGTTTTCTTCTGTAGTTTTATCATTTTGGGTCTTACATTTAGCTCTTTCATTCATTTTGAGTTGATTTTTATATAAAATGAGAGGTAGGACTCTAGTTTCATTCTTTTGCATATGGGTATTCAGTTTTCCCAGCACCATTTATTGAAAAGGTTGTTTTTATCCCTAACAAGTGTTGTTGAAAACTTAGTCAAAAATCCGTTGGCCATAGATATGTAGATTATTTCCTGGGTTCTCTATTCTGTTCCATTGGTCTCTGTGTCTGTTTTTATGCCAGTATCATGCTATTTTTCTTACTACAGCTTTGTGATGTATTTTGACATCTTGTAGTATAATAACTTCAGCTTTCCTCTTTTTGATCAGGATTGCTTTGGTTATTGGGCATGGGGTGGTGGTCTTTTGTGGTTCCATACAAATTTTAGAATTTCTTTTCTATTTCTGTAAAGAACTTCATTGATATTTTGACAGGGATTGCATTAATCTGTAGATTGCTTTGGGTAGTATTGTCATTTTAACAATATTAATTTTTCCAATCCATGAGCATGGGATATCTTTCCATTTGTATGTATGTTCTTCAATTTACTTCATCAGAGTTTTGTAGTTTTCCTTGCAGAAGTTTCTCACCTTCTTGGTTAAATTTATTCCTGGAAATTTTATTTCATTTTTATAGTTATTGTAAATGGGATTGCCTTCTTGATTTTTTTAGCTAGTTTTGTTTTTGGGTTTAGAAATGTTACTGGTATTTGCTTATTAATTTTGTATCCTGCAACTTTAGTGAATTTGTTTATCAATTCTAAGCATTTTTGCAGTCTTTACGTTTCTCTATATAAAATATTATGTCATCTGTAAACAGGGAAAATTTGACTTCCTCCTTTCCAGTTTGGATGCCCTTTATTTCTTTTTGTTGCCTAATTGCTCTAGTTAGGACTTCCAATACTATGTTGCATGAAAGTGGTGAGAGGACATCCTTGTCTTGTTCCAGTTCTTAGAGGAAAAACGTTCAGCTTTTCCTTGTTTAGTAAAATGTTAGCTATGGGTTTGTCCTATATGGACTTTATTATATTGAGATACTTTCCTTCTATACCTAATTTATTAAGAGTTTTTATTGTGAAGGGATGTTGAATTTTATCAAAAGTTTCTCTGCATCTGTTGAGGCGATCATACGGCTTCTGTCCATTCTATTAATGTGATGTATGACATTTAATCATATGTTGAACCATCTTTGCATTTCTGGGATAAATGCCACTTGATTATGGTGTATTCTCTTTTTGATGTGTTGTTGGATTTGGTATGCTAGTATTTTGTTGAGAACTTTTGCCTCTGTGTTCATCAGGGATATTGGCCTTTAATTTTCTTTTCCATGTTGTGTCCTTATCTGGTTTTGATATCAGGAGTATACTGGCCTTGTAGAATGAGTTAGGAAGAATTTCCTCTGCTTCAATTTTTTTGGAATAGGTTGAGAAGAGTTAATATAGAGACAAGTTTATAGCAATAAGTGCCTACATCAAAAAACTAGAAAGGTTTCCAATAAACAACCTAATGTTGTACCTCGAGGAACCAGAAAAACAAGAATGAACCAAACCAAAAATTAGTAGAAGGAAATAAATAATAAAGATCAGAGCAGAAATAAACAAAAATGAGATTAAAAAATACCAAAGATCAAGGAAACAAAAAGCTGATAAACAAAACTGACAAACTATTAACTAGACTAAGAAAAAAGAGACGACACAAATAAAATCGGAAATGAAAAAGGAGACGTCACAATGGATAACACAGAAATACAAAGGATCACTAGTGACTACTTACGAACAACTATATGCCAATAAATTTGAAAGCCTAGAGGAAATGGGTAAATTCCTGGACACAAACACCTACCAAGATTGAACCAAGAAGAATTAGAAAACCTGAACAGATCAATAATAAGTAATGAGGTTGAATCAGTAATAAAAAGTGTTCTAACAAAGAAAAAACCAGGAGCAGATGGCCTTACTACTGAATTATACTGAACATTTAAAGAAGAATTAGTAACAATTCTTCTCAAACTAAGCTATCAAATTTCCGATAGAGTTGTTTGTAGTATTTCTTTATTGCATTTTTAATGTCCATGCGCCATAAGATTTTAATTTTATTTAAACCTATATGGATAATTTGTAACTTCCTTTTGCTGTATTGCTATATTCTAGATAATTTTTCTTGTCAATTATTTTCTTTTTCATTATTTCTCAAGGATACATATATATGTGGTAAGAGTGCTTAGATTTTGTAAGTCAGTCTTCACCTTTCTGCTGTCAGGAAAGTTCTGGAGAGAATGTGAGGAAGTGCCAGTGTGAGAAGCTTCCCATATTGCTGGGGGAACTTTTGGAGATGAACACAGTTGGATACCAATACAGCAGGATCCAGAAACACCAGTACAATCCAAGTAAATTTCTTCAGTGATGTGAGAATCTTAGAGTTAGAAAGATAATTGTCACTCATGGAGGCAACAAGGACTGAAGTGGCCCTGAGACAGGACAAGTCAATAGACCAACCTTGAACCTCATTCTGAGTTTTCCCTTCCCCATTCATAGAAGTTAAACCAGGAGAGTTCACACCAAAGAGGGGAATAGGACCATCTCTTCTGAGCAACATGGATTTAGTATCTTAGGATTTCTATCAGAGCCTTAGGCCCAATATCTGTGGATCTCTATCAGAGCCTTCTCCTATGAGAAGAAGAAAATTTTCGTCTTCTACTGTCTTCACTCTTCAGGGAATAAGCAGCTGGGAGTTTTGGCCTGAGCCTTGAGCTTGAATGTCTCCAACTTTTCCCTGTTGTGAAGATTCTTGTGATGCACATCCATGTGCGTACACCTTTCTGAATTTGTTCTATTTCCTCAGGATACATTTCTAGAAGTACAATTACAGTTCAGTGTGTGCACATTTTAATTATGCTTGATACATGTTGTCAGGCAAGTTTCTTGCTCATGAGAGCAATTATAATGATTAATCACATATCTGATTCTTTTGTCAAATGACTTGCTCTAGTTGGCCAAGAATATGTTTCTTAACTGGACAATTAGGCTGAGCCCTGGCATAAGGGGAAAAGTGATCCTGGAAACCAAGGCAGAGGGAATGGGATGCTAGTTCCTGGTATGGACAGTTAAAACAGAGTGGATAATACTGGTGGACCAGATGCCTCCCACTCCATTTGCCAAAAGTTTAGATGGAATTTAATCTAGAAACACACTCCAAATGTCACGATACTAAGCTGAAGTTTGATGACCCTCTCTAAAGGAGGTGAGTTATGTATATAAAGAATGGATTATCTTTTAAAAATAAATATTCATTTATCTGATAAAAAAGTTTAAGCCCAAAACTTGGGTCCCAAAGCAAGGCAAAGTAAAAGAATACATTGTGTTCTAAATCTGCTTTATTTAGCGATTGCAAAGAGTGAACAGCACAGAAATTATCACAGAGATACAGGCTTTGTACATCATAGGACTAGTCACTTGTGCTTTCATGGATACTGCAGGGGTGTGGGTTCACAAACTTGCAAGGAAGAGAGTTTGGGAGCCAGTGAAAAGTAAGTGGAAGTTGTTCTGAAATAAGCCCCAGGAAATTTTCTGCAATGAAAAGGATCAGATACCATTTTCTTACCATGCTCAGCCTCAGAGATAGAACACCGGAGGCAAGAAATTAATAATTTAGTAACAAAATGAAGCTCCAGTGGTGATTACATCATGATGTAAAATCAGAGGTTGATCTGATGGTGAGCAATGGATGCTCAAATGGGGCTGGTATAGACAGAGAGAAGTGAAGGCACTAAGCATCCATCCCCAGCTCTACCTGGGAGAGCAGGGGAGACTGGAGGCCAGGAGAGGACAGGCAGCCTGAGGAGAGGGCTCTGCAGCCAGAGAGGGGCCTGAGAACTGTGGGACTGAGAGCTGGTGGCAGCAATTCAGTGCTTGTAGCTCTTCCTGCTGGAGGAGGAGGTGGTGGTGTACTTGATGGTGGAACTGCCGCCTCCAACAGAGCTGAGGCCACCCCCAATGGCTCTGCCGCTGCTGGAACTGAAGCCACCTCCAACGCCAAGACCACTGCCATAGGAGTAGCTGCTTCCTCCACCCAGGCCTAAGCCACTGCCGACACCGCTGGCACCGCCATAGCCACTGGAGACGGTGGATTGTACCACAGCTGTGGTGGGGAGGGGACAAGGACACAAGAAGCCATGGTGAGCTCATCCTGTCAGCCTGAGCCCAGTCAGAAGAGTGCAAGGGCAGGGGAGGAAGGCAAGCAAAGATACTTACAGATGTTGACTTGTCCAACGCCTTCGCCATTCAGCCTGTGGAGAGGAACACAGGGAGGGTGAGACCTCAGAGAGCCCTTCCTTCCCTGGACCAGTGTGGGCAGCCTCGGTGTGTGGAAGAGTCCATGGGAAACAGCTCTTTTAGTTTTCTCTCAAGAAAAGCAATTATGGCCATGGGCAGTGCACCCTAGAGTTGTGCTCAGTGCCAGGCACCTTGAAGATGGACTCAACTGTTGGAGGAAGCCGCGTCAGTTACCCACCTGCACTCCTCGCCCTCCAGCAGCTTGCGGTAGGTGGCAATCTCCACGTCCAGGGCCAGCTTCACGTTCATCAACTCCTGGTACTCCTTCAGCAGCCGGGCCAGGTCCTGCTTGGCCTTCTGCAGGGCATCCTCCAGCCCTTCCAGCTTGTTCTTGGCATCCTTGAGTGCCATCTCCCCACGCTGCTCAGCATCAGCAATGGCGGCCTGCAGGCTGGCACACTGGAAGAGGAAAGAAATAGAAGGAACTTATCATCCAGTCTTCCAGAGGAGACTAAACCTGGCTGGTTCTTTTCTAGTGAAGAAGGGCTCAGGGGCCCAGAATTGATGGTGAATGAGCTCTGACTCTTCCTGTCTATTGTTTTTTTATTTTACAGTTTTTGTCCAGTCTGGTTCATTTGAAAAAAAAAAAACAAAACTCATAACCCTTTTTGTGAACCACTCTGCAGGAGAATGTGGATATTTACTACTGGGAGACACTGCAGTGGACATAGACATTGGAAGAAATGGACCTGCTGGTTTGTTTGGATTGTTGTCTCCACAGTCAAATCAAGACCACTTATGATTACCTCATATAGATGCCACACTAACATACACGAAATTAAGACCATCCTGAAGTGAGGTGATGAGTCTTCATATAAGACTGCTGAGACCTTGCCTTCCTCCCACTCAGAATCTCTCATCTACTTGGGTAACACTTTTTTGTCCTTCGCCCTTCCTCTACTCTCTCTTTTATCTTGAGTCTCGAGCAGATTTAAAACAACGTTCCTTGTGCTTTCTTACCTGCCCTTTTCTTTTTCAATTTGTTCCTTTGCAGTTTCCAAGTCAGTCTTCCTATGGAAATACATCCAATTCCTTCCAAGCTTGTCCAACCTATAGCCCACGGGCCACATGCAGCCCAGGATGGTTTTAAATACAGCCCAACACAAATACTTAAACTTTCTTAATACATTATGAGAGTTTTTTTCTTTTTCTTTTTCTTTTTGGGACAGAGTTTTGCTCTGTCACCAAGGCTGGAGTGTAGTGGCGTGATACCGGCTCACTGCAACCTCCGCCTCTGCGGCTCAAGCGATTCTCCTGCCTCAGCCTCCTGAGTAGCTGGGACTACAGGCACGTTCCACCATGCCTGGCTAATTTTTTTGTATTTTGAATAGAGGCAGTGTTTCACCACGTTGGTCAGGCTTGTCTCTCACTCCTGACCTCATGATCCACTAGCCTCAGCCTCCCAAAGTGCTGGGATTACAGGCATGAGCCAACAGACAAGACTGTACGTTTTTTGTTTTGTTTTGTTTTAGTTTATCAGCTATTGTTTGTATTAGTGTATTTTATGTGTGGCCCAAGATAGTTCTTCTTATTCCACTGTGACCCAGGGAAGCCAAAAGATTGGACACTCCTGATCTAAACCATGTTTTTGCAGCTCTGAGCACCCTGACTGGTTCTCTCACCTGTTTGTGTCATGCCCTAGGTAGGATCCGTGTCTCCTAACCAGTGGGTACCCACTAAGGGTAGGAACTGATAGTCTCCTCTCCCTGGTTTTCATTAGTTCCAGGGGGATTTTCCCTAATATAATGGCTGATGACTGCCTGAGGAAATGACAAGAAAATGCTTCGGTCCTCCATTGCCCTTCACCTTACCTGCTTCTTGACGTGGTCGATCTCAGATCTCAGCCTCTGGATCATGCGGTTGATCTCAGCAATCTCCTGCTTGGTGTTGCGCAGGTCGTCCC
>NW_012100098.1:980710-993327 GCF_000951045.1 Mandrillus leucophaeus | reverse complement strand
ACAACATAGTTATAAAATATTATTCATCTGATAAATTTTACACAGTTTTTATTACTGATAGGACCTCAGTTAGAAGAGGTGTTAAATGTTGCCCAGTGATTTGATTCCAGTCTCATTACCCATTTGTGCAAGTGTCTCCTCTAAAACATCCTGATATTATGGTCATTCTTTGTTTTGAGGATTAATTAACATTTCCACATAACGTGTAAGTGTCTGAAGTCTCTTTTTTCTTAATCTAGCCAAAATATCCTTTCTTTTGTTTCCAATTTTTTTTTCATCTTACCCAGACCACAGAGTGTAATTTACTAGCCCGTGTACTCCTGGCATTTTCTTAGATACTTCAGAGGGAAGAGTTACCCTACTCCACTCTCTGATGGCATCATCTGTGCTTCAGGGTTATGAAAAGCTATGGCTTTCCCTAGGCAGGAGTGAGAACCAATCCGGAGATCCCATGTGGGAGTGATGCCCATCCCTGATACCTGCTGTGCACGGGCAGCCACTTGCACTGAGTCCCCTTCTCCCTCCCTCCTAGGTCTCCCTGGCAGGAATGTGTTCCTCCTCTGGTCTGGGGACCCTGAAGTGCCCCATGGAGGGCATGGCGCTGGCTCACCTTGTCGATGAAGGAGGCGAACTTGTTGTTGAGAGTCTTGATCTGCTCGCGCTCCTCGGCCCGCACCCGCTGGATAGCGGGGTCGATTTGCAGGTTGAGGGGAGTCAGGAGACTCTGGTTGACGGTGACCTCTTGGATGCCTCCAGGGGGGCACACAGGGAAGCCAGGGCCCCCAAAGCCACCAGCAAGGCCGGCTCCACCACCCAGACCAAAGCCAATGCCGGCTCCACCACCGAAACCAAATCCACTCCCGGCGCCACCAAAGCCATAGCTGCCTCCGGCTCTGCTGCCATAGCCACCACCGATGGCACAGCTGCCCCCTCCAATGGAGATCCTCTTGGAGCCCCCCAGGCCATACAGGCTGCGGCTGCCAAAGCCAGCTCCTCCACATGCGCCACCCAGGCCACCACTGCCCCTGGAGCGGGACACGGAGACGCTGCTGAAGCCAGAGCGGCTGACCCCAGGGAGCCTGGCTGAGCCGGCACTGAAGCCCCTGCGGCTGCTGCTGTGGCTCCTGATGGTGGTGGATGTGCTGGCCATGGTTCCAGGAGATGAGAGAGCTGAGGAGAGCGTGAGAGGCTGGAGGTGAGAGGGAAGAGAAGCAGGACTAAGAATTAGGCTCCGGGCAGCAGCTTATATATGGAGAGCATGGGCTGGGCCCAGTCCTGGAAGGTGAGCTTGCAGGTTGGGAAGGGCTGGGCTTTACCAACAGTGAGATCACACCCAGTTTCTAGAAAGGTATGAAATATGAAGATTGCTTTTTGGCTTCCTTTAGTCATAGAGAAATTCTCCTGCCTTCCAGCCTTGACTTGATCCTAACGCAATAAGCCTGGGTATACATTCACTGAAGTCATGAGTTAGTCATGTCCTCAAACAAAGGAGACAAGGAGCTGATCTGTGATAATTGTCCCCTCCTTCTTCTTCATCAGACACTCCCTGTGTGCCCCCTTCCCACACAGGTTTTCTCCTCCACTGGCACCAGCCTCACCCACTGAGTGGGATCCTTCCTGAGGGCGTATGGGCATTTGCCCGATGGCCTGAGCAAGAAGTGGCCTGTTGTGTTTTTTCCATTGCATTTGGACCAGTTCTTCTGGAGCTCCTGGCTGTCCTCCCTGGCATCCTGGACATAGGAATGGGGTCTACTTTGGAGATCTAACCCTCCTTTGTCAGGCAAGAGGGACAGAGGCGTTGAGTCTTTACACTGTAGCAGCAGCATTTGCTCTGTGTGCTGTGTGATCACCTGCCCATGTGGCGTTTACCTAAGACGATGGGAGAAGACATTGCCCACGGTGCCCAGAGACCTCACATCTGCAAGGAGTTTCTTTCCATGTCTGCACCTCCCTCTCCAGTGCTTGCTTTCCCATTGAGCTTAGTCTTATGTAAATGTGCCTTTCCAGTTGAAATTCATAGACACCTTCTCCCTGCTGTTTTGGAATATTTACATAGAGCTTAATTTAAACAACTGAAAATGAGTGGAACAAAAATCATTAAGGAATTCACTGGATTTTTATTCCCACAGATTTTGACATTTCTTAAGAATCAAGAGTCAGACCGTTGAATGGGGTGTGTAGGGAAAGTCGAGGGGCGTATGGAAGCAGTGAATCATAAAAATGTGCCCTTACAAGTGTGATGATGTAACATGTCAATTCCACATTTTAATTTCTGATCTCAGTGCTTGAAATCTCAAATCCATATACACCTTCTGAGAGGGTGGGCAGACTGTCAAAGGTGAGTGTGCTTGGTTTAGAGAGGAATGAGCTTCACTTTGTCCAGTCCATGCATGAAGCACTGTGTATGAGGAGAATGGAGAGCAATCCTGGGCAATCTTGTTCTGTGAGAACCTATGGACAAATGAGCAACCGTAGGAGGAAGGACAAACTCCCACGCTAAGAAGAGCCTCAGGAAAGCTCTTGTTACTATTTTAAAAGCAGTCCCATTTCTCCAACATTTGGAGGGGGGGACACAGCATCCAGGAGAACAGGGTGTTCCCTGTCTAAAGGAGGTGCTAACTCAGCGTCTGGCAAGAATGAGATACCTTCTCAAGACAACGGAAGCAGCTCCCCTCCCTCCACCCTGGTTGCACAATGGTTGACCAAGAATGTGCTTCCACCCAGTTCTGGGAAAGAAGTGTTCCTTCTGGTATGTGCTCCGACCCACTCCACTCTCTTGGGATAGAGGCTTTAGGGTTGGCATGAATGATGCTAGGATGGGTAAGAAGGGTTGGCAAGTCAGGTGGGAGTTATATGCATTTACCCAGTGTCCTATGTCTGTGTCAATGTCCAATGTCCACGGTTGCTTTCAAGCTACAATGACAGAATTAAGTAGTTGCAACAGAGATTGTATGCCCTGAAAAGCCTAAAATAGTCAGTTTGTCCCTTTAAAGAAAACATTTGCCAACCCCCGGTTAAGAGCATGGACTCTGGAGCCAGAGTGCTCAGGCTGATGACCAAGCGCCTGGGTGTCCCTATGCACTTTCTTAACCCCTTTGTGCCTTGTTTTTACACCTGTAAACTGGGAGTGAACATAGCACTGGCCTCAGAGTGCTATTGTGGGGCTTAAGTGAGATAATTAATTGAAGGTCTTAGCATGGTGTCTGGCATATAATTTCTCACCGAAGGTGAGCTAATATTATCATAGGGAAGTATGAAGACATTTTGTACGTAGAGGCCCACAAGAAGCATCAAGAACGGGGACACAAGTGCAGGGTACGTGTGTGGGGGAAGGAGGTGGTTCAGAGAACGGTAAGAGAAATAAAACCAACATTGCAGGCTTGTGCCACGTTAGTAAGGACTTAGGAAGCCATGTATAGAGGTTTGCCCTGCTCCCAGAGGCCACACAGAGCCGCAGAAGGCAGAAGAGCAACAGGATCAGAAAAGCAATTTGCAAGCTTGCAGCCACTCTGCTGAGCAGCAGCGTGGGACAGACAGAGCTCCACCCGGTCGGGGAGGCAGCATGTTGTCTGAGTGACTGGAAGGAAACGTGGTTGGAGAGAGGATCCAACCTCTCAGTCCTTGACAGGAGCCCAGAAGGCTGCTCTCCCTCTTCTGAAGTCAGGCTTCCCCTCCCATCCTCTGCTGGGTCTCAGGCTGTTCTCTGGGGTATGCACACAGGGGCAGCTGCCATTAACCAGCACACCCAACTGCATCAGTTCCTTTTTCACTAATGTGTTCCTGTCTTTTTAAGTGTGGGGGTGAACTCATCCCTGAATAAAACATGTAGTGTAATTAATTCAGTCTATTGGAGGACGATTTAACTTCAACATCTTATTCAATCGCAGGCTTGTCATGTGCATCAGACAGCACCAGCGATACAAAGTGCCGTGTTTAATTTCCTGACACAAATGTATCTCCTTTTGCTAGATTTATATGACATTCTCTAATGTATCTACTAAGAGCTTTTTTTTTAAAAAAAAATCCCCATTCCCACCTGCCAGGCATGCTCTGGGAACCAAGTCCAGTGACCCCAGAGAGTGAGGTCAGCTGGGAGGACTCATGAGAGGTGATGAGGGGCTTCTTTTTTTTTTTTTTTTTGTGACGGAGTCTCGCTCTGTCGCCCGGGCTGGAGTGCAGTGGCCGTCACTGCAAGCTCCGCCTCCCGGGTTTACGCCATTCTCCTGCCTCAGCCTCCCCAGTAGCTGGGACTACAGGTGCCCGTCACCTCGCCCGGCTAGTTTTTTGTATTTTTTAGTAGAGACGGGGTTTCACCGTGTTAGCCAGGATGGTCTTGATCTCCTGACCTCGTGATCCGCCCGTCTCGGCCTCCCAAAGTGCTGGGATTACAGGCTTGAGCCACCGCGCCCGGCCTGCAGTGGAGGGGGAGTTAGAGAGGAGGGAATCCTGCTGCCCCTGGAAGATCTATTTCTGATTCCACTTCTTCCCAGCCCCCACCATCCCTAAAGGGTAGTTTGCACCTGGCTCATTTGCCATTGACTGTCTCTGTCTTTTCTTTGTCCGGGTGTGGGAGGTGCCTATTGTTCCTGGCCTGCTTTCAGACAGCTGCCCTAGGCTGGGCCCTGTTTCTTTTCTCCCCTGTGAGTCCCGCCCTCTCTACTCTTTCTCTGCCTTAGCACCCAGGGAAGGGTCATGTTCATAGGCAGGCCACCCCATCTACCCTGGATGGTTATTCTCAGATGAAACCTCTCTGGTGACCATGGCTTATGTCCCATGGTGGTGCCCAGAGGTGTTCTGTTTCCCTAGAGGAGCCGAGTGGGGAAGGCACAACCTTCATAATAAGATTACAACAAAGGGTGATCATTCAGGCAACTATGTGAGAGAAACCAAAGCACGCAGTATGAGTAAGCAGGATGACAGCCAGCCTCCTCCCCAGGGGACAGCTGAACCCAGCCTCTTCCCTCTGCCGGGAGAGCCTCCCTTCAGGTGGGAGCTGCCTCTGATTGCCTTGGAATGCAGAATGCCTTTGTTCCAGGCCCAGGGATTAACCTGCACTCTTGAGCTGTTCCCAGTCTGCAGGGAAGGCAGGAGGGAGCTCCTGAAGTCTGAGCTCGTGGAAAGTCTGCCTCAAAGAGGATTTGCCTAGGCGTTCTGCCTCCCAGGGTGGAGTCGGCAGATGAGAATGAGGGAGAGGCTATTGTCATCATCATCAAAAGCTTTAAGACTCAGTGCTTAATCCTGCAAGCCACATTGCAGGATGATGCTTCTCAGAGGGAATCCCAGGGAGCTAGGCCTGTCCCTAGGGAGCACCCACTGAAAGAGAAACACCAGCAGCCACACATGTAAGCAACATAGACAGTAGCATGAAGGCTGGTGTGAGACGTGCAGCCTTCTATGGTAGACCTAGTGGTTCAGAAAGTCTTGAAAGCCTCAAAATTGTATTACTTAGTAATCATGTTGTTTATGAATATGCAATATGCACCTAGCTCTGGAGCTTCCCTTCTGTTTCTCAATTTTCACACACATGGTCTGTGTATTTTTTTTTTTTTTTTGCAGAGAACACTGACAGCATTGCATATCTGAACATGATCCATGAGTGGCTTTCTCTACAGCCACAGGAAGTCTCACAACTCCATTTTCCAGCGGGACAGGGCTCTACCTTAGGTCAATTGTGGAGTCCAGAGGTCACTTGAATAACATTTTGCACAAGACAACCTGCCCCTAAAAGTGTGGTCCCAAATCCCCAGATGTGACGTCATGTGACTTTCCCGTTGAGGATACATCAGGAACCTCTTTCTCACAGACTTGAGGGATGGAGGGAAGCATTATAGCTGCCACTTCAACCATCAAAAATAGATTATACGCCAGAAACGGTGGCTCACGCCTGTAATCCCAACACTTTGGAAGGTTGAGGCGGGTGGATCACTTGAGTCTAGGAGTTTGAGAGCAGCCTGGGCAACACAGTGAGACCTCATCTCTACTCTCTACAAAAAGTACAAAAATTAGTGGGGGATTATGGTGCATGCCTGTAATCCCAGCAGCTTGGGAGGCTGATGTGGGAGGACTGCTTGAGCCTGGGAACCAGAGGTTGCAGTGAGCTATGACCATGCCACTGCACTCCAGCCTGGGCAACAGAGCAAAACCCTGTGTCAAAAAAAAAGAAAAAGAGGAGATTTTGTCAAGGAGTTTGGAATGAACTGGAAACAATCATTAGCCTATAGGATTGATGCATGTTCTGTGCTTCGAGGGGCAAATATTGAGTGTTTGTACAATTACAGAAATGACTCTGATGACTCCCTACACATTGAGTTTGACGCATGTTCATAGAAAATGTAGTTACCAAGTGATGTATTTTGCATGTGCCCAATCCGTCTTGATTTACCCTGTGCATGCTGGTATTGGGTAAGTAGGTGCACTTGGACGTTTACATCATTGGAAAGCGCACAACTGGGCTGGGCACTGGCAGGCATATTTGGAAGAATGGGACAACCTTTGGCTTTCCTGATCCATGTGGGGATGCTAGTTAGAGGAGGAAGAGCAGTGTGTATCTTATGAATGAGACATTTTGATGATGGGAGGCAAGCAGGGAGGTTGGAGGTGCAGATAAGTGCTTTAGGGAAGATGAGAAGGTGGGAAAGGGACAGGTTGCACAACTGCATGAGGCAGGGGCCCTCCTCGATGAGCAGGGGATTGTGTGCAGGTGAAGGACCAGGCTCTCCTTCTGTCACGTGGCTGAGGTCCTTGATAAGAACAAGGTTGAAGAGAGCCCTGCCAGCATTCCAGAGAGACCAGTAAAATCTCCAAGAAGAGTTTCCAATGGACTGGTTTCCTTTTCTCTCCACTGCCTTCCCCAGTTCCCATCTCCCTTCTTATCCATCTCCACTTTGAACTCTGGTTTCTACTTCCTCACCCTTCATGGCTCCCCTCACTATACTGTGTAATTTTTTTAAAGTATAATTGGGAAAAAATATTTCAACTATCCCCCTGTGACATACCCAGGGCCTGGCTTAAATAATGTAAGAGATAGGATGAAGTGCAATCTTATAGAGGGTTGTCTCACTCCATTGGCCTTCTGGTCAAACAACCCTTATTTCTGGAAAATATCTGGTGAATTCAGGAAATATTTCAAGAAAAATATCTGATTAATTATGAGGTAATAGGTAATTCCTCCACATTTGGAGTGATTTGGAGTAATTCACACCCATAAAATTTACTTTCAAATCTTTTTACTCTTAGAGTACAAATACCCTAGAAAGCAAACCAGTCTTCTCTGAGATTTCCTGGAATTTCATGGCTGCTTCCATCTGTTAATCTTGTATAATTTCACTTTAAGCCTAGGGGCAGGATTAGCGACAGATCATTGATATTCTGGCAGAAGTCTGTGGAACTCATGTTGCAAGTGAGGCCTCAGGGGGATCTGATAAATTTAACTTCCTTCTCCTTTTCCTCTTCCCTTCCTTCAGCTGTTTCAGGGAAATAGCCTGGATTTTTCCAGATAGGCGCAGAAGAACACACAACATGGCTAGGAAAGTTTGGACCTTGTGGCAGAAACTGTAGATTGGCTAATCCATCCAACGGAAGTTCCATTCCTAACACACGTCTTTCTTTGCTATCTCCACTATCCCAAGAGGAAAAGCGAAATCTTCTTTCTCTCTTTATTTTTATTTTATTTAATATCATTTTATTTCATTTTTTAGAGATGGAGGTCTTGCCCTGTTGCGTGGCTTGGCTTGAAGTGCAGTGGCATGGTCATAGCTCACTGCAGCCTCCAAGTCCTGGGCTCAAGTGATCCTGGCCTTAGCCTCCCAAAGTGCTAGGATTAAAGGGAAGTTCCACCTTGCCCAACCACTTTCTCTTTTTAAGAAAACAGTTTCATTTATTGAGGTAGAATTTACATACAGAGAAATGTACAGCTCTTAAGTATAGAGTTCAATCTATTTTGAAAAATTCATGCATCTCTATAAATCACACACTATCAAGGTATAGAATATTCCCATTACTCCAGAAAATTCTTTTGTGCACCTTTCCTATGAATCCCACTGCACCAAGCAAACACTGTTTTGATTTTGCCAGCAAAGGATCATACAGTGTATACATAATGCACATGTGCCATGTATATACATGTTGCGTGTGTCTGGCTTTTTTCACTCAACAAAATGTTTTTGAAATTTACCCAGGTTGTTGTTCGCATCAGTAGTTTATGCTTTTTTACAGCTAAGTGGTGTGCTGCTGTATGAATATACCACAATTTGCTTACTCATTCCTACAGATGAGTTCCTGGGATATTTCCAGTTTGGGGTTACTGTGAATAAAGCAGTTATGAACATATTTGTGAATATTTCTGTGGGCAGATGTTTTCATTTTGCTTAAACAAGTACTTAGAAATTGAATTGTGACATCAAGGGCCAGTGTGTTTTAGCTTTCCAAATTAATTGTATAATTTTTAAAAATAGACTTTATGAACAACTTCAGGTTCACAGCAAAATTTAGCAGAGAGTACAAAGAGTTCTCATATAACCCCCGCACCCACACATACATGCATAGCTTTCTCATTATCCACATCCTCCACCAGAGTGGCACATTGGTTACAACTGGTGAATCTACATTGATGTGTCATTGTTATTCAAAGGTCATAGCTTACATTAGAGTTCACTTTTGGTTTTCTACATTCTATGGGTCTTTTAAAAATGTATAATATGTATCCACTGCGGCGGTTTACCACGGTTACTATGGGACTGAACGAAGGGGGACGAATGTATAAATGAAAACTTAAGGTAAAAGAAACTGTTTTAAAGAAGGAGTCCAGGGAAGAAGAAGAGAGCTCCCTGCTTCTAGTGAGCAAAGGCAGCCCACTGAGCTTCCACAGCCCTTCGTATTTTTTGGGTAGAAAGAGCAAGGAGGAGGAGGTAATGGTCAGCTGCTTATCACAGGTTCACATTACTGTTAACAGGCGTCAATTGTGCCTAATCACAAGAAACACTGCGCTTGGGGTTTGACTGCCCTCAGCATTCCTTCTGGGTGGCAGATGCTGTTTGTCAGTTTGCCAACAACCTGCATTCATGAGACTAGTTTGCAGTTTACTCATATAGCCTCCATTGGTATACTGAGTTGATCATGACCCTCACTCTTTCTGCCTGCAACAATCCACCATTAAAGTATCATACACAATAGTTTCATTGCTCTAAAAATCCTCCTGTTCCACTTACTCATCCCTTCTTCCCCCCTAACCACTGGCAGCCACTGGGCTTTTGATGGTCTCCATAGTTTTGCCTTCTTCAAAATATCATATAGTTGGAATCATGCAGTATGTAGCATTTTCAGATTGGCTGCTTTCACTTAGCAATATGCATTTAAGGCTCCTCTAGGTCTGTTCACGGCTTGATAGCTCATTTTTTTTAGTACTGAATAATGAAATTCTATTGTATGGATGTACCACAAATTGTCTATTTATTCACCCAATTATCTATTTAAGCACCCATCTTGATTGCTTCTAGGTTTTGAAAATTAGGAATAAAGTTGCTATTAATATATGTGTGCAAATTTTTATGTGGGCATTAGTTTTCCATTTCTTTGGTTAAATATGAAGGAGTGAAACTGCTGGATTGTATGGCAAAAGCATGTTTACTTTTTGGGGGTTTTTTTTGTTTGTTTGTTTTTTGAGATGGAGTCTCACTCTGTCACCCAGGCTGGAGTGCAGTGGCGCGATCTCGTCTCACTGCAACCTCCACCTTCTGGGTTCAAGCGATTCTCCTGCCTCAGCCTCCTGAGTAGCTTGGATTACAGGCAAGCGCCACCATGTGCAGCTAATTTTTATATTTTCAGTAGAGATGGGGTTTCACCATGTTGGTCAGGCTGGTCTCTCACTCCTGATATCGTGATCCACCCTTCTCAGCCTCCCAAAGCGCTGGGATTACAGGCATGATCCACCATGCCTGGCCTTATTTGGGGATTTTTAAACTATCTTTCTGTTATTGATTTCTAACTTATTTCTGTTGTGGTCTGAGAGCATGCATTGTATGATTTATATTTTTTAAAAAAATTTTGAGGTATGTTTTATGGCCAGAATCTTGGTGAATGTTCTATGTGAGCTTGAGAAGAATGTGTAGTCTGCTCTTGTTTGATGAAGTATTCTAAAGAAGTCAATTATATCGAGGTGATTGATGGTGTTTTTGAGTTCAACTATGTCCTTACTGATTTTCTAATAAAAAATCAATATAAATATGTTCTAATATAAAATAGTGTTGAAGTCTCTGATTAGAATAGTGGATTCATCTGTTTCTCTACCCCATTCTATTGGTTTTTGCCTCACGTATTTGGATGCTCTGTTGTTAAGCACGTACACATTAAGGACAGTTATATCTTGGAATTAAGGATTGTTATTGACACCTTTATTATTAGGTAATGTCCCTCTTTCGTACTGATAATTTTCCTTGCTATGAGGTCTGTCCTGTCCAAAATTAGTACAGCTACTTCAGCTTTCTTTTAATTAGCGTTGGCATGGTATGTTCTTTCTCCATCCTTTTACTTTTAATCATGTATGTCTTTATATTTAAAATGGGTTTCTTTTAGACAGCATACAGTTGGGTTTTGTTTTTTGATCCATTCTGACAACGTCTATATTTAAATTGGTGCATTTAGACCATCACCATTTAAAGTTATTATTGATGTAGTTGGATTAATATCTACCATATTTCTTACTGTTTTCTAGTTGTTACCCTTGTTCTTTGGTCCTTTTTTGTCTCCCACTCTTTTTTCACCTTTTGTGGTTTTAACTGAGCATTTTATATGATTCCATTTTCTCTCCTTTTTAGTATATCTTTAGTTATACTTCTTTTTTTCTTGTTTTAAATCTCTTTCAGTGGTTGCCCTAGAGTTTGCAATATACGTTTACAACAAATCCAAGTCTACTTTCAAATAACACTATACTGCTTCATGGGTATTGCAAGTTCTTTGTAATAACCAAGTACAGTTTACCCTTGAACAACATGGTTTGAACTTCATGGATCCACATATATGTAGAATTCACAAGATGCAATATCCAAGTATCATGAAGGGGCAACTTTTCTTTTCATGTAGAGGATTCTACAGGGCTGACTGTGGTACTTGACTATGCCAGGATTTTGGTATATGTGCTGGATCCTGGAATCAATCCCTGGCATATACCAAGGGGTGACCGTATTGCTAATTCCTTCCTCACGTCCTTTGTATCATTGCTGTCATTCATTTCACTTACCCATAAAGTACAAACATTGAAGACATTGTTGCTATTATTATTTTGAACAAACATTTATCTGTTAGATCTTATTTCTTCTCTAATGTTTTTCCTTTCTTTATGTAGATCCAAGTTTCTGACCTATATAATTTTCCTTCTCTGTGAAGAGCTTCTTTTAACATTTCTTACAAGGCAGGACTGCTGGCAACAAATTCTCTTAATTTTTGTTTGTCTTGAGAAAGTCTTTATTTTTTCTTCACTTTTGAAGGATAATTTAGCAAGATATAGAGTTCTGTGTTGGTGTTTTCTCACCTAACAGTAAATATTTCACTCCAGTCTTTTCTTGCTTGCAAGGTTTCTGTGAGGAAGTGAGATTTAATTCTTATCTTTGTTCCACTATAGATAAGCTGCTTCCCCCCACCCATGGGGAAAATCTTCTTTCAAGATTTTATGTTGTTTATCTTTCATTTTCTACAGTTTGAACATAATATACACAGGGTGTTTTTTTATGTCTGACACTAAGTTTTAGAAATTCTCAGTCATTACTGTCTCCAATATTTATTCTGTTCCTTTCTCTATTTCTTCTTCTAGTATTCCTTTTATGAAAGTTACATCTTTTATAGTTTCCCCCACAGTTCTCGCATATTCTGTTCTTTTTTCTCAGTCTTTTTTTATTTTTGCTGTTCAGTTTTGAAAAAACAGTTCCATTGACATACCCTTAAGCTCAGATTCTAATATCAGCTGTGTCTAGTCTACTAATGAGCCCATCAAAGGCGTTTGTTATTTCTGTTATAATTTTTTTTTATCTCTAGCATTTATTTTTTTATTATTAGAATTTCTGTCTCTCTGCTTTCATTACCCATCTGTTCTTGCATGTTGTCTACTTTGTTCATTTGTGCTCTTAGCTTGTTAATCATGGCTGTTTAAATTCCCGATCTAATAATTCCAACCTCCCTGCCATATCTGAGTGTGGTTCTGGTATTTGCTCTGTCTTTTCAAACTGTGTTTTTAAAAATTATTATTATACTTTAAGTTCTAGGGTACATGTGCACAATGTGCAGGTTTGTTACGTATGTATACATGTGCCCTGTTGGTGTGCTGCACCCATTAACTCATCATTTACATTAGGTATCTCTCCTAATGCTATCCCTCCCCCCACCCCCACCTCACGACAGGCCCTGGTGTGTGATGTTCCCCTTCCTGTGTCCAAGTGTTCTCATTGTTCAATTCCCACCTATGATTGAGAACATGCGGTGTTTGGTTTTTTGTCCTTGCGATAGTTTGCTGAGAATGATGGTTTCCAGCTTCATCCATGTCCCTACAAAGGACATGAACTCATCTTTTTTTATGGCTGCATAGTATTCCATTGTGTATAAGTGCCACATTTTCTTAATCCAGTCTATCA
>NW_012100098.1:833865-980660 GCF_000951045.1 Mandrillus leucophaeus | reverse complement strand
TGTATAAGTGCCACATTTTCTTAATCCAGTCTATCATTGATGGACATTTGGGTTGGTTCCAAGTCTTTGCTATTGTGAATAGTGCCACAAAACCATACGTGTTTTCTACCTTTAAGTATGCTTTGTAATTTTTTTGTTGAAAATGGGTGGAAGAAACTGGTAAATAAGGCTTTAGTAATGTAGTGATGAGGTATGAGGTGAGGGGAGGTGTTCTATGACTAGGATTAGGTCTCAGTCTTTTAGTGAGCCTGTGCCCCTTGGCTGTGAACTTCACAAGTGCTTCTGAGGTTTTTTTCACCTCTTTAAGTAGGTCCAGCATAGCTGGAGGGAGCTGGGGTTGGGTATGTCCCTTTCTCCAGTTAGACCAGGCTCTGATAAAACCTCAGCAGGGCTGGCTGTGGTTAAATAGTTTTTCCCAACCGCAGACTGCCTTAAGAACAGAATGCTCTGGCTATTTCAAAATGATTCTTTGTCTGCTCCCTCTACTGGAAGCATGGGATTTTTCTCACATTTTCTCTGTGAGGACCTGGTGGAGCCCCTGGAGGTAAAACTAATGAGAAAGTATGCCCCTCTAAGACTGGGCTCCCCTGGAATTTTCAGCACTCAGACTTATTCACCCGGAGCCTCTGGCAATTTACCAATTACAGCTGAGGGTTTTCTACCTAACTACTGGTTCCTGTGGGGATTTCTCCTCATGGGTTACTACTCTAGTAAGTTAGGATTCTCTGTAATTGCCTCTCTAACTCTCCAGTTGGAAGGCAGTGAGTGGTTTGCCCTGTAACCTCAGTTCTCGGACAGATGAAGAAGAGTTGTTGCTTTTCATTTGTTCAGTTTTTTACTTTGTGTTAGAATGCAGTGATGGCTTTCAACCTCCTGACGTGCCAGACCCAAAACTAAAAGTCCCTCTGGTCTCTCTTGCTCTTTAAGTCGGAGCTGAGGTTTTCTGCCCTTTGTTTCCCCTCCTTGCCAATACCTGCTCCGCGGGGCTCCCCTTGATCACCATCAAAAGACCAACAGTTATTGTCACGCAGACATGCAAATGTCCTTCTCATGCTTCCATCTTATTACAGATACATGAGTCTGCCATAATTCTGGGACAAAAATGACATATGCCTCCCACTAAAAACTGAAGCTCAATCTGGGTCCACCTGCAGAGGAGGAGTCCTCTCTTCAATTCCCAGTAGTCCTGCCCATCATAACTACACTCAGGAGTTCCCATCTGACAAATAAGTTGTCCTAATCTTCCCTTGCAGTGCCCCTGAATGGAGTGTGACGTACCTTCTGATGCATTCTGCATTTCTGCACTGCTTTTCTTTGCTCTCTTTGCCTTCTTTTGTTCTGTTGAATAAAGCAGATTGAGAATATGAACTTTTCTGTTAGATTGCCTTGCTGACCATGTGCTGGTTTAGAAACATTCTCATCCCACAAACATTCCTCATCTTCGAGGAACTGCCCCTCTCCACACCGACAACTCACCATGCTCCACATCCTCCTCTGTCAGAGATTCTGTAGAACACTCTGGGTGGACGATCACCAATGTTGTATAAGCCCCAAAAGCTGTTAGGACAAGTTTCCGGTGTGCCAGGCAAAGTCTGTTCTCCTTCCCCAACTGAAAAGCTCCAAGACAGCAGGCTACTGGCAAGGTACCTCACCAGCCTCGAGTGAAGGTCAGCTCTGAGAGGCCAACTAGACGCCAGCTGGCTTGAGACTTGGAGAAGGCATTGCCATCCAAGTCACTTGTGAATAGGGTTGTTCAGACAAAATAGAGAATGCCCAGTTACATTTAAATTTCAGAAAAACAACAAGAAATATAGAGTAAGTATGTTCCACATGTTGCATGGAACATACTTATACTAAAAAATTATTTGTTGTTTATCTGAAATTCAATCTGAACTGCACATCCTATATTTTTGTTTGCTAAATCTGGCAACCCTGACTGTGAAGTCATCCTGCCTTTATGTGGAATCACAGGCAAGGGCACAGGTTGTTGGGCTACTGCTTTGGATTTCTCCTATAAGGGGCAGACAATAGACAAGGACCAAGCTTAAGACCCTTCCTCCAAATCATCCCCATTAACTAACCCATAGGTTACTTAAAAGTTTTGCTCAGTTTCTAAATATTTTTGAATTGTTGAGCTATATTTCATTACTGATTTCTAATTTAATATGCCATAATCATGGAATATAGTCAATATGTTTTCAATATTTTGAAGTGTATTGAGACTGTTTTATGGCTTAGCATATTACTTATCTTTGTGTATGTCCTAAGTACACTTGAGAATAACGTTGTTGTGGGTAGTGTTTTGTAGTTCTTTGTATATTCTGAATACAATTTCATATATATATAAATTATGTCTACATATAATATACTATTTTTATATATTCAAAATTTTCCAGGGCTGTGGCTTACTGTTTTGCTCTCTTCATGTTATTTTATGAACAAAGTTTATCAATTTTTTAAGCTAAGCTTTTTTTCTATCTCATTTAAGAAATTTTTGCCTATCCTCAGGGCATAAAGATATCTTCTGTTTTCTTCTGAATGAATTATTGTTTTACCTTTCACATATAGGACTATAATACAACTGAAATTGATTTTTTTCTATGGGCTGAAGTAGAAATCATAATACATTTTTCCCATATAGACAGCCAACTAACCTTGTACCATTTATCAAAAAGACTATCCTTTCTCTATTGCACTGTAATAGTACCTTTGTTGTAAATCAATTGAGTCAATATGTAGTTTGCTTCTAGGTCACTCATGTGGAAGAAGAACAGTTACTATGTGGCATGCTGAAGCCACGCTCCTAAAAACAGATGGCGGCCAGGTGCGGTGGCTCACGCCTGTAATCCCAGCACTTTGAGAGCCCGAGGCAGAAGGATCACCTGAGGTCAGGAGTTTGAGACCAGCCTGACCAACATGGAGAAATCCCGTCTCTACTAAATATACAAAATTAGCCGAGCATGGTGGTGCATGCCTGTAATTCCAGCTCCTCGGGAGGCTGAGACAGGAGAATCGCTTGAACCTGGGAGGTGGAGGTTGTGGTGAGTCGAGTTTGTGCCATTGCCCTCCAACCTGGGCAATAAGAGCAAAACTCTGTAGGAAAACAAAAAACCAAAAACCAGAGGGCTTACTAACTAGTGTCCTGTAAAATGTCTTGGCTGCCGTTGCTGCCGTTGCTGCTGTTGCTCCTGTTGCCACCGCTGCCGCCGCCTATGCCTCTGTTACCAGAAAAGATCCTCATCCTCTGGGCTCTATGGAAAAACATGCATGGCACAGCCAAAGGGTTAATTCAACTATTTCCATATTTCCAGGCCTTGAACCCTGACAATACAGATTTGAGGCTCTTTGGAGGAATAAATATATAAATATGAGCAGAGTAGAGAGAATTCCTTGCCTGCCAAATTATATTCAGAAACCACAAGAAAGAGAGAGAGAGAGAGAGACAGAGAAACCTGAAAACAGGGAAAAGAAACAAAAAATTAAAACAAAGGTCCATACTTTGATACAATTGGAAATCCGAAATTGGCTAAAATAATTTATACATCTAAAAGATAAAAAGGCGTGCAGCTTGTCTTGGTGTCTTCACCACATAAATTCTTTATTTCACATCTGCTGACATACAATAATTGACAATTCTTCATGGCCTTAATCCATACTGAAGCTCAAATTATACTTATACTTGGGGATCCTATCAAATTTAAACAAGGTACCCCTGTAATCTTGGGGAAGTTACTGAACACAAAATAGAGAACAAACAGGCATGCCTCACTTTAATAGCAAAACTACTGACTCGCTTAAATTTCCCACGATCATAGAATCCTCTAAAGTATCCCACATAGCATCCTCTAAAGTAAAGGGCATGGACAGTCTGACCCAATAAGTCATAAATTAAAATTAAATCAAATCCTTGGCATTTATAAGTTGGTTTGACAAAATGGAACACCATGGGCCTCCCCAACCCCTAGTTAAAATAGTTAATATGCCCCAGTGTGAATTAAAACAGGACCTTTAAGGAGTGAAGCCCATTAAATAGGATCTATTTAGAGAAGGGTTGTTTATGTCCATTATTTTTTCCATCAACAAGCTAATTTGGCCTATTTTTAAACTTGGAAAAAATGAATGGTGCCTCACAGTGGATTACCACAACCATAATGTCGTGGTCATGCCTACTAAGGCTCCATACTCAACATTATTGGAATTATTGATGTATCCAATCGGCAGCTGGTAGATATTTCCTTCTTACGGATTTGGCTGTCGAATATTCTGTTGAGTGCCCATTGCAACAGCCTCTCAGTCACAACTCGCTTCACCACCAAGGGGGCATGATGCAGCTTTCCTAGATACTCAGGAAGTGCCTCAATGAGCCTGCCATGACATGCGATTTTTGCAGTCAAGCTCTTAAATGCATCTGACTTTCTCCAGGAGCACAGATATGATTTATATTGCTGAATCCTCCTCCAAAGAGATGCATTTGATACACTCATTCAGGACATATAGATACCAAGGAGCTCAGAAAAAAAGGGTATGCCATTGTCCCACAGGTCATGCAAAGTCCTGCCACCTCCATTAAATTTCAGAAATTATTTGGTAAACCAAGAGCTACTCTATCCCTGACACTGTCAAAAAATAGCTATCGAGCATCTTAGTACCCACAATTTTTGGAAAAGGCCCAACATCTTTTAGGTCTTTTAGGTCCTGAAGGCAACATATTCTTCATTTATAAACTTTACTTAAGCCCAAATATGCTGCTACTTGCAAATCATCTCACCTTGCATAGGCCCCTCTTTAACAAAAGGCTCTAAAATCTGTCTAAATTGCAGTACAATGCACACGCCCATTAATGCCCTCCAGAGACTCCATTGTAGAGACTTTACAATCTCTGTGCTTCTTGGAGTCTCTGGGCCACCCCCGATAGCCACTTTCCCTTAAATGTTATTCCATTCTGCCTGTGAATCGTCAAAAGAACCAATCGCATCTGGGTAGACTGATCCTCATGGTATCTCTAGGCTGATTGTAAACCTAGAAGAAAAACAATTCTGCACACCAGCTTATATTATAAAAGCATTTTATTGAACACACTCTGGAGGTAGTTAGAACCAGAACAAAATTTGGGATTGGGGTGGCGATTCTGTTTTGACAATTTAGATTTGGGAATACTTTGGGTTCTTGTGTCAGCAGGGAGCATGCTGTGGGAAACCTAAAGGCTGATTTGAAGCAGAATGTAGAACTGTGGCAAGGGAGACCAGGGGCTGGGAATTGGGTTCTCCTGGGAACCAAAGAATGTGGTTCTGCAATGGGCTTGGTCTAGACTACTCTCCAGAAAAGGATAAAACATGGCTTGAGCAACTGCCTAGAAGAGGCAGTCTCCGTGGGCTGGGTTGCTGCACTTGGAAGGCAGTGACTTGCAGCAGACTCTTAGCTCTTGAAGCTCTTCCGGGAGGAGGAGGTGGTGGAGACAAATTTGACGCTGGAGTTGCTACCCCCACCACTGCCAAAGCCCACCCCCAGGCCTCGGCCACTGCTTGCACTGAAGCCAGAGCCCCCCACGCTAAGCCCACTGCCTAGGCCGACACCCCCACTGCTGCTGGAGTAGTAGCTTCCGCTGCTACCTCCGCCAAGACCTCCGCCAAGACCTCCACCAAGACCTCCACCGAGGCCGCCGCCAAGACCTCCACCGAGACCACCGCCGTAGCCACTGCCGCCGCCATATCCAGAGGAGACACTGCTTGTGACAACAGCTATAGGGAAAGGAGGGAGGACTCAGTGACACCGTCTGCCAGGCTGATCCTGCATGGCCCACTTATTTGATCTGCTGGTATTGGAGCACTCTACAGGGCCCCCTTTACAGAGTAACAAACAAGGCCCAGAAGAACTGTCATTTAGTTAAGGTCCCTAAAAAAGTGGGTGAGCATAAGAGGCAAGGTGCTAGGTACTGAGGGGAGCTAGGTACTGAGGGGAGCTAGGTACTGAGGGGAGTGAGGTACTACAGGGAGCTAGGTACTGAGGGGAGGAGCTAGGTACTGGGGGGAGCTATGTACTGGGGGGAGCTAGGTACTAGGGGGAGCTAGGTACTAGGGGCAGGTCAGGGGACAGTGTCCAAGAAGCATAGGATGCATGTCTTACCCTTTAAGAGATAAGACATGAACCACATTGTTTCCTGTCCCAATCTGTCCTTCCCTTCCACCACCCATACCTTACTAAGTGTATTATTATAAATTACCATATGCTGGGACGGGAAAGATTTGGACCTAGAAATAGCAGAATTCTGAGTTGGCACTAAATATATCCCATATTATTGTCATTGTTAATGTCTGTTCAAAGCTACTTACAGATGTTGACTGGTCCAACTCCTTCTCCACTGAGTCTGAAAGGAGAAAAATTGAATTAAGGGTTAACAGCTCCCAAAAAGACAGCATTAGTCTATGTGGCTAACTCCCATCCTCATGATTCCAGTTCATTCCATAAGCCAGGAGTCTGTATGCCCAAAAGCTGCTTAAGTTAAAGGAAGGGAGAACTCTCCCGAGGGACTTTCCAATGAAGAGGGATTGACCTAGAAACAAGTTGTTAGGAAAGAATTATAATTCACATTCTCCTACACCCACCATAGGGAAAGCACAAGAGATATGGGAAATATGATTATGTCAAAAGCAGTTTTTGCCTTGTAGGAGTTACATTCTGTGAGAGAATTTGGCACGGACAAAAATTCCTCAAACAGAAAGTAGTCAACGGGCAGTGTCAGAGGTTTAAGCAAACAGTAGTTTGGCAATCCAAAGGTAGGTGAGTTTAACTCGGCTGGAGTAAACATGAAAGGCTTCCTGAAGGAAGGGGTACTGGAGGACAAGTGGGGATGGAGGTGGGCATGATGGATATTGAGGCTGAGCAAAGAACGTGGGCAAAAGCAGAAAAGACACAAGTGTCAAGACAGGTTTGCTGAGTTGCTCAGGTGCCTGGAGGACAGGCAGCACCCAGGAACACTATATTCAGCTATATGGCTATGAGCCAGACTGAAATAGTATTGATGATGTGTCATTACCATGCACAAGTCACTGATCACATGTATGTGTGTTGTACACCCCACAGTGGAGCAGCTTATGTCATGCTGTCTGCTCACCTGCACTCCTCGCCCTCCAGCAGCTTGCGGTAAGTGGCGATCTCCACGTCCAGGGCCAGCTTGGTGTTCATGAGCTCCTGGTACTCACGCAGCAGCCGGGCCATGTCCTGCTTGGCCTTCTGCAGGGCCTCCTCCAGCTCGGCCAGCTTGTGTCTGGCGTCCTTGAGCGCCAGCTCCCCACGCTGCTCGGCATCCGCAATGGCGTTCTGCAGGTTGGCGCACTACAGACAGAAAGGAGGAGACTGGGGTTGCTTGGGTAGCTGAGCTGGGCCTGAGGTGTCTCCTTCTGAGATTCTGGGTCAGGCAAACCAAACTATCATGAATCCCAGACAGAAACCAGTACATCGTGGGTGGCAGGACATTTAAACACTGGTACTGGATCTGGCTCCGTGTGTTTAGCAAAAGTAAAACAAAATAAACAAAACAAAGTAGATGTCCCTTTTAGAGCTCAGGCCCCTTCCTTGCCCTCTTTCAATCACATCCTACCTGTTTCTTGACATTGTCAATCTCAGCTCTCAGCCTCTGGATCATCCGGTTCATCTCAGAGATCTCATGCTTGGTGTTGCGGAGGTCATCGCCATGCCGGCCAGCTGTCTGCTGCAGCTCCTCATACTGATGCGGCCAGGAAAGAGAAAACATTCTGTTTATATGAGTGGGAAGAACTTTCCCAAAGTTCACAGGCAGTGAGTTCTAAGCAGTGGCAAGTAGTCTGGGGCTGGTTCAGGCTCTTCCAAGGTCGAGCCAGTCTGGTGCCTTTGCTCTCCTGGAGACACTGGTGTAGATTCAGAGTGAGATTCTTTCTCAGGTCCTTGGGTTTAGATGGAAATTGTCTATAAGGCCATTCCTATAAAGCATCCCAATGGGTCTCAGCAGGTTCCAGGAGCCCCATCCTTGGTGTCATCATGGCCTAGAATCCTAGACATGGGTGTGTCCCCTCACTCAGGAGACAGTCATCAAAGCACCCACCTTGGTCTGGTACCAAGACTCAGCTTCGGTCCGGCTGCGGTTGGCGATCTCCTCATACTGGGCCTTGACCTCGGCGATGATGCTGTCCAGGTCCAGGTTGCGGTTGTTGTCCATGGAGAGGACCACGGAGGTGTCAGAGACGTGCGTCTGCATCTGGGACAGCTCCTGCAGGGAGTTTTGGAGTCAGTCATCTGGTTCTGTGTTATGTTATTTAAGGTCAGTTCCATTCAAATCTTCCACTCATTGTGATTTGACAACTTGAGGAAAAAAACCCACCCATGTGAAAAATTTAGATAAGTTTCTTACCGCATCAAAGAACATCTTCATGAAGTTAATCTCATCCATCAGTGCATCGACCCTGGCCTCTAGCTCCACCTTGTTCATGTAGGCAGCATCTACATCCTGGGGAAACAGGGATGGTTGGCACCGCACACACCCTACTTAAGTGAGCTCCACGCTTAGAGAGCATAGCTGCAGGCTGCCGGTTCTCTCCCACCCACACGTACCTTCTTCAGCATCACAAACTCATTCTCGGCAGTGGTGCGCTTGTTGATTTCATCCTCATACCTGGTGGTGAAAGGGATGGGAAGTGTTTGTCAGAGAATGAGCAACAGGTAAGGGGTCTTTATTTCGCAGTCAACTGTAAGCCTACTTTGCAGTGGGAAGGGGCTTCTCCTCATAGGCGGAGAGGGAGGGGACACTGGTAGCATGGGCCTCTGGCCAAGGTCCTTCCCCATTTAAATACTGCTTTTTCTGTAACCGCCTACCATATAATTCTATTATTGCTATAATTCAGTTGTTTCAAGCAGATTCCTGCAGAAAAGCTGTGCTGTTTCTCCCCAGCTGCGTTACCTAGTCAATTTCTCTAGTGTTCTTTTTTGAGCTTTCAGAGGCTTAAAAAAACAAATAAACAAAACTAAATCTAGCAGCCTAGTTGCTGGTTCATAAGACTAAAGAAATTATTTGAGCCACCAAGCTGGGTTGTGTCACCAGCTCCTGCTTCGAGACAAATCTATCCAAAGGCCCATGTACCGGAGAGGAAAGTCCCAGAGAGCAAGCCTTACATCAGGGCAGAAAATTCTCCAGGTAGTGCCAAGGGCACAGAGCATGTTGCTCTGGCTGTTGGCTAAGTTCCTTGCAGAGGGCCTGAGCCTGGGGCTGGAACTTTCTAAACATGAGCCTGGCTTGTGTTTTTGTTCGTTTGTTTTAGTACTGGAGGTGTCCATGGAAGGCATATCCTCCCAGTGCCCAAGGAAGGCATGGTAGTAGACTAGTAATGAAGCCCATCTGGTGCCAAAAAGACATCACCCTCCCCTGTGTCCACCCCCAACCCCAGCTCACTTGTTCTTGAAGTCCTCCACCAGGTCCTGCATGTTTCTCAGCTCTGAGTCCAGGCGGCCCCGTTCCCCAACGATACTGTCCAGCTGCCTCCTGAGGTTGTTGATGTACTGCTCAAACAACGGCTCCAGGTTCTGCCTCACAGTCTTGGTGCCCTGCTCCTGCAGCAGGGTCCACTTGGTGTCCAGAACCTTGTTCTGCTGCTCCAGGAACCGCACCTGGAGGGGAGCAGAGTTAGAAGATAGAGAAACTTGGATTTCATGTTCTGTGATCAATTCACTAAGGCGCCTCCCACCTCTTTCTGTCCCTCTGAAGCTTTCCTGTGCACCGTGCCTGGCCCTGGGCCCCAGGAGGGGAGGAGCAGACTGAGACACCCAAAGTCACTTTTCCAAAGGGAGATAGGGCACCTATCCAGGGCACAGAAAGCACTAGGAGTGCTGCTTGGAGTGGGTCCCGGCTCAGCGGTGGCTGCAAAGGCACTCAGGCTGCTGCCCATGCACTTGTCTAACTTCCTGTCCAGTCAGCCCCGTTATGTGTGGCATGGAATTCATCTCTCTGTCCAACAGTTGTCAAGAGGCCCTTGTGAGCTAACCTCTGAATGGGAAGAAATAACTCTCCCTTCCCAGCTGCCAGTCTAATTCAGAATGCGTCCACAAATCCAGAGCACAGAAACAAATGGAAACACAGAACTGTACAACTATAAAGGTATTTACACAAAGCCAAGGCATCTTCCCTCTTCCTCTCCCTTTGGCATTTACTTCAGACCCACAGTGATTTTTTACAAAAGATCGTAGCTCACCTTATCGATGAAGGAGGCGAACTTGTTGTTGAGGGTCTTGATCTGCTCGCGCTCCTCGGTCCTCACCCTCTGGATGCTGGGATCGATTTGCAGGTTGAGGGGAGTCAGGAGACTCTGGTTGACGGTGACCTCTTGGATGCCTCCAGGGGGGCAGACAGGAAAGCCAGGGCCACCGAAGCCACCTCCAAAGCCAGCTCCGCCACCGAGCCCAAAGCCACCACCAGCTCCACCGCCGAAACCAAATCCACTACCGGCACCACCTCCAAAGCCATAGCCGCCTCCAGCACCAGCACCAAATCGGTTCCTGAAGCTGCCACCACTAGTGCTGATGGATATCCTTTTGGAGCCCCCCAGATTGTAGAGGCTCCGGCTGCCATAGCCACCCACTCCACAAGCACCCCCAAGGCTGACCCTGCCGAAGCCACCACCGCCACCCCCGGACCGGGACACAGAGGTGAAGCTGGTGCGGGAGACAGACGGGGTGATGGCAGAGGCGGTGCTGAAGCTACGACTGCCCCCACTCCGGAAGGACACACTTGACTGGCGAGACATGGTGGCTTGTTCCTGGTGGAGCAAAAGAACCGGGCACTAGTGGGTTGGGAGATGCTGGAGAGAACAGAGCTCAGCAGGACGCAGAAGGTGGCTCTGTTACCCAGGAACGGCAATGCCCCCTTTTTATCCCCTCCAGAACTGGGCTGGGCGAGAGAGCTGTCGAGCTGTGAATGATTAAGTGGGCTGGGCATGCCTGGGGGGCAGCTGTGAGCTCACCCGTCACACCTGCACAGTGGTGTGGGGTGCAAACGCTTTCTTCCTGGCAGGCTCTGCTCAGTTAGAAATAACCTTGCCTTGCAGCACTGATCTCTTGGCAGCAAGTTGGTGATGCTGCCAGCAAGTATATTTTCACCATAGAGGCTGGGGGCTGAGAGCACCTCAAGAAGGATGCCAGGAAGTGAGGAGGCATTGGCATGGCCAGTGTCCTGAGGATTTTTACAGGACCAGAGGTATTGACAACCATCCCAGTACGGTACATACTGAGCATCTGCACTTCCAGTTTGGGGAAGCTGTCTATCAGTGGGGGGCAAACGATTCCCCCCAGTGATCTGCTCTTACACTTTTCCAAGCAGCAGGTTGCTGCAGGGTTTTCCCCTCTGGGAAAGGCAATCTGTAGCCTTATATCTTGGTTATGTGCTGGAGGGAAAATAGAGTTTCATCCTTTTCTGCACAATTTCTTTCTTAGGGAAGGCACAGCTATCCCAGAGCCCACTGGGCAGATCTGCCTGCAAGATTCAGGCCAGAGAATGTGGGAAGCCCTCAGCACCCCCTATAAACCACTTTGACCTTTTTAGTGCCAGGTTTATCCTTCCATAGCTCCTCCTAACTCAGCATTTGTTCTGCCCTTTGACCTTTTCCTTGCTCTTTGGCCTGGGCAGGACTCTGTGGGGGGCTTAGGAAACCCAGGGATCCCATGGAATCCCTTAAAAAAAACCCTGAGACTCATGGGCTATAGCGTCTCTTCTCGGGGGTAGCAACTCTGCCGGCTCCCCAGCCCCCGAGGTGTGTTCCAGCAAGCTCTATTCTACTAGGGAAGAAATGAGTCATCGTATGTGTTGATACAGGCTGAAGGCCGCCACAAACACATACCTGCAGGAGCTTCTAATCTCATCAGGAACATGTTGAGAGTCTGACGGCCTGTTATAACGGCGAACCACCCTGTTCCAAGCAGCGGGACTTGCTCTGCTTTCTCTATGCTGCAGCCCAAAGTCTCCTTCAGGGCCAAGGCAATGGAAAACGGGATTCTAAGTCTATGGATTGTCCTGCCAGAAAGGCTAGCCAGAGCAGGCCTGCGGGCCCAGGCAGCTGGCATGACAATCTGCCAGTTGCTTTAGGGAGGGCCCTGTGAGATCCCCTCTGCAAAACTTGTCTGGGGGGTTGTGGCACCAGGTGGAGGTAAGGGGATTTCTGATGAGGTTTTAACACACATCTGTTCTAAACCACACCCACTCTTTTTGGCAGCAGAACTGAGTGGGGTCACCTCTCTGCCGTCCCCCAAATAGAAGCAGGGCTCTCAGGCAGGACAGTGCTTGGGCCTTTCAGAGCTGCGGGGGGTGGGGGGGCCCTGTGGCCCGAGGCTGGAGGTAGGAATGCAATGGGGATGGGTTCAAAGCCTCAGGGAGGAGGGGCTATATTCTCAAGAGTAGAAGAACAGGACCCGACCCAGGCTCAGGAATCTCTCACCAGGGACTGCGGTTGGCCACAAGGAAGCCAAGGCTGTGGGAAAATGATTCCCTGGTGCTGAGGATCAGCTGAAACAGTGACTTCTCACCAGAGAGCTGCGATGAGCAAGCAGCTGACAGGTCAATCCCGGCAGACAGACCAATGGCTGGAGCCGGTCTTACAGGTCTTGAGCAAAGTGGTTTGGGTGGCCTCCCTGGCTAGAGTGTTTCTGAGACCCTCAGAGATGAATTGTGCTGAGTTCACCATTTTCACATTTTGTTGCTTTTTGGAGAACAGATGTGAGTGTCCTGGAGGCCTGAGACATACCAGGGGACCCTTGGCTCCTGATAGAACAGAACAGGTCCAAGCTTGAAGCAAGTGTCTGAGGTCTTATAGTGGGATGCTCCCTCTCCACTCGAAGATCACTATCGGGGTATGTCCCCACCACCACATACACTCACAGGTCCCAGGTACAGGCCTCACTGCCCTCAGGGAAGCCCCACCTCTCCTGAGACACTGGGACATTCTCTTCTCCCCATTCATTCTCCTCCCAGCTGTGTTGTGAAGAAAGAGGACTTGGCAGAGCAGGAATGCGTTCTGGCTAGTCTGAGGATTGCTAGAGTGTGTCAAGCTCAGATCCATGTGCCAGGGACCAACGGTGAGTGTGTGGCAAGTAACTGTGGCAGGGACTGTGTGGGTGCCCCACGGGAGAAGCAGCAGCACTCTTCTGTCCGAGTTTCATGGGAATTCTCCCGTGAGCAGGCAGAGCAGCCCCTCCCTCAATGCCAGACCTGGACAGGTATAAATAATGGAGCCGCTCCCGGTGGGGAGCCAGGCACCAGCACCACTGCGGCTTGGGAGAGTCCCACCCCAGCCTGGAATTTCACTGTGGCAGGAAGGGAGGGATTGTGTTAAGCTCACCAGGGAGCTTTTCTGCTGGGCACCCCACAGAGGCAGTTCCCAGGCTGGGTGGGACATGTTGCTCAGCTTCTCCTCTGGGTGCTGCTTTCCTCGTCAGCAGAAGACAGTGCAGCGCCCGCCCTGCTGCTCTCCCCATCAGAGAAGGGACAGTAAGCTGGCTGCCCTGGCCTGTCTCACAGAGCTGTGTGGGGAATGCAGGACCTGGTCAGCGTTTCATACACGGAGAAGCCCTTCACAGACACCAGGGAGAGGGTGGTATCCATTCACGGAACAAGGGTTAGGCAAATCCTGCCATCCTGGCCCGGGATTCCTTCTCCTCAGAGCCTCCACTCCAATCTGTAGGGCTTTAGTAGAAGATACATTGAATAGAGCATGATAAATAGAACATGTTCAATAGAACAGCATTTGTACATAACCTCTAAGTCTCCCCCAACAGGGCAGTCTCCAAGGTTAGGGAACACCTCTGCATGGCCCACACTCTCAACCCAGCCTTGGGCACTGGAGGTGTTCCACAGATGTTTTCTGCGTTGAATCGACAGACAGAAAATCCTCTTCCTCCACTCCTTCCCCAGATTGTTATGTGAAGCCCACAATGGCAAGAACCTCAACTGCTTTTGTACCAACCTACATCTACATATTATACATAACAGAATGTATATACATTATATATATTCACATATATTTCTGTGAATCCCCCAGCCCTATGCTGAGTCCCAGAGTCCTGTCCATCTGCCTTTGTCTCTGGGTCCATGTCTACAGGATGAGTCTCTTGTCCCATTCACACTGGGTATGCTCTATGTTTAGGATTTAGGATTTAATCCAGCGTTTAGGATTCTTTATTCCTTAGGCTTCCCTCCATCCTTCTTCTCCCCTTGCCCTCATCCTGAGAGCGTTCTGCATCTGAGCCCACTAACAAGTAGCCTGCACATGCCACCCCAGCCCCCAGGCCCCTCCAGGAGAGAAAGAAAGCTTTAGTGGCCTCAACTTTGCAGCCCTTCCACCTCATGCTTGTTCAGCACAAACAGTGGGGAGCAATAGTTGAGGTGTGAGTCACCCTATTCACTGGGCTATGGTTGGCAGCCCCATCAGGGAGCCTGCAGCCAGATTCGCGGGTTGGGGAAGGGCAGATGGAACAGCGGGCCAGCCCCAGATAACTCTTCACAAAGCCCTAGCCTCGGGGGAAATTGAGGGAAGAATTTTCCTGCCTCCACCCAAAGTGGAGTGGAAAGTCAGTGGAATCTTGCCCCCATCCCAACCGTGGGTCCAAGCTCTGGTCCTAGCCAGATTCTCAGGATCACAGGGCCCCCGAGGGGAGTGGCCACTCTGTGGATCTGCGGAGCTGGACACACCACCCCCTCCCTCATACAGACCAGTGTCTCTAGGACTTTCAGACCCCAGTCTGAAAACCAGCCTAGGTAGAAAGGTAAATGTCCAGAAGTAAAGCAACTGCTCAGCGTTGGCTCAGAGGGCATTTGGGGGTGACTCCCTGCTGCCATTATTGAGGTCCTAGTGACAAGTGACTCCCTGGAGTTGAGTTTTTCTTGTGCGTGGGCTTTGCATACATTGTGGGTCACAGCATAGGTGCAAAAGCATGTGGCACCACTCCGGACCATGTCTTGGTCCTTACCCAGTCCTTGGATGGGTCTGGAACCCTGAACAAGTTGCCCAACCTCTCACTACATAGTTTTGCCCTGTGGAGCTGGGAGAGAAGGGAGGGGCCTGGGCTCATTGGAGGGGCCATGCAAGCTGGAATTTTAATTTTAAGCTGGCAGGAGCTGAGCAGGAAGTGAGGGGCAGGCCTGCAGGGAGCTGTGGGGAGCTACCTTGGCCCCCATCCCTTAGATTCAACAGCCGATTGGCCCTGGCAGGAGAGTGTGCAGAGCAGAGCCCTCTGCTTCCCTCCAGCAGGCCCCTGCAAGTCTGAGGAATGCTCTTCCCTTGTTTGAAGGGTGTTTTGCTCACGGCATACCAAACTCTTTGAAAATCCCCCTTGGTTGATTGAAACTATGGGCTGGAAATCAACAAATACTTTAATTAGTCAGAGGGACTAAAAAAGGATATACAGCAAAATCCTCTGCGCTTTGCTTTCTCATAGAGGGTGGTTTTATTTTTTAAATAAACGCATACATACGAGAGACCATGTGCCAGGCACTGCCCTTCACACTTTACATATATGAATCTGAAACTGGAGCATGCAGAGAAGGGCTCTTAGCACTTCCTCAGCTTGGCCGTCCAAGGTCGGTGCGAGTGTGTCCCATACTCTGGGGATGTGCAGCCTCCCTCTTCAGTGGAGAGGCAGAGACACGACTCATTTACACCAGGTTGTATCCCTGCAGGATCAGAGGCACAGAAGGAAGCTTGCTGACATCCCTAACGCACCCCCTGTTCCATTTCTTCCTGCTACTTTCTGTTCCCTCACCAGTAGCCACAACTGGGAACAGGAAGGCAGAGGAGACGCTGCAGCTGCCTGCTCTCTGAGTTTGTGTTTGGCTCAGGGCTTCCTGGTCTTGGCAGGGACGGCAAGTGACAGAAACAGAGGCTTATTCCCTCTGACTTTCCTGCTTTGGGTGAGCTCTGATCATGGGTGAGGGGCAGGTGGGGTGAATCACTACAGAGGTTGGTAATATGATGGGGGAGAAAAGAAAGTAAATGACAGCATTGAGGCTGGAGCTGTTACCTCTCCCAGGGCCGCCCTCGGGAAATGCGCTCGGCATTTGCACAGTCCTCAAGGCCAGGGGACACCTTGCTGGCCCCAGTCCCACCATCTATGTGAGACTGTGACCCTGTGTCCTTCCCCATTTCCTCCTTCAGACTCCGGGACACACCCACGTTCCGTGGGCACCTGTGAACACTGACCTGCTCACTGTCCACTTGGACCAACGATCGCTGTTGAAGGTTTGTGAAAACAGGTTAAGGCTTCTTCCAAGGGAGGCACAGTGTGAAAAGCAACTGAGAAAAGACATCGTGTAGGAGCGTTTCCATTCATACCAGTCATTGAATCAGGTCCTGTTCCACATGTGTGACTTGGCCAAGGCAGGTTCCATGCACTGGACTCCTGGACTCTGGTTGTGTTACCCTGTGTCCTTCCCCATTTCCTCCCTCAGACTCCGGGACTGCAGACAGGGCTGGGTCTCCTCTAGGATCTCCTTGCCAGACCCAGGATCCACATCACTTGACAGTGATGGGTCACTGTGCGAGGGCTGGGTTAGGGAAGCTGGCCTGACTTGGTTTCAGAGAAAAAAATCACTCTAGCAATCCATCCATGGAGGAACAGACTGAGTTCAGGGAGGTGGAGCCTAAAACCAAGCCCTTGGCAAGGTGAGGTGAGAGCCAAGCCTGGGTCCTGGTCCTGTCCCACTCACTGTTGTTGCCCTGCACTGCCCATCTGGGCCTCAGCAAGAGGCTGCTTGTCTGCCAATCCAAGGCTGCATGTCTCAGTCCCCTTCAGAGAGCCATTTCCCGAGGGCTGTGTCCATGACAGGGCTGACAGGTGACTGTGATGGGTAAGGGTGGTTTTACTGCTTCCCATCCCTCCCCTGTCCAGAGCCCTCATATCCAGGTGCTGGTCTGGGTCTTTCCAGGGAGCAGACTGGCCTTCAAGCCTAAGTCAACACCGAAGCCCGTTCCTCTGAGGCATTTGCCTGCTCTAGGCCATGAGGTGCCACCAGTCTGCAGACGTTGATTGCCCCTACTCCACTGGCTGATGTAAGGAGTGAGAATTCACACATGACTCCCTCTGCCCGTGCCCAGAGCCCCACAGTGCTTAGCTGGGTCTCTAGTCAAACCCACATCCTGTGAAACAGTTGTCAAGGACTCCCATTATGTCTTGTTCATTCACAAGTCCCTGGTCCCCAGGGCCTTTCAGCCTCACCTCCACTCTCCAGCCAGGTGGATCCCTTCACAGCCTCAATCCCATGCCTGCTGGTTCCCGATTTAATGTTAGAGGGTCAGTGCTCAGTGCTGGTTCTGCCTGCTCCCTCCCTCCCTACACTGTGCCTCCCCACTCCCATGTTCTCTGGCACAAAACGTGAAACAAGGACTCAGATGCCTTCTCTGGCAGTCTCTTGCAAATGGGGGAGATGTGGAGATGTATCTGATGATTTCTAGACAACTTGTCTCTGAAGTTCTGGACTTTGATGATCCCCAAAAAGCTCACAGCGTGGGATGAGCCTGTGCCCCCGATATGCTCAGTGGCTTGGTGAAAGATGACAGCAATCGCCACACTTGGGTGGCACTGACTGTGAGCCAGGCATGGTTCTGGATGTATCAATCATTTACTCCTCACAGACTCATGGGGTGGGCCTATTATGATCCCTGTTTTGCAGATGAGAAAACTGATGCCCAGAGAGGGTAAGCAACTGGCAAGTGACAGAGCCTAGGTATGAGCCCAGGCAACAGTGTCTCCAAAAGCCCTTGTCGTCACCATTGTGGGCACTCAGATTCTCAGTGCAGGACTTGTGATGTGACTCTGAAGAGGACGACTTCAGCAGAGGCCTCAGTCTCCAGACAGCCTGTGAAGGCAGCAAACAGAGAGGGCCCCAGGTACCACTCAGCGGTCAGTGTACCTCAACATCTTCCAGCAACCCCAAGAGAGAGGAACCCTATCCTGGAGTATAGACAGGAGAGGAGCCCTTGGAGAGTCCTTCCCTTCTCTGGACTGCCAGAACCCAGGGCAGGGCCACTAAGACTCTGGGGCAAGACTCAGGGGATTGGGGTTCCCTATAAAATCCTATACAGTGTCCTCAGGGGTGAAGCTTGGGGATCGTCTGCCACCCATCTCCCTCCTACCCTGGCACCAGGCCCAAGGTAAAGCCCAGATGCCTCCTGGGGCAGTCCTTCCAGATGCCTGAGATGTGGCTAACAACTGCTGATACCTCCTAATACCTCGGGAGTAGCCCGGTGTCTTGGCCCAATCTTAGCAATTTCCTCTATTCCTCACCTCTCCAAACCCCACAACCACTTATGGCCAAGACATTTAAACAGGGCCCTGCAACACTTTGTTCAGGATGAGCAGAGGCCATGACCTGGAGGGTATGAAATGGAACGACTCAGCCTGAGCGTTATTTGGCATTTTGGATCCTTTGGGATGGGCCAAACCATCTGTGGCCTCATGGAGACTGACCAGCTCCTTGCATGAGGTTGCCCCACTTAGAAAAGAAATTAGCACCATTCACTGAGATATGTAGCCTCGTTGCTTTTGGTGACACTGGACCTGATTTCCTCTAGCCCTTCTTTGAAGTGAATGGACACTGAGTGCTTAATGTGTGCCTGACATTGTGCCAAAATGTAGCATGCATTGTCTTACTATTCAGGTTATCCGCAGGTGATCAGCACTAGTTATTATTCCCATTTTCTGAACCTCAAAAAGGAACATGTCTTACCTAAGTTCATATGGATAATACTTGTCAAAACTGGAATTTGACCCCAGGTCTGGCTGCTCCTAGAGCTTATGCTCTCAATCAGCACATAAGGGGAAGTGCTGAGGGGACCCTGAAGAGCCAGTATCCCTATAAACAACATCAGCAGCCCATATACTGAAGTCACGCAAATAGACATGCTTCTTAAACAAAATTATATGCTCCTCTGCAAACCAGCTTTGACATAGATCTGCCATGCCACCACCCCTCCCAACCAGACCACCACGTCTAAGCCCCAAGCCCTACCCAGGAAGAAATTCTGGGGGTGCCCCTAGGGTCATCAATGCCACAATGCCCCCTGCAAGACGGAGCTGCCAGCTCTCTGGATCTGTGAGACCCAAATGCTCTCCACCTACCCATCAGCCTTCCCAGGCAGGGCTGTGCCAAGGAGTGAACAAAAGCTCCATTCACCATGAGCCTCTCTCCGCCCCCACCATACCCTGCTTCCCTCCTCGCCCTGCTTCCCTCCTCGCCCTGCTTCCCTCCTCAGCCACCTGCCCTGGGAGTTCCAGCCAGTTTCTCAGTCTGCTCTGAGCGCTTGACCCAGCCATCAGCCTCCTCATCCCCAGGCCATCCTGGAAGGGAGGGCCTCAGTGTCCAGGGCTGGGGAGACACTCAGCAACCACTGATGCCATGCAGCAGATGCCATGACCTGTCTAGGCCTCTCGGGCAGCTGACCCGGGCATGCCCGAGGGCTGGGCCCCCTCACTGTGGCATCAGCCATGGCCTCCTGCAGGTTGGCACACCGCCCTCAGCAAAGAACAATAACATGTTATGGTCTGCAAGTCCTCAGGTACAACATGGCTCCATTGTTCTGAGTCTGGAAAATGATCTCACTCTCACCCTGAGAACCAAGGTTCGCCCCAGTCCTTCAGTGAAGTGGGGCCCTCCTTTGCCCAGGAATGCACAGTAGCTTCCTATTGGCCTTATCCTCAACAATGTGTTCTTCTGGGACCCCCTTCCTCATCATCTCTCCTACTATCTATGATAGGCAGAATTATGGCCCCCAAAGATGTCCCCATCTGAATCCCCAGGAACTGTATATCTGTTATGTTACATGGCAAAGGGAGATTAAGGCTGAAGATAGTATGAAGGTTGCTAACCACCTGACCTTAAAATAGGAAGATTATTCTGAATTATCTGGGTGGGCCTAATATAATCCCAAGGGTCCTTAAATGTGGAAGAGGGAAGCAGGAGATTGGAGTGACACCGTCTGGGGTGAACTTGATTCCCTGTTGCTGGCTGTGATGAAGGCAAGAGGGCCATGAGCCAGGGAATGTAGGCAACTTCTAGAAGCTGGATATGCAGGGAAGCAGACTGTACCCCAGGGTCTCCAGGGGAAGTCAGTGCTGCCAGCACCTTGATTTTTGCCCAGAGAGACTCTGACCTCCAGATCCATCACATCTTAAATATGTGCCATTCTACCAGAGTTTAGGGTAACTTTATTACAGCAAGAACAAGAAACCATGTCTAGACACATCATCTCTATCTAGATTCCGCTGCGGCCAAGGGAGCCTTCTCTTTCTCCGCAACACTCAGGAGACCCTCTTTCACCTTCCCCGTCTCCTCCCCTGGCCCTGCCTCGCACCCCTGCCTGCCCTTCCTTCATTGTGAATTCTGCTCCTGGAAGCTCCCTCCAAAAGGTGGCCTCCTCCTGAGGACCACTTTTCACCTCACTTACTTGCCCACTCCACAGACCTCGCTGAGCACCACTGTGTAGCTGCAGGCATTGGACTAGGTCTGTGGACCAAGTGGGCAGGCAGCCTTCACCATCCGCTGGGAAATCCGCCAGCATCCTCTGTGTGTGCTTTACTGCCCCAGCGCTCTCTATGTATTTGAGGGTTTTGTCCACTGGTCTCAGATCGAGAGCTCACTGTGGATTGGGGCTCTGAGTCTACCTTCCTCAGTACCGACTTTCCCTCCCCATCCCTCCACATTCCCTTGCCCCGAGGCTCAGCAGGAGCTGTGCCCTGTGCTGACTACCAGGCTCAGGTGCTCACTCTCTGGCTGAGGGGAGGAAGAACTGGGGCTGGAATTACACCCACCCTTTGGCTACTCTTTGATAGCAGTGAGCCCTCAAATCCATGCCTGCTCCACCCTGCGGTCTGGTGAAGCGCACACCACCTTCCCCAGCCTTCTCCTGGTTTCTGGAGGGGATTGGTCTCCCAGCAGCTCAGTGGCCTCATTTCCCAGGCAACTGGCTCTGCCCAGTGCTGCTTTTGTCCACTTTTGGTTCTTCCCCCATCGATGGCTGCTAGATACAGGTTCTCACTCTGGAAAGGCCAAGGAAGACAAGATGGCAGCTTGCAGGGAAGAGTCTGGTTGGTGAGGCATGTGTCTGTCCTAGAATATGACACCACAACGGGGATTTCTCTGAGGTCGTTGCCCTGGCAGACAAATGTAGACATTTCCTGAGAGGCCCAGCTCCTGTGGGGAGGCAGTGGAAACCAGCCAGATGCACACCTTCCCCCCAGATAGTCCCAGAGGGCTCAGTCTGAGAGAAATGGATTCTGTCTGTCTTCCCAAGGCCCCAAAGCCTTCTTAGTTGGCAGAGAACTGTGGCGCCTTTTGTGTAGAATCTTGACAGAGTCTACTCATTGAAGAGAAGAGGGGCATGTCAGATAGGCTTATCTCATTATGACCTCAGCAGGGAGCACAATCTAAAGACAAAGGATTTGCTCTGAAAATAGCTTTGGCCTGCTCAGGAATTCTGTCCTGCACTGCACCCTACACCCTCTCCACTCCCTCCAGGAAATGAGCATGGCGGGCCCCACTGCTGGGGGACAGCTCTAGATGAAAGTGGAAGGGACAGAGGAGACAAGACCTTGAGTTTCCTCCCTGAGGAAGCCAATCCAACCTGGAAGTTCTAACCCCCAATCCTGGGGTTCACCTTAGCAAATTGAGCTCCAGCTTGTGAGTCAGTGGGGCAGGTGCCTCCAAAGGCCTCCAGCACCATCGATTACTTGCTGAGGTCAGGTTCCAGAGCCCAGGCTAGCCTTGGGCTGGGCAGCAGGTTGGCCCCAGGCTTCCTTCCTATCCTAGGGGAAGGCCCCAGGTCTTCCCCTTCCTTCCTTCCTTCCTTCCTTCCTTCCTTCCTTCCTTCCTTCCTTCCTTCCTTCAGGCTTAGGTCCAGCCTGCAGTTGTTTTCCATGGACATGAATCCTAAGATGACTGAGGCAGGCTCTGTTTCCAAAACTCTCCTGAGGGCTGAGGGCAGGAGCACGTCAATCAGGCTTGAGTCTATACTCCCTGGTCCCATTCATCTTGCTCTGAAGCAGAATTGGCCTTCAACCAGCCTGGGAAGCATCTCTCATCAGGCACGTGGCTGGGCCCTAAGTGACACTAGCTGCCTGGTCGCAGACATGATCCACCTTCCTCTGAAAGTGCAGTGGCTGTGTCTCCCTTTCACCTCCCCTTCCTGTAGCGCCGCTGTCACACTGTGCTTGCTGGGAGGCACCAGCAAAATGGAGCTCACCACGCACGCACTAGACCCACAGTTCTCACGGCCAGCGTGTTCTTCCTCACTGTGAGTTGAAATCTGCCTCCCTCTAACATCCACTTCCACGTCGTTGTTCTGCTCTGCGGAGTATCAGAGAAGAGGATCAGACTCTGACAATTATTTACAGGTTTGTGGGCATTTCTTGGTCTCCCTCCTCCAACTCCAAGGACACCGACTTCTAGGGAGAAGACGTGGTTAAATCCCAGGCTGCCTGCATTGGCAGCTTCCTGACCCAGATCCTCACAGCCCTCAGGAGTATCTGCAGCCCTTGCCACTAACGCAAGCCCAGTCTGGGATTGCTGGCCTCTCCAGCCGTGCCCCTTCAGCCCTCTTTCACATTTATATGACTCAAATATTTCCCAAGCTACGGTCATTCAGGGGCCACCATCAGAAGTTTGCCTGTATCCACAAACCACTTGTCCTATTATTTTCTTTAATATGTATCTTGTTTAATTGGCTAGTACCTAGTCATATTTACCTGGTATATTTGTTTGATAAGGAAACTCTGTTAACTACTGACTTACATATCTTCCAGTATACATCAAAATCATGCCATGACCATAACACAGGCTGTGCCATGCAACCTGAAGTGATTTTGTGTGCCCGCAGCAGCATACCCTTTCTGCCAGGTAGCTTGGCTTTGCCGCATCTGCCCTCCCCTCTGCCCCTCCTCAAGCCTTGGCCCCAGAGTCTTTCTAACATACCTCTGGGCTCCTCCTTTGAGTAAGTAGTTTTAGACATAGACCTTTCCTGTTTCCTGGGTCCCTGTTCATTCTCCAGCCTAGAAGGCCAAGCCTTTCCCTTGCTCTCTTATCTCAGGCCTCTTCTCCTGCCGCACAAGGAACCGCCTCTGCAGCACTTAGAAGAGGGCTGGGTTGTGGAGCCAGGGTCCACGCCTGGGCCGACTTAAACCTCTGAGTGTCCAGTTATGTGCCTGGATGAACACACACCCCTGGCGCAGAGTCAGGGTGACGTGGGGGAATCTGTAATGACACCATCGAGGGGCTGGAAACCACAAATGAGCACTTGGAAAGTCGTACTGCAGCCCTTAGAGGGTGAGAGGGTGAATGTGGCAAACTGCAACTTCTGACCAGGCCGTCAAAACAACAGGGGTTGTGGGCGGTTCAGCCCGGGTGTGTTGGGAAAGGGGGAGAGGGCTGTGGTGCCCCACCCTACCCCACCCCACCTGTGATAGGTGCTGCCTACTGAGAGATGCTGGGAACCATTCTCGCCACCCTCTGGCAAGACCTGGGACAAATACCTGAAAAGCTTCTCACCCTTCTCACTTCTAGCGCACTTGGTTCCTCCCTGGGTCACGGGGCCCCTTGCTTGGTTTTGACCATCTCCGCAGTTCCTGCCCAGTCCTACCGGCTGACTCCAGCTTCGCTCTTTTCCCTCCCAGACCCTTATTGTTGGCCCCACACAGAGTCTCCCTCTTCTCTGGAAGCCCTAAGGGCCCTTGCTACTCCAGAACTTGGTTCTGTGTCTTCAGGTGCTGGATCTGGGACATGAGAGGGAGGCAGTAAAATTTCTCTCTCCCTAGGTAGGAGAGAATGTGGCTGGCCACTTCACCCTGGTGGCCCTAAGCATGTTTCATAGTCCCTCTGGCCCTAAATCTCCTTATTAATATAAATTGGTGTGTGTGTGGGGGGGTGCTAATAGGATTGTTGAGTATTTAATAAGGAAATATCCTTAAAGAACGTAGCTCATGGCCTGACACACAGGAAGCCATCAATGAACCATAGCGATGATCCCTATTCCCACCTTCAAGGTTTATCTCCATGTTTATTCCCGTTCCCGTCTCCTTGACGGGCTCTGCACCTCTCCTTTCCTATCCCATCCTCCTGCCCTTTGACACCGGAAGCTTGGCCTGGGTGCCTGGTTCTCCCCCAGTTGGTGTCCCGAGTGTAGGCACTGTCTCCAAAGTCCCCTTAGACTTGGTCAAGAGGGGCCCCTGCCTTGGGCCTTCCAGCTTCCCTCGTTCCACAGAGCAAGGAGTCTGCAGGGCCATAGGTGCATGCTTGGGTTAATTCTTGAGTCCCCAGTGAACCCCTAAAAATTACCCACAGTTTCTAGGGTATGTATTATTATATCTAATAATGGTAATAATTTATTGTTATAGCTAACATTTATTGAGGTCTTACTATGGACCTGGGATTTTATGTCTCAAACAAAATGATGCAAAGTATTTATTATTATTATTATTATTATTACTGTTATTGTTATTATTATCCTCACTTCTACAGAAGCGAAAAGAGACACAAAAAGATTAAAGAACTTGCTTAACGTGGCAGCTCTACTGGAGGCTGAGCCCAGAGCCAGGTCCCTGACCCATGCAAGGCATCACTCCTGCAGGATCGTCCTCACCGTCATCATCGCCATTCTTGTTTCTGACAGTCAGGAGCTCCTGGTATTTTTCCACATGCTTCCCTTTCTCCATCTCTCTTGGTGATTTTCTGAACGGTGTGCAGTTGACAGCGTGGTCATATTCCATCATGTAGATGAGGACCCTGAGGTACAAAGAGGTGGCATGGAAAATGCTGAGACAGGGCGCAGATTTGATGCATTTCTCAGTAGTCTGAAGCAATTGAGAAAAGTAAGTGCAATGCAGTAAATCTTTCATGGGGCTAGCTTGACTTCATCTAAAGGGCTGAGCTTAGTCTGAGAGAATATTCTTCCTACTGTTAAACTGTCCTTTTCTTTTATGCAATTATGACAGTAGTGGATGGTGATTGTTGCACTCCCAATGTCCAATTTTGGCAAAATGAAAGGCTGGCTCTCTGCAGCTCCAAATCAGCCCCAGCAGCTGATGTGAAACGCTGCTTGATGATGGTGGACTCCCAACGTCCGACTCTAGTGGTCTGGAGGCTCTGGGGCTGGCTCAGGGCTCCTTCACTGCACATCTCTTCCAGCCAAAGCATTTACCCAGGGACACTTACGCTGCTCACAAACATGAAGGATGCTCAAAGGTGGTGGCCCTGCTGCCTCGCACTGAGTTGGGAAAATGCCTTCCATTACCCCGACCATGGATTAAGGGGTCTCAGATCCAGAGAGCCCTGAGGCTGAGCTGGACTTGCCTGCGAGGATGTGCAGAAGGAATGCCGCAGCCTTTCTGGCTTCAGAAGGTGCAGTGTCTCCACCAACTCTTTTCCAAACCTGCCTCAGCCTGCATGGGGCCCCTTTCCCTGGTACTCACTTTGTTTGCTTGAAGGAGAAAATCGAGAAAGAATCTTTCCTCTACCCTCCCTTGTCCCAGCCATCCCTAAAGCAGTCCAGTGTTATGATTCATCCACCTTTTATTTGCTTCAAAGATTTTCCATGGCAACTCAGAGGCCCCTCTCTTCCCATTTGGCTGGATTCCAAGACCATCAAAGATCTATTAAAAAAAAAAAAAATCAGGACTGAGTGAGGGCAGCTGGTTCCCATTTGGTTCAGCTGTGATCCTGAAGTTTCTGTGTTATGATGTAGCCTTCATTTCTGCATCATCAGTGGATTTCTCTACCACTTTCACTAGCACCAGCCATGGGCCGCAATTGTACTCTAATCAAGGACGGAGAACAAGAAATAGTTACAGCAGAAACCTGGGCTTGAAAATGCATCTCTCCTTGAGCTGGCACTGTGAGAAGGCCACGGCTGAATGAGGGGGCATTAGAGAGTGAGCCTCGGGTCAGGCTGCGGGCCTGGGAAGGCCAAGGGTAGGGCCAGCTGGGGAGAGAGTCCTCATTGCTGGCCGTGGAGGGAGTGAGCTGTTGGGAGCAAGGGCCTGTGTGGCTGGAGGGTGGAGGTCAGATGTAAGGTAGAACTTTTCTGTAAAGGATGGGAGACATGAGGATGACCAGAATGGCCGTCTCCAGCCTGCTGGGCCACCACACCAATGTCTGAAGAAAGGCCAGCACCCGGAAGAGGCCACTTGCACGGCTGGCGCTGTCTCCTCTCTGCCTCTCCAGACCCTTCGTGCTGGTCTCAAGTTTCATTCTGATGCTTCTGCTCCCAGTTTACTCAGCTGGTCTCAAGTTTCATTCTGATGCTTCTGCTCCCAGTTTACTCAGCTCAGGATAAGCTGCCCATCCCAGCCTGCTCCAACCTCTCTCCCTCCAAAGTCACGCCCACCCTCCGCATCCCAGCTCCACCTCAGTCCACCACCTCCTGTCTCTCCCACCTCCTCCCTGTCCCCATTGCTTCCTGTGGGACCCACACCTCCTCCACTGCTCTGGCCACCTCTGAACCAGGGCTTCAAGGAAAGCAAAAGTGGAGCTGGGTCCTAGGCACTGTTCAGACGCCCCCAACACTGAGAGGATCCACCTCCATGGCCTGGAAGTGACAATGGGCCACAGCCTCTGCAGGCAGCCTGCAGTAGGAAAGCCCAAGGAAAAGGGACCCAGCCAGTGCCTGGGACCCAGAGACATCAGGCTTTGGCTGATGGAATATGACAGAAGTGCCAACAGAAAATGGGCAGGGAGCCTGCAGGGCATCATGGGAGGGTGAAAAGTTGCAGCCGCTGGAGAGGCAGGGGCAGAGTTCCCATCCGGGGAGGCAGGGCAGTGGTGTGGAAAGAGTGTGGGTTATGGAGAGACAGACCTCACTGGATTCTGGCTCTGCAGCCCTGGGGTTAGTATGTCTCTGCCTTGGGAATAAGAACACCCGCCTCAAAGGGATGACACAGGAGCTGTGCCCAGGCTCCAGAGCCTGGCCCATGGAAGGTGCTCCATAAACATCAACTTCCATTTCCCCTGCCCGGTACTCTGGGTTTGAAGTGCAGGACAGGCCATGGGGGCGAGGCTCTGCAGATGGAGAGAAGTAGTTGAGCAGTGGCCAAGGCTGGGAGGCCTCCACCACCTCGGCAGGACCCCCAGGTGCCATGGGGAACCTGCTGCTCTCCTCAGTCCCAGAGGTGTCCTGAGGGTGCCAACCTCCATGTCTACAGCCAGCTTGACCCCCAGCAGCCCCTGATAGTTCCGCTTCTGTGCTGCTGTGTCTGGCTTGGCCTGCTGCAGGCACCCTCCAGCTGGGTGTCCCAAGGACCAGCTCCTGTCAGTGTCTGCAGGGAAAGCCTGGCGTCAGAACTGCAGGGAAAGCCTGGAGTCAGAAGAGAGACAGGCCATCGGCTCCTGCTGAGTGCAAACGTGTGCCAGGCACATGCTGGGAATATGAAGGTGAAGGCAATCCAGTCTGTGGTCACTGACACTGGGAGAGATGCCAGAAAGGACCGGTAAGTCCTTTCTGTTGGAGTAACTGGAAGAGAGAAGGGCTGTCTCCCAAGCAGCACTGTCTGCACTTGAGGAAACAGACTCTACAGCAAACAAACTATGACTCCTCTCCTCCTCTCCCAGAGTCCTGCAACCACAGCCCCCTCTGCCTTTGGATACCTTCCTCACCCCGCCCCAGCCCAGCAGCCCTGCCCCAGGCTCCCTCTTGCACCAAGCACTCCTGCTCAATGAAGCTGTCCAGTTGCTTGTAGTGTTGTCTTGGGCCAGTCTCTGTCCCCAGCCCAAGAGATGCTCCACCTTGGGATTGACTCACTGACATTTTGTTCCTGCTGGTAAACTATACGGAGCATTTCCTGCTATATAGTACAGAGGCCACCCCACATCGGGACACCCGGGTCTTGTGAAGAGTCCCTGCAGCACTAGTCCTCTTCCACATTTACCCTGTGATTGCCTCTTTCTGGAACCTTCCAGGTGGGAGAAGCAGGCAGGTGGCAGCACTTCCAAGGCAAACTCCTGTCCAGATTTGTGAGTCGGAGACCTACACCCACTCTCCTCCCCGTGGCCCCCTAAAAGGCAGACAATACACAGGGTATCCTTGAGGTCTAGCCCAGGGTGGCTATAGATAGGCTGGGGCTCTGATCCTCAATTTTTTCATCTATGATAATGGCCATAACAACAGTCCTTCACTCCCAGAGCTGTTCTTAGGCAATGGGTATGAAAATGTTTGTAAACTGTAAAGCAACAGATAGGCACCCATCAGAAGAAAAATATGTACTATTACTTCCTCCACTGGTTACTGTGGCAGACATTACTAACCAATCAAACCATTCTTTCCATCTGTATCTGGATGCTACCACAGCATCCCCCAAATCACAGTTTAGGCTGATGGCTCCCAGCTCTGGCTGCTCATTAGAACCCCTTTGTTGACTTTTAAAATATACCAGTCAGTGCTTAGGCCCTACTTCCAGTAGCCTTACTTAATTGGTTTGGAGTAGAGGCTTAGACATCAGTATTTTTCTAAGTTCCCGGGTTATTTTTTAGTCTGTGTAAACAACTACTACTCTTGGCAGCCATGATCAAATTACCACACAGATTCACATGGTGGCCACCTTGCCTGCTAGTCATTGTCATTATTCCCTTTCCTCAGATCCCTCACTTGCTCCCAAAATTGTCCATCAAGCCCTGAGCTCTCATGCTGGAAGCTGTCAAGCTGATAGCTCAGGCCCCTACCATGGGCCCCAGGGCTGGGTTTCTGAGTCTCCTGCAGGAGGCTCCAGTCTCCAGCACTTTGTTTCGTGGCTCTAGAAAACAGACTCAGAACCCAGGATAACCCTGCCCACTCAGGAGACCTCTGTGAGCCCTGGAGCATAAAAGGAGTTCTTCCCTCCCTCCTCAAATCTGCGTGATAAACCAGCATCATCTAGAGAAGCTTCCACCTCCCCATTTGGAATCTAGCCACTTCTTTTAGCCTCTCACCTGGAAAATTATTTCTGCTATCCAGCCTCGGTCCCTACTGTTGCAAAGGCAGGAGGCTAGCAAAGGCAGCAGGTGTGCATGGTGCCTTCACTGAAGAAATGGCAATGTCTGTGCCCAGTACTGAACGCACACACACACATGCATGTACACACACACACGCCTCACCTTATCAACCAAGCTTGCAAACATGTTGTTGAGCCTTATTCCACTTACCCACCTGCTAGATGGCGGTGCTGATGGGTTGATGACAGCCAGGAGTCTCCAACTCCGACCACCTCCTGGGCAGGGGCTTTTGAGCCTTGCTATAAGTCCCAGTTACTACTCTAAATGTCCTAGATGTCAACTCAGACCATCTGTCCCTTCCTCTGGACCCTCTGTCTTCCTCTTCCATTATACTTGCTCTTCTTGCCCCAAATTCTCATCCTCTGATCCCTCTCTAGCCCAGCCCCAACCCCAGGCCTCCTTGCTCCTCCACGAAACTGAAACCCTCTTCCTTCCCCCAAATGACGTCATTAGTGTGGCTACTGTGAGACTAGATGGCTGCCTACTCACTACAAAGACATTGGTTTCCCACCCACCTGCAAATGCCCTGTGCCTCCTACTCCTCCCCTGCCCACCCCAGACACAGAGCTGGCCTGGGGAGTCTGTCTGTTCACTCTCCTTACACCCCTTGCCAAGGCAGGACTGGCCATCGCCATAGTGGTTCTGGAAGGTGGGATAAGAGTATGTCTGGGGCAGTGCCAATGCCACAGTCACTGAAATTCATAGCCCACCCCCACCCCATGGTGGGACCCCAGCTCACTCCTCCCTACTCCAGCCCCAGCTTCCAATACTTGTTACTTATCTTTCCATCAGAGAGGCCCAGAGTGTGGGACTCCTACCTGCTGACCCCCTCAGGAAGCCAGGCCTCTGAGCAGTGAGGAAAGGCTGGACAAATGCAAATACCTGTGCACTAAGCCCACCTTCCGATGAGGAAAGGTGCAGTCTCAGAAAGAGGCAAGGTCATGTCAGGAACATGACAGTTTGTGCATGTCCATCTGCTGAAGCCTCCAGCCAATACATGCACATGCTTTCTGGGCTTCTCCTTTCCCCCCTCCCCGCTCCTCCTCCCAGACCCTGCTCCACACCCCATTTGCCTCCTGAAAATTAACACAGATGTACAGGCTGCATGGGCAATACACAGTGATGTACTTGTGTGTGTGTGTCTGTGCTTCGTGCATTCATGAATGTACATGGTGTGCGCTCATGTGAGTGAATTGAGGTGCATGGGTGTACTTTGAATACTCAGAGACCAAGCCATCAGATTGTGCTGTTTATTGAGGATGCAACAGAGGAAGACCGTTAAGAATAAAGGAAAAGTGAACAGTCCTGCTCTTCTCTGCTTCTGGGTGCAGGTAAGTGGAGAAAAAGGCCTTGAATTGCACTTGGTCCCACTCAGATCTGAGACTGAGCTAGATGTGGGGGTGGGGACTGGGCCACTCTTGATTGATTGTCCTTCAGTCCTCCCTTTCTTGAACATAGAACCAGCTCCTAGCATAGGCAGGAGCTATGCTAGGCCTCAGTGTGTGCAGGGCCTTGGGCAGAGGCCCAGGGAGCACAGCAGAGTAGTTAGCAACTGAGCCAGAGGCGGGGCAGAAGAGGAAAGCTGGGAGCCAGGACCTGAGCTGGTGGTGTAGCCGGGGGACCGCGGCCAAGGAGTGAATACGGTGTGTGCAGGGAGGAATTTCACCAAGTTTGGTCATCCAGGCCTTCCCAGGCTCAGGAAGACACAGGCTTGGAGAAGTGGGTGGCCAAGGCCAGTGCCAGGTGTATGGGAGCAGGACCAGCAGTGTGGAGATGGAGCTAAGAGTGGGCTGTGGGAAGTACAGTGTGGGATCCAGAGCCAGGTCATGGAATGAGGCGGGGCCCGGGGCAGTCTTCTCTACCGACTGGCTTTCTTGGAAGGGGCACTCAGGCTGGAACCCTTCCCCAGGGTGTCTTTGTAATCGCTGGCACTGCCCCGGCTCCTGCCCTCCCCACCTCTCACGCTGCACACTCCAGAGATGCAGCCGCTGCTGTTGGCCACGTAGCCGCCGCTGACCGTGCTGGGCCGGAAGCCATAGCCACTGCCGCCGCTGGTGCTGCTGATGATGGCTGCAGGAGGAGCCGAAGCCAACACCCACTCAGACAGAGAGCTGGGGAGGCCTCCTTTACCCAGGGCAGACAGGGCTCTTCTTGGAGGAATTGAGGGGTGAGGCACACACCACTCCCTCCCCCTGGGGAGAATGTACCAAAGACAGCTTCCCTCATGCTCTGACCTTGGCTTGCTCAGCTTATACCCAGTCTGACTGAGTCTTGCCCCATTAATGCTCAGTGGCCCAACTCCTTGGTCCAGGTACCAATACGCCTACCTGTCCTCCTGGACACCCACCCACTGCCCTTTCTATTAGCCTTTTTGCTAAACTTTCCAGCCTCCAACCTTTCCCTCCTGCTAGCTGTCCCACAGCAGGCATCTTTTCCAAGCTCTGGTTTAACTCTTTTAGCCCCGCTAAGCAATGTAGTGACCTGATACTGCCAGCTTGACCTCTGAGATCCCTCATTCTCTCACTCCCTCAGCCCTCCCTACTTCCCAAGCCCAGGTCTGATTGCAGTTTGCAAACCTGACCCCCTAAGCCTCACACAGACCCATGCATCATTTTTCTGCAACATGACCCTTGTTTTCCCATGACAATAGCTTTCCCTTGCTGCCATCCCCTAGGAACAGAAAGTCGGAGAGATAAGAATGAAAGAGGCCTGGCCTGGGAGTTAGGAAAGCCAATTCTGGCCATGGCTCTGCCATCTGGCTTTGTGATCTCAGGCAAAGCTTTTCCCTCTCTGGTTCTTAGATCCCTCATCTACACACACAGGGTGTAAATAAGGTCCTTTCCAGTCTGCAGATTTTACAGTTTTAGGTCAAAGCATACAAATACTTACAGATGCTGACAGGGGAGGGAAATTCTCCTGACATCCTGTTAAGGAGAGAAATAAAATAAGAGAGAGAAGTCATTCAGCTCACAGTCTCTTCAAAGCTACTGCCATCCCCAGCCTGATGTGGGGTTTTGAACCCAACAGGCACCTGTTGACATTCCAAATTTCTTTGATATAAATAGAGCCTGAGAAGTTTTGGAGACTACCCCCGAATCTTTGGGGTAACCAGACAACAACCCTAGTTAGACAATAGTTTACAAGAGGTGCACACATGGGGGCAGTGTACCTACCTCCCACGTGTCAGGTCCACACACCAGCCTGCCCATCCCTGTAGAGCCCTGGGGAAGCTGGGGTGGCGGCCCCAGCACACCCTCAACAAGCCCATGTTGCACGTGGACAGATGAAGAAGAGAGAACAAGAATGCCTAATAGAGTAATGGGGTTTTGCAGGGAGCAGGGTGGTGGATATTTCTAGTATGCCTGGGAAGAATGAGCAAATCTTCGTAGCTTTCCGCATAGCACAGTGCCTGCCATGAAACAAGCTCTCACAGTCTATTATGGGTGGATACTCATGTCCACTCATGGTAGTATTATTAATTACTATCATTATTTCTATCCTCATCACCCCACCACTTCCCAAGAACTCGTGTCTTCTGGATTGAGATGTGTTAGGGTTTCTCCTTTGGGTCTTCCCAAACCCCTGGGGTCCTCCTGCCTGGGCACGCCCCACCCACCTGCACTCCTCGCTCTCCAGCAGTTTGCGGTAGGTGGCGATCTCCATGTCCAGGGCCAGCTTCAGGCTCATGAGCTCCTGGTACTCGCGCAGCATCCGCGCCAGCTCCTCCTTGGCCTGGTGCAGGGCGCCCTCCAGCTCGTCCAACTTGGCCCGGGCGTCCTTCAGGGCATTGTCTCCCCGCTGCTCAGCATCAGCAATGGCCGTCTCCAGGTTGGAAGCCTAAGGAAGGAATTGGTGAGGTCGAAAAACTGGGAGGAGCCACTGCGGCTATCCACATCCAAATCCCTCTGGGTCCTTAGAGAGAGGCCCATCTCCACCCTACACACCACCACACTTCTTTTGCAGCCAGAGCCCCTTCTGGGGCTGGCACGTCCCTCCTTAGCTCTAGCCCCATTCCCTGTGTTGGATGTGTGGGTGACGGAAATCATGCAGCCCTGCCCTCCTGAGCGCCACTTTAGTTCAGCATAAAGACATTTATTCAGCCATATTGTACCAAGGGCACAAAATGAATGACAGTAATGCTCTTGAGTTGTTTAGGTCTGGGAGGAGAGATGGTTGAATATGCTGTGGCAGACGCAAGGGCAGCAGCTGCCCAGGAGCATGGCACCACAGGTGAGGGGGACAAGGAAGGGCACACCTCAGGAACAACTATTATTTGCCAAGCACTTAGTGTATGCCAGCACCACCTCAATACTGTACATACCATTGACATAAGTTAGCTCATTTAGTCCTTGCAACACCTTGTGAAGTGAGCAGAAGTAACCTGTCCAAGGTCACGAAGCAGCTAAGTGTTAAAGCCCACAAGAGAATAGAAGGAGCACTGGACTAGGAGTCAGGAGACCTTGATTCAGATCACAGCTCTGCTACTTACCAGCTGTGTAACCCCCTTATTCTCTCTTAGCCTCAGTTTCCTCATCTGTAACAACAGCGAGGGCAACTGCTGCCTCTCAGGGTCTTGGTGAGGATGAAGTGTGATCGAAGAATAGGTGCCGCTGCCATTGTTATCATATATGTACATCTTGTGCCTCACCTACAAGCCGAGGCTATATCCTGTACTCCTGGGAGCCAGTCCTTAACAAGGCGCCTTAATGGGTGCTCCCTGAGCCCATTTCTCCATCTCAGTCATTAACTCCACAGATGTTTATCAAGCTGCGACTATGTGGCAGGCACTGTGCTAGATGCTGGGGAAACAGGGCACAAAGCAGCCACCTCCCTGCCCCCTTTCAGTCTAGTGGCAGTGTCAGTAATAACAGGAAGTGTGACAAGTACAGGGAAGCACAGGTGCAAGGAAGGCACATCGCTCGGGGGAGGTCCTAGCCCAGTGCCGAGGAGGCTTCCTAAGGAGGGGCTTCGAGGCCGAGGTCCTTGGAGTGAGTCAGAGATCAGTAGCCCCCAGGGACGTCCTGCTCCGGGTGTTTGAGGCAGCGACCTCACTGGCCTCCTCTCTTCTCCCAGGCAGCGATCTGGGAAACTGATGTTCTCAGCAGCTCATCTCCCCTCCACTCATGCTCCCCTGCACTTGACCACAGGCCAAGGCCAAGGTGCTCTCACCTGCTTCTTCACGTTCTCGATCTCTGAGCGGATTCTCTGGATGAGCCGAGTGAGCTCCGAGATTTCATTCTTGGTGTTTTTGAGGTCGTCCCCATGACGGCCAGCTGCCAGCTGTAGCTCCTGGAACTGGGGACCCCAAAGCGCAGAGTCATGAACGTGTCGTGGGAGTGCATGTATCTCGGGGTCAGAACACAACAGACACTTACCGGGACACTGCCTCTATTCTGGGCACGATCTGTCCCCGTCTGCTGCCTGCTGGCATCACCCTCCCTGGCCCTGCCTCAGCCCAGCTCACCTTGGTCTGGTACAGGGCCTCAGCCTCGGCCTTGCTCTTCAAGGCGATCTCCTCATACTGGGCGCGCACCTCGTCGATGATGCTGTCCAGGTCCAGGTTCCGGTTGTTGTCCATGGACAGGATGACGGACATGTCGCTGATATGGGACTGGATCTGAGTGATTTCCTGCAGGGGACATACGGAGGTCTCTCAGCTCAACCACTGTCAGAGGCCAACCACCTTCCCCACACAAGTTGAGCAAATTCTGGTGATGCCATTTTGGAGGCTGTGACCCAGGGCTGTTGCCTTCCAGGGTTGTTTGCTTTGTGGCAAAGTAAGTTCCCTGCTGGGCCCAGACAGATTCCCACTGCCGTGTAGCAAGGGCCTGGCCCATTCCCTTCCCACTCAGAGGGTGGAGACTGAGGAGACTTGCAAGGCTGATGCAGGAGATGGATGGCTAACTGAGGGGTCTCACTGAGGGCTGGGGCCTCCATGTCTCCCGCAGCCCCTAGAATAGAGTTTAACCCACCAGCCTTCCCCAGATGAACAGGGTGGACGGACAGACTTACGGCTTCAAAGAGACACCTGAAGAACTTGATCTCCTGGTCCATGGATTCCACCTTGGCCTGCAGCTCCACCTTATTGGCGTAAGCCGCATCCACATCCTGAAAGATGCCCCCACCATCCCCTGTCACTGCCGGTACAGCCAAGAAGACAGCAGCGCCCCTGCCTGGTTCCCCGCGTGAGGAAGGAGTCACTCTCTTCTCTTCACCTTGCCTTGGGAAAGGAGATAAAGGAGCAAAGGCCCAGCCCCACCCCACCCCACTCTGGGAATCTGAAGTGCCTGTGGTGTCTGAGCCGGGTCCCAGGGCTGCAGGGGAGCCCCTGAGTCTTGTCCTCCGTATTCTTCTCCGTGTTCGAACCACAGCCCCGTTGGACATGCAGTCAGGCGTCCTCTCACCAGCACTCTCCCTGTCTTTTCATTCTTTTTTCTGGATAGTCTTTCGTCAAGCTTTTCTCTGCCTTCACCTCACTCTTCCTGAATCAGTTTACCTCGAGAGGGGCTAACAGAGCACCTTAGCAGGCTCCGTTCCTCCAGGTCCCAGGCCAGCCCCCAGGATTCAGGGCCTGCCTTCCTCTCACCTTCTTAAGCAGCACAAACTCGTTCTCCGCTGCTGTCCGCTTGTTGATTTCCTCCTCATACCTGTGGGAATGCGAGGGACCGTTGGTTAATATCTCTCACTGAAAGCCTTTGCTTGCACAGGGCAGAGTTTGAGCAAGGAGCAGCATGTCCATCAGAAGATACAGGTGCTGGGGGCCGCAGAGTACTGGGCAGGGGTGAGTTGGGGAAGGCTTCCTGGAGGAGAGAACATGCTAACCAGTTTGGAAGAATGAGACTGTTGAAGATCCAACTTGGCAAATGAGGAAGGAGCACATGGAGCGAATGCCCTGTGGGACTCTCAGAGGAAGCAAGATGTGAACTGCCCTCCCCAAATTTGAGTACAGCTTTGCAAATGACAAAGTGCTTAACCTGCATTTTCTCAGTTACCCCTGAGAGCAGTCTTGCAGCCAGATGCACTTAACCCTCCTCTTACATGGGAGGAGAACGTGAATGGTTTCCCCAAACAGTCCCTAAACCCAGAGCCGGAGATAACCCTCTGCCCACTGCCCAGCTCACTGGGCATTTGTCCTAAGAGTCAGGCCAGAGGCTGGAGGAGCAGAGAGCAAGTTCCGGAGTTTTGTTGGGGTGATTCTGCTTGGTATGACCAAGAACAATGCCCCCCACCGACCTCCAAAATGTTTAAGCTGGGGTGACCGCCAGGGGTCCCTCAGAGGGACAGCAGCAGTTGTCCAGTTACAGGGGGTCTCCTCCTGCTCACCTCTTCTTGTAGTCCTCCACTACGTCCCGCACATTCCTCAGCTCTGAGTCCAGCCTCACCCTGTCCCCGGACAGCGTCTCCAGCTGCTTCCGCAGGTTGCTGATGTAGCCCTCGAGAATGGGCTCTAGATTGTTCTTGCAGTTGTTCAGGTCCAGCTGCTGCAGCAGCTCCCACTTAGTCTCCAGCACCTGGTTCTGCTGCTCCAGGAACCGGACCTGGAACCCAAATCCCGGAAACTGCTGAACCCCTGTGGTAATAGTCACACGTGTCTCTCACAGGGCATTGTGCAAAGCCTCTATCTGCATTTTCTCCTCACTAGAGCTGAAGGAGGTGGGCAAATCATTACTCTCTGCCGCGGAGAAAAAACTGAGATGCAAAGCAACTTAGCTTCTTTCCAAGGCTCAACAGTTTAAGAAGCAGTGGAGCCCGGAACTGAACCTAGACATGTGTCCCTGTAATCAGTGCATCCAATCACCCAGTGCCCACCATGGCCGCACTAACTCAGGGCATGGCTGTGATTGAAAATACCAGCAGAGAAGCCAGGATGGGTCCATCATTTTGGACAGGTTGACCATCCTGAAGAACAAAGTCTGCTCTTCATTTCAGGGCATATCAGAGCTCACTAAGGCTTGGGCCAAGGGCTTCTAGGGATTTTAAATGCCTGGAGCAGGCACCAGCTTCATCTCTGCTGATAGCCTGTCCTCTCCCTCCTTGGTCCTGCTCCCCAGAATGATCTCTACAACAAGCATGGCACATGGAACACGATGGACAGATGGAGCTCCTGATCCCATTGCAGCCCCTCGCTGAGCCAGGAAACCGACCAGAAGGAGTTGTCCATACACATCTCTTGTTTGGTTTTTGGGGATGGGGAGCACAGTTTTTAAAATGTGACTTCCCTTAATCTACATGAGCACAGCTACTGCTTGAATAAGGTTGTCTTCCTCCAAATCAGAGACACAAGACATGGGAAAACTATCTAAGAATCGGTGTCGAGATGGAATTATTCCCTGAAAAATTGTCTCTAGCTCATCATCCAGCATTTGGTCTGGTTTAATCAGTCCTGAGTTTTCATGTGATCTACAAAGCTGAGCATTAACCACAGAGTAAACCCTGCATCCGAGACACCACAATACACACCTGCACTACTGAACACATCTGGATGCCAAAAGGATTTACCCGTCTTCTCTGGCTGCCTGAGGTTAAGGGACTGAGCTCTGGAGACTGAAATTATTTGGGAACTGTCCAAGCCTTTCAGCCTCCTTCCCCGCCCTCTGGGCAGACCATCTTTATAAACAAGATGTGACTGTCCTCATGTTCATCTTTCTTCCCATGTCTCCAGACTTTATCCCTCAAGATTTTGACCACCTGAGCCAAGAATCAGTCCACTCCCATCCCCCAGACCCCAACTCAGAACACTTTGATCTTGCAGATATGAAAAGGCTTAGAAGAATAAGAAGCCACAGAGCCAGTCCTAGCCCCTGAGGCTGAGCCGAGGGCAGCAGGGACTCCTCCAGGCAGGAAGTGTGAGCTGCAGGAGCTAGCTAAGCTCTGATGGCCACATGACCATCTCACCCGTAGGCTTTGTCCCGGGTTGACCAGTCCTTAGTGCCTGACTGTCACAGAGCCAACACACCCCTCCAGTCTCCTCCTCTGGGTCTGGAGGCAAAAGGTTGAGGGTCCAGCCTCACTCTTCCCTTTCCCCAAATGACCTTGGGAATGCCATTTACCTACATGCCTTCAGTGACTCATACAATAGGGATAATTATTTATTCTCTGCCAGAAGTCAGGGGCCTATCTGGACTGTGTTATCTCTTCAGGTCTCTAGACACCTTTGATTCCTCCCCAGAGCATCCCTTCCCCACCTTCTGGAGATAAGAAATGAAAGTCACAATCACAATCATTTTTGTAGTACTTAGTGTGTGTCAGGCTTGTGACAAGATCTTCACCTGCATTTTCTTTTATAAGCTTGACAACAACCCCAAGACAGGGGTTATTATCCCCATTTTAGAGATGAGGAGATGGAGACACAGACAGGTAAATAACCTTCCCAGAGCCACGCAGCTGGCCAGCGGTGATGCAAGAGCACTGTGGAGTCCCCTTCCCCAGTACCCTCTTCTGCCTCTCAAGAAAGTCTTCAACTGACTGGAGCAAATGCCCACAGCAGACATCGGTGAATCAGAGGGCTTGAAGTGGCCCCTTCCTGCTGCTCCTGATCCGCTGGGCAAGTGACTAGTGGGCAGGACAGCCTGCCAGGGGAGCACAGGCTTCCCTGCTTACTCTGGGTGAGACTGTCTCTCACAGGCCTTTTCTGCACACGGCCTGCAGGCCCAGCAATGGCACCAAGCTAGCCCTCAAGAGGAAGGACCACATCTCTCGCTGGGAGCCCTGAGAAGCCTCTGCCAGTAGAAACTGACCTGCCTCTGTTTTCTCTCTGGAAAGACAACACGGAGAACCTTATACAGGTCACCCTGTTGATGGGTTGTGCCTACCTTGTCCACAGTAAAGGCCTCCTCACACTTAACCTCAATCTCTCCTTCTGTAACAAAACCTTATGTTCCAAGAAGAGAAGAGGAAGGCTGTTCACAGGTTCCCCAGGTCCCGGAAGACCCACCTTGTCGATGAAGGAGGCGAACTTGTTGTTCAGAGCCTTAATCTGCTCTCGCTCCTGGGCACGCACTTTCTGGATCTCGGGGTCCAGCTCCACGTTGAGGGGGGCCAGGAGGCTCTCGTTGACGGTAACCTGGTGGATGCCTCCAGGTGGGCATACAGTTGGGCACACAGGCCCCAGGGCCACACTGCCAAACATGCTGCCAGCAAAGCCGCTGGCCCGGCCCCGGCCAAATCCATAGCCTCCACTCTTCCCGCTGCCACTGGCCACATTGAGGGAGATGCTCCGGGCTCCCCCCAGGTTGTAGAGGCTCCGACTGCCAAAGCCCCCACTGAGCCCTTTGCTCCCTGCCCGGAAGGAGGATGAGCTGCCCCCCGAGAGCACAGCCGAGCAACCGCTGAAGCCCCCCTTGGCAGCAGCTCCTGACTTGCAGGTGAATTGGCGGCTCATGTTGCTGTTGGAGACAAAGCTCAGATGCAGGAGGGAGGAAGGCAAAATCCCAAAAGGTTCTGCTAGTTGTAGTGAGGACTGGCAGGTGCCTTTATATGTGCTTGGCACTGGGGCTTGTGGATGGGCAGTCAAGAGCTTAATTCGTGGGTTTGGCTTGCCTGGGAGCAAGAAGTCATTTTCTCTATGCTGAGCTAGAGATCAAGCCCTCCCCACCTCTGAAACAACATTTAACCTTCAAATTGCTGGGCTTGCAAGCTTTGCTCATGTAATTTGGGTCTTATCTAATTAACCTGCTGTTAGAGTAATTTGCCCCAGGCCCCAGCCTCTCCAGGGGGATGTCACTGGCACTGCGCCATCCCTATCCTGATTAATCTTCTCTGGGTTGTTGGCTTCCTCCTGGGGATACAGCAGATGAAGACAGGATGGACTTTCCTGGACAGTTCAGGACACTGGGTATAGTACCAGGGCCTCCAACTGCTGTTCTCCTCCTTCCTGGAAAGGGACAGATCATTCAGGCATCACCTCTCCCCAGGCCTCCTGGAAATATAACCCATAGAGAGCAGCTGCTCTCACTTACGGGCTATTAGGAGGTAGAGTGACACTCTCCCCAGCATGGGATAGGAGCAGCCCAGGCCAGAGCCAACCATGGGCACTATCCTCACTTCACCCCTCTCAAACACCCATAATAAAGCAGGCTGGAGGCTTCAAACACTGGAGAAAATGACGAGGAGAAAAGGAGGATGGAGTTGGGGCAGGTGGCTGAGAAATTCGGGGACTCGACTGGAAGGAGGTACAGAGAAGACAAAGAGAGAGGCTGGCCCATGGCCTGGAGGGTTACGGAGATTCCCGGGTGGTCCGTTTCATCATTTCTGTCTCTCCTCCAGTGTGTATCTGCTAATAAGACTAGGAACAACTTGAGGACAGCAATCATCTATTTAGAGTTCAAATAAAGAAGCTGTTATCAACATGAAACTTAACTCCTATTGCATCTCTCCAGGCCCAAGTGGGCCAAGAACAAGGCTGGCTGAGCCCTCCACAGGAGTGCAAGCCTCCAGGCAAGCTCAGGCCAGAAAGACCCAATGGGGGTGACCCAGTAAGCACGATGTCATTCTACTCCAAAGAGTTCTTTGATGCCAGCCCCAGAGATGCTGCAGGCCCTGCATCCTAGCCACTGGCTCCCATGATGGGCCCCAGCTACTCCCATGATCTCCATTGCCACTGTGGCCCTATTCAACCCAAGGCAGCTCTGTCCCTGAAGATCACCCTTGCCCAGAGATCCCTGCTGGAGCCCCATGGGTGAGCTGCAGCTCTTGGCTGGGTGGGGCACTGGAGGGAAGAAAATCTGGAGACAGGCTGGTTTGGGGCTCTCTCTCACGTTGTTTAGGGGAAGAGCCTGGACTCCAGTCCCTCCCACTCCTCTGCATTCCTTCCTCTACTCTTGCCCCTGCCATTTTGTCTTCTTCATTCTTACTAAAACCACCAGAATTTTTCTATCCTTCCCTTCTGTCTTTCTCACCTTCCCTCCTCATCCCTCTCTATCCCTCCTCATCCCTCCCATCCATCTTCCCTCCGTTCTTCCCTCTCAGCCTTTCGCCATCTCTTGTTCTGTCACTTCCCTATCCTACTCTCCTCCAGGAGGTCTTCCTGCACCCACACTGGCCAGGTCTGAGCTCTCTTCACCTCCCTTCGCTTTGAACACATCCTTAGCACGTGCTGGAGGGGCTGCAACTCTGTGACAGCTTCCATGGGGCTCCTCTGAAGCCATGTCACATGTCATCTTAGTTTTTCTTTGTAAGGCTAGTAGAGTCTTCTCCAGATTAGAGACCACGTAGTGTACTCTGAGATGGAGCAGGGACCCCCTCTTAGGGGCCTGCAGGTCCCCTCAAGCATGGAAATAAAGGAAAATCTTGAGTTCCTTCAGGGGAAATTCTGGGCACCTTGTTAGCCTGCGAAATAAATAAGCAACTTGATAAGCAAGAAAGTAACAGTAGCCCAAAACAACAGCCACGAAAGCTAGAATCGTGGGATGTTTGGTTCCCTTATAGAAACTAAAGATAGCATCTTAACACATGTCCCTGAGTTGTTTGTCAGAAACCTAAACCCCACCAAAAAGGGATGCCTGGGCATATAGACCTCAGATAAAGGGACACCGGGCACTAAGCTCTGACCACCACTCTTTGTTCTAAATTTCTTCCCAAGGGAACTGGAGAATGTCACACCCACAAACCAGAGCTAACATTCTGTTCTGCTGGCCCCAAATTTTTAAACAAAGTTTCTCTTCCTTAACAAATTGCAAATCGGAAAATCTTTGAATCTATTTATGACCTGACCTGTAAGCTCCCACTTAAAAACATCCTGACCAAACACCGCATGTCCTCACTCATAAGTGGGAGTTGAACATTGAGAACACATGGACACAGAAAGGGGAACAACACACACCAGGCCTGTTGGGGGATGAGGGGTGAGGGGAGGGAACTTAGAGGATGGGTCAATAGGTGCAGCAAACCACCATGGCACACGTGTACATATGGAACAAAGCTGCATGTTCTGTACAGGTATCCTATTTCTTTTTTAGAAGAAATTAAAAAAAAGACATCCTGCCCTTTTAGGCCAAAGTCAATGTGTAGCCTTCATGTATTGAGTTTTGCCTGCAACTTCTGCTCTGCTGATATTTACTCCGCCTTTAAAGCCTCTGATCTTCAAGCCATCGGGGAGGTTGAGACTTCAGCATTAGCTGCCTGGTGGTTCTTGCTTGGAGCCCTGCAAATAAACGCCTTCCTTTCCACTGCTGCAAACCTCTGTGTAGATATCAACAACACTGGATGTCTCATGCCTAATGGCCAGTGTCTTCCTGGGCCGGGCAAGTGGACTCCAGTTTGGTTCTAGAATTCCTGCCTCCCTCCCACCCTTCCTTTCTTCCTTCAGTGGACTTCTACTGAATGCCTGCTCTATGCTGGCACCATGCTCAGCACGGGGGACACAGGAGTTGGCGGTGTGCACTGAAGACTTGAAGGTTTTCTAGAGCTCTTGCGTGTGGTCCTTCATCTCTGGCTCTGCTGGCTGCATTTCTCGACATGCATGGCAGAGCCCTAGCCAAGCCTTCAGTGTCCCTGCTGCTGCTGCAGCCAACCTGACCCATCCCACAACCTCCTTCTTCGATGCTCCCTGCCCTGGCCAAGGACATCTCGCCCACTGGCCCCACCTTCAACTACCTCCAAAATTTTGCCAAGTTATTCTTACTCAGCCTGGAACCCCTTCTCTCCCGATCTCCTCTGACCCCAATCCCACTGCTCTTCCGAACTCCTGCTTAAAACACTGGATTTTGCAGTCACCCCTCCCCAGCGTCCCAACTCCTCTGTCCATTGACACCCATGTGCAGGTTGCTGTTTCCTAGGGCCTGGGTCCTGGGTCCTGGGTCCTGGGGAGGGTCCCATGTCCACAGTCAATTCGTCCCTCTGTGCCTTCCCTGAGAGCCCAGGACCAGCCTCTAAACACCCACTCCCAGGTACAGGAGAACCAATGAATAGCCCCTTGTTGGAGAAGCAACAAAACAGAGCAGAGTCAGGGCATCTTTAGGGGACTTCTAGCTGTGTGTCCACCTGGAGTGGCACCAGGTTGGATACCAGGCTGCAGGAATCTGAATTCCATGCTGCCACTCAGCAGCACAGTTTGCTTGGTCTCTCTAAGCCTCAACTTCCCCAGCTGTAAACGGGAAATAAACTCCTGGTGGGATAGTTGTGATGATGACACATATTAATCCATAGAAAGTGCCTACTTTATAAAATACATAATAAATGGTATCAGCAACTAAAGCAGAGAGCTCAGTAGAATTGGGGAATTGGCCTGTCCTCCCCTCTCTCATTTCTCTCCTCTGGACCAGCACATTCCCATGCAGTGTCATCCGATGTTGGAGAAAAGGGAGGGAGTGGGGTTCCCACAGGCCCCAGGCTCAAAGAATCTGTCGACTCAGACCCTCCTTGATATTGGAAAATTCACAGTTAAAAATAAAAATAGTAGGCCGGGTGTGGTGGCTCAGCCTATAATCTCAGCACTTTGGGAGGCCAAGGCAGGAGGATCACTTGAGGTCAGGAGTTCAAGACCAGCCTGGCCAACATGGCGAAACCCCATCTCTACTAAAAATACAAAAAAAGAAATAGCCGGGCATGGTGGCTTGTGCCTGTAGTCCCAGCTACTCGGAAGGCTGAGGCAGGAGAGTGGCGTGAACCCAGGAGGTGGAGCTTGCAGTGAGCCGAGATCTAACTACTGCACTCTAGCCTGGACGACAGAGTGAGATTTCATCTTGAAAAACAATAAATAAATAAATAAATAAAAATAACAGCCACCGTCTAATAAGTGCTAGTCAAGTACAAAACTCAGTAGGAGGAACTTTACAAACATTATAGCAGATCTTTTGGAATTGACCCTTTCATCAAATATTTATTGAGCACCTACCAAGTGCTGAGGGGCCATAAAATGTTTCCTGCCCTCAAAGGACTTAGTCTCTTGGTCCCTCCAAATGCCAGCACCCCTGGGAGAAGCAGTTCATCAAGCTATTAACAAGTGGTTAACACCTTAGCATGAATTAGTTAATCAGACACTGGCCATTAGGCATGAGACACCCAGTGTTTTTGATGAGGCCATTGATACAGAAGGAAGGAGAGTTGGGGACCTCCCACAGGAAGGGAGGGCCTAGGTGGGGCTCCTGAGGTGCCTGTGTTTTTCTGGAGGGAAAAACGGGGAGACTGAAGGAAATCAGGACAGGGCCACAGCTCACCAGGGGGACAAAAACCCCCACTCCCCCTAGTCCTGCTTTAACTGAGACCTGGGAAGATTTAGGGGTGGGAGGAGACAGCACCCCTGCTTGGGGAGCCCTCTGGCCTGGTGAGGAGGCAGGATGTGAGCTGCCCATCTGACTCTGTCTTTCTTTCATGCCCTCCATGGGAGGGGGTCCAGCTTTCCACACGAGAATTGAATTCTGAGCAATGTTTGGGCAGGCGTGGACATCTCTGGACCAGTTATACCCATCTGTGAAACTGTCAGGGGAATGTGTCATATCAGAGGATCAAACCCCCAAGATACCAGGAACATCTGGCTTGGACATTCAAGAACAAATTAAATGGCTTGTTACATTACATTTGTGTGGCTCTTGGTTTTATTGCCACATGTTTTATTTGGTTTACATGTATAATTTGTAGTTTTCTTTGTATTGTTGTTTCTGTGTCTGTGATGATGACCAGTTTGACACATTTGTGTGTGAGTCCACGGCTCTAATTTGTATCTTGTTCTTTCCTTTCAGCACTCTTGGGTCTGATAAGTCTGGGGAGAAGGCCTCCAAGAGCAGGGCAAGAAAACTGAATACAATATAAGAGGGTAGTTGCTGGGCGAGTGGATATGGGAATGCATAGATGTGGGGACACTAAACCCTCAAGGGCTGCCTGGAGGACGGAGTTTGGATCCCAGTCTCTTAAAGGAAGAAGGCTTGGATGGACAGGCATGGGCATAGAGGAATGAAGAAAACTGCCCTGGGTGGCAGGAAGCAGGTCATTTGTGAGAAAAAGATCCACCAGGCTGGAGCAATTATGAATAAAGGACAACTTTGGGTGGGGGACTCTAGATGCCAGGCTGTGCATAGATGGGGCGAGTGATGGGGATCCATTGAGGGCTGCTGAGCCAGGGAGGGCCTGAGCAATCCATGTTCGAGGCAGCAGAATCCAGGTGCTATGTGGGCAGGGTTGGCGGGGGTGGAGAGAGGCTGGAGGCACCGAGAGAGTGGCAGGTGGCTCTTTGAGCAAATAATTGTCTCCAAAATTAGAGAGAATGGGCTGAGCTATTTGGATGACATCAGCCCAGGTCCTGCCAGCCCTCCTCAGCAGATGGACCCAGGAAATGAGGATGTCATCTATGGATCCCCCAGAAGTGCCCCTCCTGGCACCCCCTCATCTTCCAGTGGTTTCAGATGGGCAGGGCATTCAGCCCGAGCCAGCCGATGGAGCACAGTGCTGGGGGCCTGGCCACAACCCACCACTCATCAGGGGACAGGACAGCTGGTCAGCATTTTTGCAGCTGCCAAGGCTGCGGGTGTACCCACCCCAGAGGAGCTGGGATATAAAGGACAGGAGGGCTGTCCTGCCAGGCACGGCTCACCTCCCATTCTGCCATATTTCTGACAGAGAGGGGTCATCTGGGGCTGCCCCTCTCCTCTTTTCCTCCTCACTCAGCCCCGTGGCTGGGAGCACCTCCTTTGAGCCATGCTCCAGCCCCACGCCAAGCCTCTGGTGAAGTGTGTAGACTTGAGACTCTGAGGACCCAGGTCCCAGCCTTGTCTTGGCCACTCACGAACCATGTGACTGTGGGAAGGTCTCCTACTTTCTTAAGCCTCTGTTTTCACATCCCTAAAAATGGGGGTACCAACACCTGCTCCACCTACTCCCCAAGGTGGTTGGGAGGCACCTTGTAAATAAGAATAATGGTGACAATGATAATAATAGTAGTGGTTAACACATATACAATGTGAATGCTGTGAGGCATCCTTCTAAGCGCTTCACATATATTGATTCACATAATTCTCACAACAGCCCTATGAGGTAGGTACCATTATTGTCCCCACTTTACAGATGAAGATGCTGAGACACAGGAAGTTAAGCAGCTTACTCAAGAGAGTAGCTCAACCAGGATTTTTTTTTTCTGTCGCCTAGGCGGAAGTGCAGTGGCACGATCTCAGTTCACTGCAACCTCCGCCTCCAAGGTTCAAGTGATTCTCCTGCCTCAGCCTCCCAAGTAGCTGGGATTACAGGTGTGCGCCACCACACCCGGCTAATTTTTGTACTTTAGAAGAGATGGGGTTTCACCATGTTGGCCAGGCTGGTCTCGAACTCTTGACCTCAAGTGATCCGCCCACCTTGGCCTCCCAAAGTGCTGAGATTGCAGGCATGAACCACCGAGCCCAGCCCTCAACCAGGATTTGAGCCAGGGTTCAAACCCAGGCAGGCTGGCTATAGTCTGTGCCCTTAGCCTCCACACCATCCTGGCTTTCTTGAGTGTAAATGTCTAGTGCCCCTGTGTGTCCTGTTCCCAGGTGAGCATGCCCACCTCTAACCCTCACCAGCTCTGGTCTCTGCTCTTTCCTGTCCCTCTGACACCTGAACCACAGTGTGAAAAGCTGAGCTCATCACTTTCTATCCCTAATGTGCCCTCCCACCCGATGAGTGCCCACACCCCCACTCACCCAGGTGCTCCCCACCCTCAAGAAGTCACCTACCGTCTCTTAAGGCAGTTGTTCTGCATCTATTGCCAAGGCATGGCCCAGGCTGCCCCTCATCCTCTCCCCTCTGGAATTCTGGCAGCAGCCTCTTGGGTGGTCCTCCAACCAGCCCACCCTATAAACCCATGGTTTCCAGGATCGACATTTCACACACTCCTGTCTTCCTGTCACAACCCTCCAGCCAGCCACATCTGACCCGTCAGTCCCCTTTTCAGCCGCCTTTGCTCTTTTGGAGAAAATAGATGTGATTTCAGGACCTGGGTGAGGATGGGGTTGGGGATGCTTGTGAGGCCCTGGCATGTTTCTTACGGGCAGCTTCCTTTTTCCTGATGTCATGCTCTGGGCTATTCTCCCAGCCTCCTGCCTACCAAGGAGGACATAGCTACTCCAATAAGCCTCCCCTAAGCCCTCCCGAATTCCCCTGGTATCCACCCCTTCCCTGTCAGTGTGAGGCTGCACCTTCTGCTGCTCAGGTTCTGGGTGCATCCCTCCACCCCAAAATGGCCCAAGGCTCCAGGGTTTGATGCATGAACTGTGAGCGCTGCATGTCTTACCAGCTGACATATGTTCCAAGGCATATCAGATGATGTGTGTGCACATCTGTATGTGAATGGCTGGGAGCAGAACAGGTATCCAGCCATTATGAACATGGCTGTCCTCGTTGTCCATGGCTGATATCTCTGATTGGTCAGTGCCTGCTTGTATCAGCTGTTAAATGTTTTGCATCTTCCATAGACATCAGCTTTGTGAACCTACAGCCTCATGTCTATGCATGTGTACATGGGTTTCTGATGACAGTGCACCTGATAATTGCTCCCATCTTCTATTAGCTGTTGCTTTCAGACCCCTGAGTCTCCATTATTCTCCATTAGTGGTTTCTAAGAGGGAACTGATTGTCCCTTTTTCATATATTTTCAATATATTCTTTTTCAATAATAGCCATGAGGGGAGGCAGCAATGCAGTGACTCCCAGCTGGTGACCAAGTGAGGGAATCAAATTCATTTATTCATTCATTTAACATCTCTGAGACCATGAAAGCAGGAGAAGTCATGACTGCTTAGACCTGAAAGAACATCCCTTCCCCAGGGCAGGAGCATGGCCAAGGTGACTTTTCAAGGTCATGGAGGATGCATTTCAATGAGACTTTCTCTCCCAATGAACACAGATTACTCAGTTAAAGCCTCCTGCTATACCAAGTTTGGAACCTATAGAGAATGTTTAGAAAAATCAGAAAATGGGAAGGTTAGAGGCAGAGGGAGAGGCATAGGAAGAAGCTGCAGGAAAGGGTGGATGAGGTCCCAGGAGACAGTGCACAAACACTGATTGCTGTATTCTTTTGCATTCCGTGATCCATTTGACATTTACTAATCAGCCTCTGTGTGCCAAGCATTTGCCACATACCGGGATAGAGGAAGACACCAGCCTGCCTTTGAGAACTTCTCAGTCCAGCAGATAGATCTGCCATTGCAGATCCTTGTAGCTTAAATTAAATCCCAGGTGGAGAGAAGATTCCAGTAGCACCTGGGTTTTGTGCTCACTTGAGCTAATGAACCAGGATAGTGAGTTTGGGAACTTAAGCAAGATTTTGAGTGTCCACTTAAAATCCTAATCCAAGTCACTATGCAGAGGCCATGACCCTGGCAAAGAAAAGAAATATTGCAGTTTGTTGGCCTCACATGCTTCAGCTCAACAGGCATCAGCAAGGGCTATGAGAGCCACTCAAGGGCACTGAGTTGCTCTTCATGACCAAAGTCTGAGACTCAGGTAGTTAGTTAAGCAAGCACTTAATTAGCCAAGAGAGAGCCAGTGGTTGCCCTCAGCTGGGTGGCGGCCAAGTGTCCAGAGACATGGTCAGCTCTTGGCCATCAAAAGTCCAGCTCCCCCAGGCTTGCCTTGGCCAGCCAAAACGAGGGTAAGTGGTGTCTGTCCCCCTGCTGGCCCTGGACAACTCTGTCTTTATGCTAGGCTGCGATTTGCCACATGGTAGGGAAGGCTGAGAGCGAAGTCCAGGGATACGGTTTCTCTGGTTTTTTCTCTGCTGCACTCCCAAATTTAATTTAATTTTTATTGGGGTGAGATTCACATAACATAAAATTAACTATTTAAAGTGAGCAATTCAGTGGCATTTAGTATGTTCACAATGTTGTGCAACCATAACCTCTGTCTAGTTCTAAAACATTGTCATTACCCCAAAAGAAAGTCCTGTGCCCACTAGCACTTGCCCCATTTCCCCTTCCCCAACTCCTGCAACCACAAATTTGCATTCTATCTGTATGAATTTACCTATTCTAGACACTTCATGTAAATGGAAGTATATAATGTGTGGGGGTTTTTTGTTTGTTTGTTTGGCTTCTTTCCCTTAGCATAATGTTTTTGAGATTCATCCACATTGCAGCATATATCACTAAGTCATTCCTTTTTGTGGCTGAATGATATTCCGTTGAAAGTATATACCACAATTTTTTTTTTCTTTTATTGATGGACTTTTGAGTTGTTTCCACATTTGGTTATGGTGAATAGTGCTGCTGTGAACATGCATGTGCGTGTGTATGTTTGAGCACCTGGTTTTAATTTTTTTTTTTTAATGAGACAGGGTCTTGTTCTGCCACCCAGGCTGGAGTGCAGTGGCACAATCACGGCTTACTGCAGCCCTGAATTCCCAGGTCCAAGTGATCCTCCCAGCTCAGCCTCCCAAGTAGCTGGCACCACAGGCATGCATCACCATACCTAGCTTTTTTTTATTTAAGAGACAGGATCTCCCTGTCTCCCTTGCCCTGGGTTGCCCAAGGGCAACTTCCCTTGCCCAGGTTGATCTCAAACTCCTGGGTTCAAGCAGCCCTGCAGCCTCTGCCTCCCAAAGTGCTGGGATTACAGGGATGAGCCACTGGGCTCAGCCATGTTTTCAATTATTTTGGCTTTATATCTAGGAGTGGAATTGCTGGGTCATATGGCAAATCTGTTTAACTCTTTGAGGAATTGCCAGACTTTTCCACAGTGACTGAACCAGTTTACATTTCCAACAGCAATGTATGAATGTTCAAATTTCTCTACAATCTCATGGCATTCATTATTTTCTGTTATTTTTATTATAAATCATCCTAGTGGGTATAAACTGGTGCCTAGTTATGGTTTTGGTTTACATTTCCCTGATGACTAATTATGTTGAGCATCTTTTCCTGTGCTTCTTGGTCATTGTGTATCTTCTAAAGTAAATTTATTAAAATTACTTGCTCTTTTGTTAACTGAGTTGTTTTTTTATCGTTGAGTTGCAAGAGTACTTTATATATTCTGGATACTAGACCCTTATCAGCTCTATGATTTTCCAATATTTTCTTTCATTTGGTAGGTTGTCTTTTCACTTTCTTGATAATGTCCCTTACTGTAAAGAAGTTTTTTAACTTTGAGGAAGTCCAATTTATCTAGTTTCTCTTGTGTTGCTTGTGCTTTGGGTGTCATACCTAAGAATTCATTGCCAAATCAAGGTCACGAAGATTTCCCTCTAAATTTTTTCCACGAGTTTTATGGTTTTAGCTCTTATATTTAGGTTGTTGATTCACTTTCATTAATTTTTGTGTATGGTGTAAAATAGAGATTCAACCTCATTCTCTGGTATGTGGATACCTCACTGTCTCAGCACCGTTTGTTGAAGAAACTATTCTTTCCCCTATTGAATGGTCCTGGTACCTGGGTCAAAATGGCCATAACTATAAATAATTGAAATTAACAATCGCCTGCGGTCCTGCCTCCATGATTTCTCAAGCTTCAAAGGACTCTCTAACTGAGTCCAAAAGCAAGAGCACAGTCACTCCTGTGCACCTCTCAGCATCTTCATAATCCCAGGTGGCAGAGAATCTCTCATTTCTCAGGTGGATAAGCTGCAGCCAGAGAAGCTGCTCCTACTGCCCACCTCAGCACTCTAACAGAGGACACACTGTATCACATCTGCTTAGCCCTTCATCCCTGCATCCAGAGCCACCTGCACGTGCAGCCGTCACAGCCCAACAGCACCTGCTCAGGTGTGCCCGGTAGTCAGGGGCATGCTGCACAGCAGCCCTGAGAGGTGATTTCACGGAGGCTCATGTATTAATATTTCTCCAAAGGCTATTTCAGGTTGTGGGTCTCATTCCCTTTCTCACCTCGGCCCCTCTTACTGGGTCCCTCACTGGGAATGAGGTCTTTTGGGAAAGACAGAGCATCAATGCTAAGAAGGGCCTTAAGGGTATCTGGTCCAAAGGCTCTTAACCTGGGGTGCATGACCCAGGGAATTCGTGGATGGGCTGTGGGGATCTGTGAACCTCTGGACATGCAGTAGACTCTGTCCACATTTCAGGGGAAAGATCCATGACTTTCATAAGCCCTCAAAAGGTTCATGACTTACAAGGTTAAGAACCACTGTGTATAACAGGTGACTAGTTAGTGGTAGAGCTGGAATAGAGCTTCCCATAACTCCCAGAGCACTAGTTCAGTATCCACAGTGGCGGCAGTGGTGACATCAGAGGGAGACATTTGGGCAGAAAGCCCAGCACAGTCTTGGGCTCTTGTGCTTCCCACGGTTTATTGCACCCTGGCACACACAGACGAGGACCTCCTTAACACATGAAAGGCACAGGGAGGTGAATGGAGGCCACTTCTTAGGCCAGAGGCCCCATCCTCCCAAGGCCCATCCCCATTATCCTGACACCTGTAGAGGTGAACATCTTTGGGCACACCTGTGACACAAGACCAATTTGAAAGCTGCTAAGACGCTAGACTCTGCCGGCCACAGCTGAGGAACTTGGAAATCCACGCAGCCCCACTGCAGATTAAGCATCTCTAATCCAAAAGTCTGAAATCCAAAGTACTCCAAAACTTTTGAGCACTTTATTTAAAATTTGTATAAAATTATCTTTAGTCTATGCAGAGGGTATATATGAAACATAAATGAATTTCATGTTTTGATTTGGGTTCCATTCCCAAAATATCTCGTTATGCACATGCAAATATTTCCAAATCCAAAGTCAGAAATGTTTCTGGTCTCAAGCATTTTGGATGAGGTATACCCAATCTGTACTGACTTTGGAAAATCTGAGATCTCCCACCCCCTACTAAATAAACACATGAAAGCCTGTGTCCAAATTACTATGTTGCTGTGATTTAAATTATCTCTCCAGGAGCCTATGTGTCCATCTTTCTGGTTATTTAATTAAACTGTCTTCCTCCTCCAGGAAGCCCTCCTTGCTTAGCCTCTCCATTCCAATCACTTCTTAGCATTGCTGCCCTAGGCTGCCCTTCCCTGATTTACATGAGTATGTATCTGTCTCTTCCAGCAGCCTGAGACTGCCTCCAGAGCAGCCTCATCTGAGTTGGCCTGCAGCTTCCCGGCAAGAGTCCTGCACACTTGCTGGGAAGAAATGGAGGGTGGCACATCCTCACTAGAGGGTGGAACATTCAGAAAGATTGACAGACTGACAGAAGCATACCTCTGACACCACTCAAGGACAGTTTATTGAACATATAGCAGAAATTCAGAGTATTTAACTTAAGCAAAAGAGGAACTAGTTGTCGCCATTCTTAGGAATATTTACACTCTGAGCCACGACATCTGGACTAGGCAGTACCACCCAGGGACAGAAAGGCAAGCTCCACTCACTGAGCTCAGCTCATGGCACCAGAAATTGAGAGTCAGAGGCTACGTAGGACACAGCTTCAGAGAGATGGCCAAAGACAAATCACATACCCACTGTCCTGACAAAAGGCAATGTAATTATGCTGCTCTCATCAAAAAGAATGGTGACATTGACAGTCCGTTTGTTAAAGAGGCAGTGACATGCCACGGAAAGAGCATAGACCCTGGTGTCGGCCAGGTGCGACTCTGGCACGTAGGTGGGTGACTGGGGCCAGTTCTGTAGCTTCTTGGGATCAGGCTCCCAGTCTGTTCCAATGATGCTGATCACATCTTCTTTGCAGAACTGGATGAGAATTGGAGGCAATGCGTCTAAGGTGCCTGGCGTCTAGCGAGTGCTTGACAAATGATGGTAGCTATTGTTGATAATGAAGGAGGTGGTTGGGTGACACAGGCTGGCAGAGAATCCCCAATACACCTTCACTTGACTTTGCGGAGATGGGTGCAGCTGGTGGTCTACAGATGTACACATGGTGTGCTAAATATTGGCGTCATCCTGCAAAGTTGTTTCTGGTGGAGCAAGTAAAGGCTGTCTAACTTCTCACCACCTGGTTACAGGTCTCAAGTCACCCCACCGTGCTGGCAGGGGATGTAAAACCTCTCAGGCAATAGCTAATTTGGCCTAAGCACAGAACAAACCAGCCCCTCCCCTGTCCTCTCTTGCTCCTTCCCTCTCTCTAGGGATGATCACAGCTTCCTTAGGGCCAAGAAGGTTATAATGGCTTGTGCCTCCAAAGCCTCCTGCCAGCCGAAAGCAGCAAGGAAAATGACAAGTCGTTAGTCCACATGGGACCTAAGGAAACAGGGAAGGTGACTGTGTCAATCAGAGTTTGAGAGTAAAAGCTAAACCATGATGTGGACAGTTGAGTGTACTACAGACGGTTTTAAAACTCAGGGGCTGGGAACTTGGGTGTGGCAGACACCTTTGGGAGTGGCAAAGTCACCTCTTCTTCCAGGTGCTGAGGTGGATGAGGCCATGGGTCTAGCGGGTGGCTTTCCTTGCTGGGGTGCTGCCTGGGGTGTTCTTGCTCTGGGAGTCCTTGAGGTCTCCCCCTCGCACCTGTTTGGTCTTGGTCTGCCCGCTCTGGGTGGTGCCAGAGCTGCCTGCCACAGTGCTGGCCCCAAGGTCAGCACCCGCAGAGCTGGGGTGGTGGTAGCTGTAGCTGCTGCTGCTGATGACGGCTGAGGAGGAGGGGCCAAGAGCAGGGGAGAGGAGCAGTGTCAATCAGCAGGTAATAGCTATGGTAAAGGCTGTCCCCAAGGGCTTCTCTACAACACCACTCTATTTAATCCTCAGAACGACCCTCAGTAGTCAAGGAGCACTACAGAGATGAACTGAGAGCCTATTATGGGCCAGACTTTGTGTGAGGTGAAGACCCCATAGGATAGATACAGTCCCTGCCCTTCTGGAAATTCTAGGAAAATCCATGTCCACCAACCCTTTCTCCAAATGACAACACCCTAGGGGAGAAACAGGAAGGGAAAGGGGTGGGCATGACCTCAGTCACCATTTCATAGGATGAAAAAGGAGAACATTTCCTTTGAAGCCCAAGAATTTTCCCAAGACAGTAACAGAAGCTTCTGGGTGGGGTGAGACAGTAAATGGAGGTGACAGCACTTTGTCCCAGGGTCCCTGGCTTTCCCAACCCAAGGCATCTCTCAAGATACTCACAGATGCTCACAGAGGATGGATTCTCCCCAGACATCCTGTGAGACAGAAAGTTAGAGAAAGACAAAAACTCAGTGTCGAGATTCCACTGAACCTTAATGGGCTCCTGCTTTCATACGTGCATCATTTAAACTCATCCTTATAATGACTTGTGAAATTGACACTATCACCTTCATCTTACAGATGAGAAAACAAGAGGCTTGAAGATACTAGATGATTTATCGAGACCACAGCACTAGCATGGGGTAAAGCCAATAATTAGCCCCTGCTGTACAGCCAATCATTAGCCCCAGGTCTGTCTGAGCCCCTGGTTCTCTTCACAGCAGCACACGGCCACCTATGCCTCATGGCTCATGTCAGACAACCCCTTGCAGGAAGCTGCCTCTGAGTTCATGAAATCACCACATCCCTTGCCTGTATTGGCACTAACGATGCTGTTCTCCAGGTGGCCCCTCAGCCAGACAGGAGCCACCCCAAGTCCCTTCTCACACTTTCCCCTCCACCCCGGCCACCTGCACTCCTCGCCCTCCAGCAGCTTGCGGTAGGTGGCGATCTCCATGTCCAGGGCCAGTTTCAGGCTCATGAGCTCCTGGTACTCGCGCAGCATCCGTGCCAGCTCCTCCTTGGCCTGGTGCAGGGCGCCCTCCAGCTCGTCCAGCTTGGCCCGGGCGTCCTTCAGGGCATTATCTCCCCGCTGCTCAGCGTCAGCAATGGCTGTCTCCAGGCTGGCACACTGAAGGGCAAAGAACAGAGAGACCATCAGAACAGAAAATTACATTTAGCTCATACCGGTTAAATAGAACAGCACCCTTATTTTGCAGACGGGGCCCTAGGTGACAAGGAGTAAAAGCTGCAAAGTCAACACCAGAACTTTGTCTCTTCTATTTTCTATTGCAGAGGAATATTCAAAGCTATTGTCACAAGAAGCTGTGGAGGCAGTTGCATTTCAGGAGGTCAGAAAGAAAGGTTGATGTTTGCCTGAGACTGGAGGCCACCAGCATCTGCAGATTCAAAATACTCCAGGTTCAGGAAAATCATACCCGATTCCTCAGCAAGGCCAGCTCTGAGGATGAGATGGTATGCCACGGTCCCACTGCGATCAGATTCCTGCTGCAGGACCTCTCACCAGTGGGGATCCTTCTGATCTGTTAGCATCCAGATGAGTGTTTCTGGACTCGAGCACTCCAGGGAGGGTCTGCCTGAAGGCTCCCACATGCTAAGGCCTTCCCTTAGAGCAGGAGGGTAAGGCCCTGAATTATAGGCACAACCTCAGAAGCTGGACTCTGATGAACATCTGGGGGCACTGCAATGCCTGGTGCTAACAGAGGGGGAGGAACTATGCTCACGGAATTTGTGAATCGGCCAAACGTAGAGTCGTAGAGCTGTCCCTGTGTTCCCCTGCAGAGCATGGAGGGCGGTGGGGGTACCAGAAGGAGAACAGGCTCAGATCTTGCCGCTGGGCAATTCTGTCACTAGTGGAGCAGACCTAGTTCTCACAGAGGTCACAGGAAGGATCCTCCAGCCTCCAAAATCATCTCCCCACTGATGCAGTGTTTAAGATTTGCTGCTGTCGGGTAAGACAGCCCCCCTCCCTGGCCCACTAACATGGAAGTAGTACCGTGGCACAGGGCAAGGAAACCCAGGAGGGCTTCATCGACGGCTGTGTCCCTCAGTCGCCAGATCATGCCCCACTCCAAGGGCAGGAACCTGGTGTGGCCACAGAGGTGCCTGATGTATACCCCCTGCACCCCACACACATTCCGTGTCCAGTGGGAGGAGGAGACAGAGGGTCTGCCCTCAGAGGGGACACCCGAAGGGGACATGGGGTAGGTTCCCTGGACACAGAAAACGTCTGCAGAAGAGGAACCTGGGTTCTAATCCTAGCTCCATTCATTACCAGCTGGGGGCTCTGGGCAGGTCCCTTCCCCTTCCCAACTCAGTTGCTTTATCTGCAAAATGATGAGTCAGAGAAATAGGTTTGAGGCTCCTCCCAGTTCTGGGCGGGGTGCCAGCTCTGATGGTGGAGTACCAAGGCAGGGTGGGAAAGGGGGACTGTGGGTGGCCAAGGGACCCCTAAGCCTGGCAGGGGAGATTTGCTTGTTCCCAAAGGGCAGGCCCCATTTCCTCATCCCAGAGCCTCCCGTGGAACCCGAGAGTCCTTTGTGGGGCTGCTGCCCACCTGCTTCTTCACGTTCCCAATCTCACACCGGATCCTCTGGATGAGCCGGTTCAGCTCCGCCATCTCGCTCCTGGTATGTTTCAGGTCGTCACCATGCCGACTGGCTGCCAGCTGCAGCTCCTGGATCTGGTTTCCCAGAGATAGGAATTTGGCAATGAGACAAGGGCACTGGGGAAGGGTCCTCTAAATAAGCCACCCCTGCCACCCTGGCTGTTGGTGGGATTTAACGGAGCTGAAGAGGAGTGCTGGAACAGGGTCCTGGGGGCCCAGGCAAGCAGTTTTCTCCCTGACAGCCCCAAAGCAGTTTACCCAAAGCATAGTTCCATTACTCAGAGGACTCCCGGCCTTCCATTTCCTTTTGAAAGTCTTCCCATGTGGATCAGGAAAGAGCTACAGGCTTCTCCTTCTCCCACTCGCCCCCCACCAAATTCACCTGTGGCTACGCTCCTGCAAGTCTGTGATTCTCCCTCTGCCCTGTGGCAGCATACCCCCATTCCTATAACTGTATTTGTTTTACCACCTCACTTCTTTCACATGCAACAGAGAGGGACAGGTAGTTGGTGGACGGAGGAAAGAAGTGAGGGATCCTCTCTGTTGCATATATTCAATCCATACCGGTTTCATGATTTATCTTTGATAACAGGCTCTGCTGAGAATTCATTTTGTCCTTGAAGCCTTGGTTGGAACCATTCTTTCACTCAGCCCACAAAAGGATTCCTCACATTCACTGTGGAGGTGACCCTTCCCAGGAAGAGAGGGGCCGCTGTGGGAGGAGACCCATGCGGTGCCCACCTTGGTCTGGTACAGGGCCTCAGCCTCGGCCTTGCTCTTCAGGGCAATCTCCTCGTAATGCATGCGGACCTCAGCGATGATGCTGTCGAGGTCCAGGTCCCGGGTGTTGTCCATGGACAGGATGACTGAGGTCTCACTGGCATGAGTCTGGATCTGAGAGATCTCCTGTATTGAGAGAGGAAGACAGACTCAGCAATCCCTGGCTTCCCTCTTCTGCCCCATTAGTCTTCTGGGCCCATGGTCTCTGGCCCAATAGGTTGCTAGGGTCCCCGGGGCCAAAGTAGGGGGAAGAAGTGCCCTCTGGGATGTGTCTGCAGAGCTGAGGGAGAGCAGCTCCCAGCAGCAGGAACCCCTGCAAGCGGCAGATGTCTGCGGGCACATGCAGATGGGTGAAGAATGCATTTCCCACAATTTCGCAGAATCCAAGGGTCTGTGCTTTGTAAGACCTCACTGGGTTATCTTTTCCTGCCTGTGGGCAAGGCCATTGTTGTGGTCGAGATCAATTTCCTCCTGCATGTGTGGCCTCCAAGGACCAGCATCCTGCACTTCCATGGTCTCCTGGTGCAGGATTTTGACCTTTCCACCAAAACGTCTTTCATTATGTTGATCCCAAACCTCTCCTGTTGGCATCTCCCTGGAAGAGTCGAGAAGCAGTCAGGGTGAGGGTGAGGGGACAGGAGTGTCCTTACCGCATCATACAGACACTTGAGGAACTTGAGGTCTTTGTCCAGAGAGTCCACTTTGGCCTGAAGCTCCATCTTGACCGCGTAGGCTGCATCTGCATCCTTCCAAGAGGCCCCAGAGTCATTGGTGCATGCAATCCTCATCCCACAGCTGCCCTGTCCAACCCCTGCCCCAAAGCCACCTGATTTTCTACTTTCCACCTACAAAGGAAAGCTCACTCAATATCCATTTCTTCTCAGACTCCCTGAAGCTTTGGGAATAGGGAAAGGAGGATGTGGCAGCTCTGTTATGCCTGGAGAAAACAAAGCCCAGAGAGGTAGTAGGTTTCCTCAGGTCACACAGCAAGGCTGAGCTGGACCAGAGTTTCACAGTTCCCAGACCTGAATTCTCTGTCTCTGTCCATTTCCCGAGTGTGTGTCTTTCCTCTCCAACTCACTGGAGGCCAGGACTATGACTCACTCCACCTTCACCAGGAGCCAGCCCCTTCCCCAGTCGCCTGGGCTGAAGTCCTGAGCAGAGTTGTTAAGATGGGGGTGAGAGAGACCCTAATAAGGAGGCTCTTCCCTCCCTTACCTTCTTGAGCACCACAAACTCATTCTCTGCTGCTGTGCGCCGGTTAATCTCCACCTCATATCTGCCGGCAGGGAGAGAAGATAGCCTTAGCCCTCTTGGCCAAGGAACTTTCTCTTCCTGCTGGCCAGGCAAATGTTTGGGATGTAGGGTCCCTGCAGGGTCTCTGAGGTGAGCAGTAAGAGGCTAGTGACAGGAATAAGATATCCCTGAGTTGCCTCACTTGCCTCCTACTTTTTGCATGTTAGGAAAACACTCAGGTGACACCAGCAACTGAACTTTTCAGTGGGTCAAGGAGCACAGGAACTCCTTCCTATCAACCAGGCAGGAAGTTATCATCGAACAGGATAGGCCCTTCCCCCCAGCCAGAGAAGGGGATGTGAGCTCCTGACCCTGGAAGGTACACCTCCATCTCCTAAAAAATAATGGCACAGAGATCAAGTGAGCCCAGAGGCACGGGGAACATGGTCTGTGACCGTCGGGTGGGGCCTGCTCACCTCTTCTTGTAGTCCTCCACCAGGTCCCTCATGCTTCTCAGCTCCGAGTCCAGCCTCACCCTGTCCCCGGACAGCGTCTCCAGATGCTTCCGCAGGTTGCTGATGTAGCCCTCGAGGATAGGCTCCAGGTTCTTCTTGCAGTTGTTCAGGTCCAGCTGCTGCAGCAGCTCCCACTTGGTTTCTAGAACCTGGTTCTGCTGCTCTAGGAACCTTACCTGGAACCAAAATCAACAGACAACTGGAACCACAATGGGTGCAGTCATGCCCCGTGGACACACACCATTGACTCCCCAGGTTTGCCATAGATTGTTGTAGTCATTTTGCTCACGTCTTGACTCTCCACCCTTGACATTCCACACAAACTAGACCCTTTACAAGTGCTCATTTCCTAGCCTTCTGGAGAAGCCATCAGTGAGAACTCACTCAAGGAGATTCCACAGCTTTCTTCTATTGCTTGGCCCTGGTCCCAGGAGATGTCCTTCTTTATGTCTCAACTAAGTGTCTCTTCCAGTACCATGAGCCCTTCCCTCTGAACACTGCTGGATTCTATTAGCCTTTCAGGTTCGTGGAAATCAGCCATCCTCAAGAAACCCATCACTTTTTTGTCAAGGAATGGCTGCTTTTTACCCAGCTTCCCATCCTTCTCTGCAAAATCGCCAAAGAAGCCAATATATTCATGTATTCTTTTGTCTTCCGTGGCACACAGTCCTCCTACTCTCCTTCTCTAATGATGAGGAAGCCCTTCCTGAGGCCCAGCTGCACCTTTCCAGCCACAATGCGCAGTCCATTCCCAGGCAGCAGGAAAACTGCTCAGGCCTCAGGGGGCTGCCTCACTCTCCTCCTATGATACCCACCTTGTCAATGAAGGAGGCGAACTTGTCATTCAGCGCCTTGATCTGTTCCCGCTCCTGGGCGCGCACCTTCTGGATCTCAGGGTCCAGCTCCACGTTGAGGGGGGCCAAGAGGCTCTTGTTGACAGTGACCTGGTAGATGCCCCCAGGTGGGCACACTGATGAACAAGCAGGCCCCAGGGCCACACTGCCAAACATACTGCCAGCAAAGCCACTGGCCCGGCCCCCTCCATACCCAGAGCCAGGCCTGAAGCTGTAACCTCCAGACCGAACGCTGCCACCAGCCACATTGAAAGAAATACGCTGATTCCCTCCGAGGCTATAGAGGCTCCGACTGCCAAAGCCAGCTCCAGCCCCTCTGCCAGCTGCACAGTAAGAGGCCAGGCTACCCACAGCCTTCCTCGGCACCACTGCCGAATGCACACTGAAGTTGCCCTTGTCACCACCGGACTTGACGTTCAGTTGCCGACTCATGGTGAGAAAGGTGGAGTTGACAGAGCTGGAGAAAAGCAGTCGCCAAGGGGTAGAGAACACAGTGATGGGGCACCCAGAGTGCTGCCTCCTTTTATCCCTGTTGGGCCCAGGACACCGGAAAAGGGCGTCTCTCTACTATCTCTTTTCCCCTGCTAAAGGGCCAGGAGCCATGGGCAATTTGTAGAACAGAGATCTCCAAGTCCTTTGCAGCAACAAAGCTCTTCTGAGAGCAAGTGGAATATGCTGCCCTTGCAGACTGGAGTGGTCTAATTTGGAGTTTATCTGTGCTCCCTAATTAGGGACCTGAAGAGTTATCCCCTGAAGAGATCTCCTAGCTTTATTTTTCCAGTGTTACCTCCTTCTTGCTTAACTATCAGCAAGGAGTAGGGGAAATGCCTGCCTTTCCCCAGAGGAGACTCACCTGAAAAATCCCAGGTTTCTTCCCAAAAGAAACCATCTCCCTATTATAGGGTCTTGTGTGGAAGCTGGAATTTTTGCATCTGGGAAAAGAAGACATGGAAAGATGATTCTTCTTGGAAAGATGTCCTCAAATATCTGGATCTGGGTAAGAAGCTCCAGGGTCCATCCTTGGACCATGCTAAGGACCACAGCTGTCTAGCAATGAAGTGGACCCCAGGAAGGAAGAGGAACGACTCTGCAGCATCTGCATGACCCCTATCAGGGATATTGTCTAGGGCCTTCTGTGTTGGGCAGGGCCTGTGTGGTAGTGACCTTGACATTGCCTTACAACGATGAGAACGTTTCCAGCCAGCTGCATTTCCTCCGGTTGGATTTTCTCTCCTGGATAAGATTATCTGTCCTACTCTAGGAGGTCAGGCAGGAGCTGGGACATAAGCCCCCACACTCCCTGGGGAAACACTCCATGGCTGAAGTCACCAAGGAAAAGGACCCCCTGAGTTTCACTCCCAGGTTCAGGGGGGGCTGTTCTGCCAGTTTCCTGGCAACTTCAGGGAGCACTCAATTTTGGAACAGGAAGTATCACCGCTTTATAGCTCAGGTAGTGTAGGTACAGTGCAATGTTAAAAAATTATTTCGGGGCTGGGCACGGTGGCTCACACCTGTAATCCCAGCACTTTGGGAGGCCGAGGACAGCAGATTGCCTGAGGTCAGGAGTTTGAGTCCAGCCTGGCTAACATGATGATATCCCCTCTCTACTAAAAATATAAAAATTAGCCGAGCATGGTGGCGCATGCCTATAGTTTCAGCTACTCGGGAGGCTGAGGCTGAAGAATCACTTGAACCCAGGAGGCAGAGGTTGCAGTGAGCTGAGATTGCACCACTGCACTCCAGCTTGGGTGACAGAGCAAGACCCTGTCTTAAAAAAAAAAAAATTATTTCAAAACTAGGTATCTGGCAGCTGCCTTCATGCGAGACTCTGACCACTTCCTATAACTAAACTGGGAATGCTTGGCCTATTTGGATCCAGCCGAGGGCAGAAGACAACTGCTCCCAGTGCTGGGGAGGGAAAAGGAGAAGCTGACCTGGGCAGGGAGTGTGGAGCTTAGGCCTGGAACCTGTCCCAGAAGACTTTCCCCTTCACAGGGTGTTTTCCTCTCAGCCCCTAAGACAATGGTGGCAGGTTCTTCCCCAGGGACGCTGTCTCAGGGGGGCCCTCCTGGAAGGGCCTAGCCCTAGAGCACAGGAGCATGTAATTGAAGGGGTTGCTTGTGGTTTTCTAAGTCAGGTTGCAAGGGCAACAGCAGGGGTGCTGCCAGACGCTGGGTTTGCCTCCTTCCTGTGCTGGAGTGTGCAAGTCAACAAATGGTGTGAGTTCCTTGACCTGGGGGTGACTGTCCTACGGCCCCAGCCCCCAAGAAGCCTGCAGACCAATAAGAGGAATCCACACAAAGAACTTAAAGTAGAGCCAAAGCTCTGGAATAACAGAAGAACATTACAAACCATGGATCAGAGGTGCACTGAGGAATGGCTCTTTTTGATTAGGGTTTTTGGGGATCTCCAGAAGCCAGACTTATATTCCCAACAATGCCTATGACAAGTGCTGGCTCAGAGTAGTGGCTCAGAGGTAGTGGGGCTGGAAGTATTCCTTATGGTAGTAGTAGCAATAGTGGTAGTAACATCGTTGTATAATAGTGATGGTAGTAGCAGAAAGAGTTAACACTTACTGTTCACATGTGCCAGGCATTGTGCCAAGCACTACATGGGATGTCTCACTGACCCTCCTTTACAGTTGAAGAAACAGAGGAACTTACCCATCTCACTCAACTAGTAAGTTAGAATTGGGCCTGGAATTCAAGTGCATCTGGTTTCAAAGTCCATGTTCCTGACCATCATGTTATATGATAGAGATGGAAGTTAGTAGCAAAGATGCAAAGACATTGTGGTACATGTGGCAGGCATGGCAGCTGTGGGCTGGGACCCTCGTGCTTGTGTTTCTGTTGTTTTTGATTAAAGTGTGACATGAGGAGAAGGGGAGGTTGCTGAACTGGGGACTTGCAAAAGGTAGCTGCTCATGATAAGACATCACTCTAGGTTCAGAGAGAAAATCAGCCACAGCAAGGATGGGCAGGGGGACGGAAGAGACTTGCTTTCATGAGCAGCTGTTTTATTCTGGAATCCCCAGCAGCTGGCCCTTCATTGCCTGGCTCGAAGGGAGAAATAAACACAGTTCTGGCTAGCTGAGTCTTTGTGCCACCACCACCTGGCTGACTATGAGCCCCAATCTGATAGGAATTTCAACAAGAAGGCATTTACAAAGCAGAAGAGGCATGAGGCTAGATCTTTGAGGCTGGAGAAGACTTGGGGTAAACAAAAAGCAGACATCCAGGTGCCCGGGAAATGCAGCAGAATGAACGGGGTCCATCCACACTCAGAAGTGTGTGATGGGCTGGGAAAGGCCAGGACCAGGGCTAGGGGTCCTGCCACCCTTTGTATTCATTATAAAGGGTACCTCTGTGGGCTGAGCCCTGTGCTGGAGGCTGGCCAACAAGGGTTACTGACAGTGGCGGTAATGATGGTGGCGGTGTGGCTGTGATGGAGAAGGAAAAGGTAGAGGCAGAGTAGAATTTCCTGATAACAGTGTTGTGATTGTGGCCACACAGAAGCAATCCTCCTAATTGGTTCCTAGGGAACTTAATTGCAGGGGAATTGTCTTTGGCCTGTGCAGTCAGATCCCTAGAGTTCCAGCCTTCACTGTGTTGGATACCCTTTAATTAGTAATCACACACCACACCCTGGTCTTCGAGTTCATTGGACTAATGAGTGTCCCAAGGCCTGAAGAGATTAATTAGTTCATTAAATGTGTATAAAACTGGGCATCTACTGTGTGTTCAGCTCTATGCTAGACAGAGGGAGATATCTGAGACGCTCTCTTTCTCTTTTAGGAAGTTAATTGAACTGGAGGAGAAACAATATAAACATACAGACGTTGTTTTGCTGTTGTTATTGCTGTAGTTTTAATTCTACATGCCTATATTGGATTATGTGCTTGAACAAGTAACTCAGACAAGCTGTTCATTGAAATTCTGATCTAAAAAGAATTTTAAAAGTACATGAAAATCTACTTTTTGCTTACCCTAAATCTTCTCCACCCTTGAATTAAAAAGAAACGGAAAAATAGAATAAAAGAGAGGCTGGGCTCTCTGAGGTAGGGGCTGGGAACTGGAAAGTTGGCCAGATGGGGCAGGTGCATGGGGCATCCCTCAGACAGCGAGAGGTCCAGGCAGATTGTAAGGGAAGGCTCGACTTGGGAAGCAGAGATGGAGGCAGAGATGGCGGTGCAGGCCTAGACAGTTCCCTTCTCCCTGCAGACACTGTGGAATCATGCAAGGGTCCTGATTTCACAGGGCCAGTGCTTTTGGTTAAGGAATAGGCTCTGTGTTACAAGAGGAGGGCTTTGGAGACACAGGTACCTCAGGGAGCCCAAGGGAGCTGAGTCAATTGTGCCACAATCTCTCACCATCTTCCTGGAGCATAAGAATCCCATTCTGCAGAGCACATCTCAACAGAGGGAAATAAAAAGCAGCCCCATGAAAAATCCCAATGGCCATAACCATCATGTCTATAGTTTGAAGACGAATAACGAAGGTTGTTTTTCTCTAGCCCTTTGGCCTTTGACTGCTCCTGGGTACAGAACAACAGTTGAGGGACCCAGATTCTGTAGATCAAGGTCATTAAAGAAAAGAGAAAGGCCAGGCATGGTAGCTTATGCCTGTAATCCCAGCACTTTGGGTGGCCGAGGCGGGCAGATCACTTGAGGCCAGGAATTCGAGACCAACCTGGCCAAAATGGTGAAACCCTGTCTCTAATAAAAATACAAAAATTAGCTGGGAGTGGTGGCACATGCCTGTAATCCCAGCTACTTGGGAGGCTGAGGCAGGAGAATCTCGTAAACCCAGGAGGCAGAGGTTGCAGTGAGCTGAGATTGTGCTATTGCACTCCAGCCTGGGGGACAAGAGCAAAAATCCATCTCAAAAAAAAAAAAAAAAAAAAAAAAAAAAAGAAAGAAAGAAAAGAAAAGAAAAGAGAAAGAAGCTTGAAGGATTCTTGAGATAACTTTGCGGGGACAAGACTTGGGGACAAACCACAGCACCTTAGCACTGGAAAGGTTCTAAAACTGAGTTCTCTGATTTCGCTTTGAAAATAAGCTCAGTGCAGAAACCTAATACCCTCTGCCTGTCTGAACCGGTTTGAAAGGAGCCTGTGTTTCCATCTTAGTCCAAAGTTAGCTAGCCCAGACAATAGAGTTCATCTGCTTTTTCCCCATGTGTCTCCCAAAGCCCTTCACTTTCCTGACATTAAATTTTCTGTGCCAGGAGTCTGATGACAGATGGGATATGCACCAGAGACATGGGCAGAGCCCACTGCGGCAATCCTGGGCTCTAGACATGGTTGGGGGCTGAGTCGGAGAGGGTGTGGAGAGTGAAGCAGAAAGCTCCGTGTTGGTGAGAGGGGGAATAGGAAACTCTGGGCACAGAGGAATAGGAAAAGCACCCCAGGCAAGATGATATGGAGTATCTAGATACTGTTTTGTAGAGTACTCAACTATCCCAGTTTTCCTAGGGCTGAGGGGTTTTCCAGAACATCCAACTTTCAGTGCTACAGAAGTTCTGGAAAGTTCTGGACTGTTCTGGAAAAAACTGGACCCTTGATCACCGGAACATCACACACCATATTGCAGAGCTCTGAGTACCAGACTCTCCAGTGGACCCTAAGGATCACTGAAGTCACGTCTACCAAGCCTGTGAAACTTAAACACTCAAGCAATCCCTGTCTCCATCCCTATTAGACTCCCTTTTCCCCTCACACACACTCTTGTTAAATGAATTCCTCAGATTATGAGAAGAAAGCAGATGGCTGGATGGCATCAATTTTTATTTAATTTCAATCCCTCTCACTCAGTGCTTATTCTGTTACAGGCACTGTACTGAGTGAAATCCCAGACGGGCAGTCAGCATGGTCAAAATTCCCATTTCTTGGTGTCACATTAGTGTAGAGCACATTGTGCAGTAAGCCTCTATTTATTAAACACTTAGCAGAGGATGTTTAGTGACCTGAAACCTGGCAGTTTCCTTATCACTGCTAGTCTCGTGGAACTTTCTACCTATACCTCTCCGGGTAAACATGGGGGCTGCATCCCTGCAAGCACCCTTCTCTGAGTCTAGTACCTTCCCCACTTCTTCCCAGCATGGGTATCTCCCTCCTCTCTGCTGCAACCCAGCTCAGGATGGGCATGCTCCACCCTTCCCACCTGGAGAGAGAAACATCAGAGCAGTTTAACCAAGTTGTTGCAGGGCCCATACGGAGCCTTTATGCCAATCAGAAAAAGGTGCCCCTTCCTCTGGGCAGATGCAGCCCTTTCCCAGGGTGCATGGCTGGATTTCAGCCTCTACTTCCCCCGCACTGAGACTTAGTGCTCAGCACAACCTGCACGCCCCACCAGGGCCGCCCTGTTAGCTTGCCTAAGTCTCAGGGATGGGCTCACGTTCCACAGGTGAGTTGGAGCCTCTGGTCAGAGCTGTCCTCCTGAGCATTCACTGAGCATTCGCCTCCTTCTCCAGGGCTGCCTGAGCTCTGTCTGCCAGTTCCCAGGGTCTTTCCTCTCTGATCCTTGGGGAAAAGTGGTGGTCTCCCAGCTCCTCACTCACTGGCACCCACAGGGCTTGTCACCAGGAACTCTGCCCCGCCTAGCTTTTCTCTGGCTTGGGGATCAGCGGGCTACTGTTCATTGTTCCAGTCTGAGTCTCCTTTTGTCTTCAGCACCTCCTGAATTGTGTCTCTCCAAGCTCCTCCATTCTTGGTTCTCTCCCTGCTCGGGCTCCTAAGGTTTTTATGATGGAACAGGCCCCTAGCCCCTGACTGTAGATCAAGCACTCTTTAATTCTCTTTCTCTCCTCCTCTTTTTTTTTTTTTTCAAGAAAAGTTCTCTGAACTCTTTACGACTCTACCCACCACCTACCTAGTCATCACAGGGAACTTTTCTCAGCTCCATTGCACATAGGTATGTGAAGACAAGCACCGTCTTGCCCTGGGAAGGACACGTTTCTTCCATTTGTTCATTTTAAAATTCCACTAGGCCCCCATCTGGGCACTATTTAATCCATCTCCTTACCTCAGACCCCCTCCACCTTCCCTCCAGCCACTTCAGGAAGAAATTTATATTTTCTGAGACCCCAACCCCCTTTATTACAGGATTCATTTTTGAAAGACTACAGGGAGGCTGGGGGAAATGCCTTAATCTTTTGATCTTCACTGTGAAGTTTGATGCTTGATCCACCTCTTCCTCTGCCCATTTGCAAAGCAAACAAGCCGGCTGTGCATTGGGCTGTAATTAAGCCACATCATCGCTAATGACATGCTCTCTATCTCCCATCATCAGAGCATCACACAATCCATCCAAACAGGAAGGAGAAGCCCAACCCTGCACCATCCCTGGGGAGTGCTCTAGTGGTGGGTCAGGCCTGGGGTGGCAACTACCTCCAGTGTGGAAGGAATGACCAGCTTCCCTCCCTGGGCCCACATCATATCTGAGCCTGCTGGGCCCTGGGGAAAGGTGTTAAGAAGGGACAGGAGAAGAGGAGAGATACCAGGCAGGGCAGAAGCACTAGGGGCCTGGATCACCATAGGCGATGTGGAAATTGGGAGGAAGAAACATAAAAGTAGCATGTCAAGAAGAAATAGAAGAAGTGGAGTCTTTAGAGAAAGGAGCTAGGGAAGGCTGGGTCAGTGAGGAGGGTAAGTTGCTGCTGAGGGAAGGGCTAAAAAGAGAGAGAATGGAGGATGAACCCTGAGGTTAGGGCAGGAGACTGAACTGAGCCCTTCAGAGCTCCATGAGAGACACATCCATGCAGCCCTGGCCTGTAGGTGGAAGGGATGGGTGGCCTGCTGGATACAGGGAACCTCTCACTGCTGTGGGGTGAGGGACCCTCAGCACCACCCTCACCAATGCAGACCTGCCATGGAATTTGAGGCTTGGGCAGTGGGACCTAGGGGAGGCTTGACACTGGCACCTGAGCCTCAGGGTCAGAGAGTGAGCTCCTCCATCTGGAGTCAAGACCACAGCCAGCCCTTTTGGAAAGTTCTATCCCCCTCTCCTGCAGAAAAGGAGGCAGGAGATGTTGACACCAAGAGACCAAGTCCCCATCTTCCCAGTGTCATGGGCCCCCACTGAGGCAAATGGTGTCTTATGCAGGGCAACCAGGTTGGACACACAGCTGTGGGCTCAGGAGGCAGGTTATGAAATGAGCCAGGAGCCTGCAGATCCGAGAGTTGAGGAGAACCACTCACATCACAGGGAAAGCTGTCTGGAAGCGAGAGCCGGTGAAAGCAAGTCCTGGGTCATAGTGGCTCCCATTTCAGGGAAGAGGAACAGGGGCAGTGTGGAGCAAGGGTGGAGGCTGCATGTTATAACAGGGGCCAAAGAGAAGGCTCAGAGGAACCAGCAGCCCTTCCAGGAGGAGAGAACCTTCTGGAAATGGATGTGGGTTGGGAGGCTGGAGGAGAATGTAATGGGACTGGAATGGAGCTAGAAGCTAGCCTGGCAGGTGTGCCTCAGGTGCGACATGGAGCTTGCTATGCACTAGTCACTGTACTAAGCTCTTTGCACATTTTAACTCATTTCATCCTCACACCAACCTGTCAGGTAAATACTCTTGTTTTTCCCACGTTACAAGTGAGGAAAGAGAAATTGAGCAAAGAAACTGAGTTGCCCATATCGCAGTTACAACTGGGAAAAGAAACAAATCAACAAAAGGATTCAGATCCACACCTGGCTGACTGCAAAGTGTGTGTACTTCCACGCTGGACTTCTAAGGTCCCTTTCAGTCCTGGATCCACCACGCTATGGTTCAGGTCCTGAGTTGGGAGCAGCTTTAATCTAGAACTTGGGCTGCATCTGGAGTTCCAGGAAGAAGGATGTGGAATCTCTCCCGGAGATGGACGAATTGGAAGCAAGAAGGAGGGATTTCGGGGATAAGCCCCTGAGAGGGGTCTGCATCTAAATGGGGATGCAGTGTGGATGACTCACCAGGGAGGAGGGATAGACAAGCCAATGGCAGCTGGTTTGCAGGAGAAGAGAGACCCTCAACATCTCTGGCACTCCTGGAAGTTTTGCTAAATGTGAATGTAAGGACTGAGGGGCAGTGCAGAACAATTGTCCTTTGTCTAGTTGCCACTCTATAGGCGGCAGAAGTGGCAGAGCCTCTGAGAGGGAGATTGGAAACAGCTGGCAAAGGGCAGCTCAAACCCCAGAGCAGCTGCCAAATGGGACCTAAGCAGTCTTTAACAAGCTCCCTGTCTCCAACAATTCACATCCCTGTTACCACCTCCTCCAGGAAGCCTTTCCAGATTGTGTTCCTCTCTCAGGCCTTTCGTCCTATGGAGCCCCTTGGCTGTGCCTTGCCGGTGCCTCCATGACTGGCTCATCTACTGCCTGAGAAAGAAAGAGTTCTCAGAGGAGGGAGGGGTTTGCACACAGAGCAGGCAGGGCTTAGGAGAGGGGGTCTCAGTTGAGTCATGGGGGCCCTCACTCCAAGGACCTCTGGATCAGCACCAAGATTTTCAGGAAAAGCTGTCTGAAGGCCTCAGGTTCTCTAACTAGAGGTGTGGAGGTTCAGGCAGCAGGCAGCATCAGCCGCTGCCCCCTCCTCCTTCCTGTTAGAGGAGAGGCCAGAGAGGAGAGGAAGAGGAGACAGGAGTCAGGCCCAGGCAACACAGAGGCTGGGGCCAGCCTGGGCACGCCAGGGAGTGAAACAGCATCCCCTCCCACTGGCAGCTCCGCAAGGGGCGCAGAGCCTGTCTAGGGTCATCCTACACCCTCCCTGCTGTAGGGAAGTCTTTCCTCCAGAGTCACAGGGATGGAAAGTGCAGTATCCAGGACCGATGGCAGAGGGCAGTGTGTGCACAAAATAGAGGCACCGAGGGTTTTCCCCGGCTTGGAAATGAACAGCCAGTGACCAGATAGGAATGTATTTTAGTTAATTAGTTAGTTAATTTAGTTAATGGACTCCACCCCTCACTTATTCCATCTCGGCCAGGGCAAAGTCCTGCTGTTGATCCACACTCCTCGGACATGAACCAGCCCACAGCCGGCAAACACAGACTTATGCTTTGAAAATACTAATAACAACAGTGAGCTTCTACAGGTGGCAGACTGTGTTCCAGGCACTGGTTTACTTCCCTTATCTCTTTTCCTATTCTCTGATCTCCTCTAAGGTGAGTTCTTTGAAAGGTAAGGAGGTGTCGAAGCCAGGAGCATAGACTCCAGAATCAGACTGGAATTCAGTTCTTCCCATTTACTAACCGAGTGACATTTGGTTAGTTACTTAACTCCTCTGAGCTTCAATATCCTCACAAGTTAAATGGACATTATAATAATCACATCTTATAAAAATAATGCATGTCAGATTGTTGGGAGAATTCATTGAGTTACCAGCTGTAAAGAGTTGAGCAGAGTGACTGCTGAGAACGGCTTCTGGCGCAGAGAAAGCACTTCGCAACGGCCAGCTTGTATTCACCTTCTTTCACAGGTGCAGGATCTTGCACTAGGCCACTTCTGACAATTAGAAGAGCCAGACTTCAAAACTTGGTATATGACTCTTCTGCCACAATGCTAGGCCCAAGGGGACCGTTTATCTGACAGTCCTGGCTTTGCCAGTTGTTCAAGGATCCAGCTTAGTATTTATTTAGATCAAAAGTGTCCCAGTTTGAGTGACTGCCTGCATACAAATGCATATAAAACACAAATTTATTAACACAAATATGTCTTATCACTTGCACACCAGGCCATCGAGACATGGGTATGTTGTGTGTATATCCAGCTCTTTTTCCCAGGGAAAGTGGGCTAAACTAAGGCATGCATTCCCATTGCAAAAGTGCTGATTGTGAGCCGGACCCTGGAACAAGGGGATGTAGGGCATGGAGTGAGGGACAGACATGTGAGCAGCTGACATGACACCAGAAAAATAGAGTGTCGGCTTTAACACAGGCTCAGGACAGGGCTGTGAGTGTGAAGGCCACTGGTCCAGCCCCGGCTGCTCGCCAGTGCTCTGAATATGGACAGATCACTCAGCCTTCTGGGACTCAGTCTGCCTGCCTGTAGAATGCAGGTGTGGGGCAGGGAGGTGTTGGGCCATGACTGAAACGATCCTTCTCATGTAATGCTTGAAGACGGGTAGTCCACCTGAAGGGACCAGGCACCACAGAAATGTGGGTGGTGGAGTCTCAGTCAGGCCCCGCAGGGTGCGCAGGCCGTCCATCAGCGGGTAATGGACATCTGAGGTTGAGAAAATGTTATGTGCAAAGGCCCTCGGGTGTGAAAAGTCTGGCCTGCATGGGGAAAGGCTAGAGAATAAAGTGGGAAACGATGCAGCGGAGACAGGATCTCGGGCACTCTGAATGCCACCCTCAAACGAAGCTTGCACTTGAAAGATGGTCTTACGTTAAGGGTTTTTCTCAAATCAACTGTGCTGACTCTGAGAAACAAACATTCTTGTGGAAACACACACATACACACACATATACACACACACACACAAACATACACACACATACACATACACACACAGAGAGAGCTAAAAGAGCATCCTTGAATCTCTCAGCTTCTTACTCCACTGAATTTTTCTTCATAGTAGTTAACACTGCTTGACTTCATATTATATATCACTCATATTTTCACTCTCGCTCTGTGGGGCCAGTGTCTATGCCTATTTTGTTTATTCTGGTAATCCCAGTGCCTGAGCAATGCCTTGCTCACTAAATATTTGTTAAATGAGCCACTACTTCATATATACCTTAGACAGAGAGGCTATAAGCATATACACACACAGGCCTTACACATTAGGGTAAAAAGGAAGTCGGTTAAAAGAAGAGGAAGGCAGGGTCACTGTGTGGGAGCAGGACTGGGGAGTGAGTGGTGGGTGGTGGAGAGTGAGACGCTGGGGAGAATGAAGGGACGACCACTCGCTACACAGACAGTGAGCGTGCACAGCCATGGGTGCTTTGAGAACCAGAGCAGGAAGCCGTGCGGAACTCTAACATCTGTATCTGATGTGGGGTAATGATGTCTCACAGGGGTATTGTGCAGAATAGGTGGCACAGGGCACGTGAAGCAAAGGGCCTGCCCGGCAGCGGCCTGCGTAATACATTTCAACTGTTTACAAGGATCAGCCCTCTCCCAGTACTTACCTGGCTAAAACCAGTGAAAAGCCACATGAGCCCAGGACCCAGAGTGAAACAACTGTCAGATGAAGAAAAGTTAAGGCCCTGCAGATGGTGACATTCTGGGCAACAGATTCAACTGAGAACCAAACAGATTTACTCATTTATTGCAGGAGAAGCAGAGGACTGGACACAATCCCAATCAGAAGATGAAGAGAGTCCCTTGGCTGCAAAGGCCCTAGAAAGGCATGGAGGCAGAGGGGCTTGTAGCTGGCCATGGGGAAACATCCTGGGTATGTGTGTTGTCTTTGCATTTCAGGCAATGACCCAACGAAACGGGACTAAGAAGGAGGCCACTGAGAGAGCTCATGACTGGACTCCTTGCATCGAAGCATCACACCTTGAGGACAACAGGGAGAGGAAATGGAGTTGGGACTGTAGTGACAGACAAAGCATTTCTTGACTTGGAAAGGGAGCCCAGGGAAGGAGAGGGAGGAAATGGATGGGTTGGGAAGCCTTCTGCTCACAGAGCCAACCACTTGTCCATCATCTGGAGGACTTTTTGGTGGCACAACTGCTCCCCGAGGTTTTGGCAAGGGGATCCTTGAGCTCGCTGCCACAGCTGCCTTTGGTCTTGACGTCTGCAGCTGCAGTTTTGTAGCTATAACTGCTCGAGGTGCCAAAGCCCATGCTGAAGCCAGCCCCTCCTGCCCCAGCACTGGTGCTGCTGATGACGGCTGGAATGGATGAGAGAAGACCTCAGCCCCAGTCAGCTCTAGCCCCACGTCAGAGCCCCTCCTGGGGCATCCTGGGCCACCCCCTTTACTTTCGCCTGCAGTGGCTTCCTGCTGAGATGGATTCTCTCTGTTGTGTGTTTCAGTTTACTAAGAGATTTTTATCAGCACTGATCATACGGCTTCATTTTTCATGCATTTAGCCTCATACACTTTACCTTTTCCAATTAGTGTGTGAATTTCCCCCATGGGCAGGACAAATGAAGAGAGGCACTTCCCAGGGCCCATCTGGTGCTGCTGGTCTGCTGATGAGGAAAGGGGCCACTGAGGGCCCTGTCTCTCAGCACCACAGCATCTCCACACAGGCTCTCCAGCTTTTACAGCCGAGGATGTGCTCTCATTCGTTCATTCAACCATTCCATCTAATTCATTCATTCCATCACTCAACCCTTTAGACCCCTCAGTCCCCCTTAACTACAATCTGGGGCCTTTGTTTTGGTCAACAGAAAAATAATGTCACCATTAAGCATCATTCGTTGGATGATACACTCATGAGTATCATTTGATCTTTCTATAGGTTGTACTTTTGTCTCTCATGATCGTCTTCTCCATCCACTACTTCCCCCTAGTTACTACAGCCAGTTCATTCCTTTTGCCCTTAAGTCTCCCCTGAGCCCCCTCTGTCATTCTGATTTCTCTTTGGTGTCATGAATTACAGGGACTCGGACTTCTGGCAAGGTGACTAAGGGCAGAACTGTGATCTGCAGATACTTACAGATGCTCACAGAATTTGGATATTCGCCAGACATCCTGAAGAAGGAGAAGAAAAACAGGTAAATCTCCCATAAATAATCACCCCAACCACCTGGAAGTCACCTCTGTGAATAAGCCTCTCCACGCAGAACGTGCCTTCCCAACCCCATCCCAGCCTCCTTTCTTCCCACACATCCCAGTGCAACCTCCCAAGAAATAGAGAAATGGAAATCTGCTGCAAGGAGTCAGCCTTCCATCAAGATGCTTTGGAACTGCTTGCTGTATGGGATCATGAGGCCTCCACTTCCCTCTAGTCATTCCACTGGTCTTAGACGATTAAGAAGAATGAGCTTACCTCCCCATTGGAGCCCCCGGCTTTGCTGGAGCGACCTTGAACTTGGACGGCCCTTAGAGGCCGTCTTGCTTCTCCCCCCGCCACCCACAAAAATGCACCATGAAGGGTCAGGGGATACTGTTTCTCAAACATTACCGGCATTAATACCTCCTCTCCCACAACCTTTGGGATTTTTTACAATTTGGTCTTTCTTGCTGTCCAATTTCGGCCTTCCTAATCATGTGACAAGCCCATTTGCTGTATGGTTTTACTTCAGCAGGACCTAAACAGGACCAAACTGTTTCCCTTGGAGCTTCCTACCACAGCAGAGATAAAACCGGCCCCGACACGGGGTATCCGGCCCCTCACCTGCACTCCTCGCCCTCCAGCAGCTTGCGGTAGGTGGCGATCTCCACATCCAGGGCCAGCTTCAGGCTCATGAGCTCCTGGTACTCACGCAGCATCCGTGCCAGCTCCTCCTTGGCCTGGTGCAGGGCGCCCTCCAGCTCATCCAGCTTGGCCCGGGCGTCCTTCAGGGCGCAGTCCCCTCGCTGCTCGGCGTCAGCGATGGCCGTCTCCAGATTGGCGCACTGAAGGGCAAACAGATCCAGCACTTAAGAGTTAGAGCCCAGTTCTGAGATCTTGCTTGGACAACCTCCCCTCGTTTTGTCCTGACTGATAGTAAGAGATCCTATTGGTTTATCCAACTTTGGCCATCCCTAGAAGTGAGTCTGTTCTTCCCCTCACTCCAGGCATGGTTCACCCTGGCTCATTCCTCTGCATCTGAAAGTAGAAAACCTTCACCTTGGAGGAAGGAGGGGAAGGTACTGAGAAAGTGGTTGGCCTGGGCATGTGGCCCCTGCCCTCTCCCTCCTGGCCTGAAATATCAGCTGTAAGATTCTTATGTCAATTCTGAAAAAAAAGTCCGTGAGCAGCTAGACTTCATTCAGCTCTGCAGTGTACAGGTGGTTTTAGGAGATCCCATAAATCACAGGGAAAACATGAGGGCTAATAAAGTTCCTACTAATAAAATGTCCTATAAACTTGCCACACTTAGAGTTTGGTCCCCAAATCCCACAGAGAACTATGCTAAATGGTAACAGGCTTAGAAGATACCTTTACATAACTGAGAACAGAGAACCAAACACCGTATGTTCTCACTTATAAGCAGGAGTTGAACAATGAGAACACATGGACACAGGGAGGGGAACAATGTACACTGGAGCCAGTTGGCGGGTGGAAGGAGGTAGAGCTTTAGGAAAAATAGCTTAAAAAAAAAAAAAAAAAAAAAACAGCTAATGCATGCCGTGCTCAATACTTAGATGATGGGTTGATAGGTACAGCAAACCACCATGGCACACATTTACCTATGTAACAAACCCACACATCCTGTACATGTACCCCAGAAGTCAAAACAAAAATTAAAATTAAAAATAAATAAATAAATAAAATAGACTGGGCATGGTGGCTTATGCCTCTAATCCCAGCACTTTGGGAGGCCAAGGCATGTGAATCACCTGAGGTCAGGAGTTCAAAACTAGCCTGGCCAACATGATGAAACCCCGTCTCTAGTAAAAATACAAAACTTATCTGGGAGTGATGACACACAGTTGCCTGTGGTCCCAGGTACTCAAGAGGCTGAGGCAGGAGAATCGCTTGAACCCAGGAGACGGAGGTTGCAGTGAGCCCAGATTGTACCACTGAACTCCGGCCTGGGCGACAGAGGGAGAATCCATCTCAAAAAAAAAAAAAAAAAAATATATATATATATATATATATATATATATATATATATATATATATATAAATTAGAGAAGATACCTTTGCATAACTGCAGCTAGGGCTGTGTGCTTGCACGTATGTGAAAGCCCCCAGGGAGCTTCCTGAGCCCTTTAGTCCTGATGTATTCCTTCAACTAAGGTTTTGGTGAGAGGTGAGGTTTTCTGCCTGGGGTATGCCGATTTGTAGAGCCCCATTTACTTCACACCAAGGAAAGCAGCTGATCCAAGGCCAAATGGGCTGCAGAATATTGTCCAGCTGTCGCCATCCTCCTCTGCTGGGCAGGCCCCCAGCAATGCCAATGCCCTCGCATTTTGGATAAATGGCTCACAGCCTCAAGGAGATGCCTAGGACCCAACCTTCTAGCCACAGAAAACCCTCCCCCACCCTGGGGACTGTAGAGGTTTTAATCATTCATGGAGTGGCCACACACGCTGTCACCTGAATTTGTCAAACTGTCTTCTGTTCTTTTTTACTGACCAAGATCCCACAGAGTGAACCTGGGGCAGAGGGACACCAAAAGCTTGGGTCTTCTGAACGTGGCCTGAGTTGAGAGGACTTGAAATTCTAGCATCCTTTCAAACAAATGTCACATGGATGCTGAGGACACCAAATGCCAAGAAACTCTGCATGTGATGGAGGATGCCAGAAGGGCAGGAAGCACCTTAGCTGAGGGCCTTCAAAAGGAGCCCCAATGGGGACTCAGCATTGCGAGTGATCCCCATTTGTTCCCCACAAAGGATATCTTCCCTGACCACCAAAGCAAGGTCACTTTCTGGTAATAATCTCATCCAACCATAAACACATAGCATTTCATTAGTTAAACACTGTAGTAGAATACTGAGGGTAGCTTCAAACATCCGTGTTTTTTCTGCACTTACATAGCTCTTGATTAAACAAAAACACCACAAGTTATTTAATGCTGGTCTTTCTTCTTCCCACTACCATGAGCACAGAGGAGTAGTGTCTGTATGTGTGTGTGTGTGTGTGTGTGTACATGTGTAAGCATGCACCATGCAGCGTGAAAGATGGGGTGCAGGGGAGGGTAAGGAGATGGGGTCTTAAACCCTTGCACTGCCTCCACAAACTTGAGAACTCATGGGTTTGCTTGCTTTAGAACCACAGGTGTGGTTGCAGGGGTACTACGTCCCAGAGAGCAGGACCTCAATGCAGTGCCCTCCCCACAGCACAGCACTAGTGCAGGAAGCTCCCCAACGAGTGCATGGCCCTGAGCCCAATCTAGGTTGTGGGGGCTGTGCCTCCTCCATTTTGTTCTAAAATCTCCTGCTGGATTTTCTCTCCTTCCACAAGGAATCATCATGCAAAACCTTCAAATGGCTCCATCTTACCTCCTGCGTTAGGTTTAAACCCCATGGCCTGCCTATTCCTACCCAGTCTTGTCCCCTGCTCCCTGCCACCCCTGCTGAGCAGCGAGCCCCCTGCCCCAGATAGGCAAGCCCACCTGCACGCGTGCCGTGCACATCCCTACCTAAACTCATTGCTCCTGCCAGCTCCTTCACCTGCTCTTTCCCCTCTCCTGGTGTAATTCCACCTCCTGCAAAGCTTCCCTGGGGTCCTCATTCACCTCCCATCCCTCTGGGCTCCTGCAGCACTTACCTACAGTGTGTAGGCTGCTTTATCCCTCCACATCTGTTCAGATCATCCTCTCCTGGTAAATTAGAGGAGAACCTAAGGAGGGCACTGTGTTTTACCCTTTCTTCATGTTATGTGTGGCCCAGATTGCGACTCAATAAATACTGTTAGTGGATTCATTTCATAGAACCCACCTGCTTCTTCACATTCCCTATCTCTGAGCGGATCCTCTGGATCAGGCGGTTGAGCTCAGAGATTTCAGCCTTGGTGAGCTTGAGGTCATCCCCATGCTGGCCTGCTGTGACCTGCAGCTCCTGGATCTGAGGTTGGGTGACAAGAGAAGAGGAACACAAGAATACTACTGAACTAGGGCAGGTTCCTTTTCTTCTGGACAGAAAAGGTCCTGCCCTAGTTCAATAGGATCCTCAGGTTCTCAAACATGAGGGACTTGGCAGAGTTTGAATTTCCTGTCCTCAATTTGCCAAAGTTAGAAACATGAAGAAAACATGAAGATAAGACAATATATGTGAATCACCCATAGAAACAGAGTCAGAATCCTATCAGGGTTGTAGCTAGTGTGGCCTCAGCCAAAGGCCATGACAGGACAAGGGCTAAGCCCCATATATGTCCACAAAACAAGCAGAGACTGTAGTTAATCTCCCTTACGCATGGGGTGGCATTTCCACAAGGCTCAACTCCGAGACAAAGGAGGTCTTGACTGAGCCCAAATACACACACACACACACACACACATACACATGCACACATGCTGAGAGGGTGCTAGCTGTGGCCAGTGGGACTCAGCACACCTGGCACTCAGCTCACCTTGGTCTGGTACAGGGTCTCAGCCTCAGCCTTGCTCTTCAGGGCGATCTCCTCGTACTGAGCACGGACCTCGGCAATGATGCTGTCCAGGTCCAGGTTCCGGTTGTTGTCCATTGACAGGATGACGGATGTGTTGCTGATGTGGGACTGGATCTGAGCGATCTCCTGGAGACGGTTTGGAGGGGGGAGCTAGTTAAGGGGTCCTCATGAGGAACCAGTTTTCTTGGTCCTCCTGGGCAAATTCCCCACCGTCCCTCTCTGCCACTCCTCAGCGTTTGAACTCTGCCTCAGCACCAGTGCCTGGCAGGCATGTGAATGAGCGCCTTAGGTTTCAGCCCCAAACGCTGGGACTCCTCTCTCCATTACACACTCAGAAACCACTCTTGCCCTCTTCTACATTCTCATCCTCAGAAACCAGCCACCACCACCCTCCACCCATAGGACCAACTCTGAACTCTTTACCTAGCATGTGAAGGCCCCTAGGGAGTCACCAGCACTGGTCCCTTCCCCAGGCCTCTGCACCCTTCCTCATTCCTCGTGCTTTAGCACAGGACAGGCTCCTGGACCTTCCATTTTTCTGCCCCCCTCAGCACCCACTGAAATCTTCCTCTTTCTCCTCTCTCTCCAAGAACCTTCACTGATGGCCCAGGCAGAACCCACCATTCCTTCCTCTGCTCTCTGAAATCTCAGCTACATGGTGTTTTCCTGCCAGGCTGTGAACTCCTGGAGGGTGAGAATCATTTCTTCTCCTTCATGGACTTCTCAAAACCTAACTCATTGTTCAGCACACAGAAGGGCCTTGGTGAATGTCAGGGCCACCAGGTTGAAAGCTTTCTCCCTCCCAATTCTTGGTCCACACCACCCTCCAGCCAGGGGCCAGAAGCCACTTGTTAAAGGAGTAGACCTCCCAAGAGAGGTCACCCAAGTCCTTACCCCTTCATAAAGGCACTTGAAGAATTTAATCTCATCTGTCAAGGAGTCCACCTTGGCCTGGAGCTCAACCTTGTTCATGTAAGCAGCATCCACGTCCTGGGAGCACGTGACAGTCAAGCAGCCCTGAGAGGGCCTTCCCTGCCCATCCTTCCCTCCCTGCCACAGGAAGCCTTGCTGTCTCTGCTCCCTTCACCCTGGGCTTCATGGGGAGCTCAGTCCCTGAGAGTAAACCAACTAACATGCAGTGCAATGGCCATACCAGTAGTGCAGTAAAATGCCCAGATTTTAGACTGGCAAATTCTAGAAACAGCATGCATCCCAGGCAAGGGACTTGGAGGGAGGGGTTGGGAAGTTAAAGTGCCAGTCACCCCTGCTCAAGGGACTGAGTGACCTACAGGGCCCCTTTCCTCACCCTACAAGCATCACTGTGCCAGGTGGTCAGGGAGGCCTCTAGGCTTCTTCCAGCCCACCTTGCACCCCTCTTACCTTCTTGAGTACCACAAACTCATTCTCAGCAGCTGTGCGTCTGTTAATCTCCACCTCATACCTGCATGGGGCAAGACAATGAGGTAATTCAGTTCTGCAAACATTCACTGAACAGTTAGTTATCACCTCTGTGCTGAGAGCTCAGTGTGGGGGTCTTCAAACTGGGATTCATGTACCCCTGGGGCACACATAACCTTCCTAAAGGGGATGCAGGCAAGGACATATTTAAAGGAATCAATTTCCAGCTCCTCTGTCCCTATGCAGTCTGCCTTAAAACTACCTGCCTCAGACAGCACCTGTGGTTGACATGTCATGCAGATTCTACTGTCCCTCTCCCTGTCACAATTAGCCCCTCCCACATTATAGCAGAGGTGAAAAGGTATTCCCTTCTGGCACATGGCATCTTGATACTGTGCAATGACTCAGGGTGCAAAAACCTCCTAGGCACCGAACAAAAGCATTGTTGTCACTTTCAAACTGTATGTTATACCTATTTCTTATACATATTTATGTTCCAGGTGAAGCAGAAACAGAAGCAAGGTCTAAGACACAGAAATTTGGTTAGGACTGGGATGTTCTTAATACAGACATGTTGTTGATTGGGGAGGTAAGGGAACTAATCATTTTATTTAAAGAACTTACCTCTTCCATCCCTTGTTATTCTCAAAGAATACATTACGGGACATTTGTGAGAGTATGGTAACAAAATAGAGCATTGGTAAGAAATAATTAATGATAAATGGATAAGCAAAATGTGGTGTATACATGCAATGGAATATCATTCAGACTTAGAAAGAAAAAAAATCTACAATATGCTACAATATGGATGAACCTTGAGGACACTCTGCTAAGTGAAAAGAAGCCAATCACAAAAAGACAAATATTCCAAAAGACAAATGATCTCATTCATGTGAGGTACGTAGAGTAGTCTAAGTCAGAGACATAAAGTAGAATGGTGGGAGCCAGGGGCTGGGAAGAGGGGAAGGAAGAAATGAGGAATTAGTGTTAACTGGGTATACAGTTCCCACTTCACTAGATGGAAAGTGTGTTCTGGAGGTGGACGGTCATAATGGTTGCAATGTATTTGATACCACTGAACCGTCTACTGAAAAATGGCTAAGATGGTAAATTTTGTTATGTGTATTTTACCTCAGTAAAACAGTGAAAAAAAGAATTAAGGCTAGGTAATAGCTTTTTTATTCATGTACTTAACATAAACAATCCTTTTCAGCTCTTTGCTCATTCCTAAGGCATGTCCCTGGCAGCCCCCTCCTCAAAAAGCACTGTTGAGTGTGGCAATTCCTCAAGGATCTAGAACTAGAAATACCATTTAACCCAGCGATCCCATTACTGGGTATATACCCAAAGGATTATAAATCATGCTACTATAAAGACACATACACACGTATGTTTATTGTGGCACTATTCACAATAGCAAAGACTAGGAACTAACCTAAATGTCCATCAACGGCAGACTGGATTAAGAAACTGTGGCACATATACACCATGGAATACCATGCAGCCATAAAAAAAAGGATGAGTTCATGTCCTTTGTGGGGACATGGATGAAGCTGGAAACCACCATTCTGAGCAACTATTGCAAGGACAGAAAACCAAACACCACATGTTCTCATTCGTAGGTGGGAATTGAACAATGAGAACACTTGGACACAGTGTGGGGAACATCACACACCTGGGCCTGTCATGGGGTGGAGGCAGGGGGGAGGGATAGCATTAGGAGAAATACCTAATGTAAATGATGAGGTAATGGGTGCAGCAAACCAACACGGCACATGTACACATATGTAACAAACCTGTACGTTGTGCACATGTACCCTAGAACTTAAAGTATTAAAAAAAAAAAAAAAAAAGGCACTGTTGAACGGCTGAAGCCATGCAGGATAGTGAAGGGAGTTATTTCCAGTGTGACTAGGATGTCTTCCAAGGCTGCAGATCTTTCTAGTCATGCTATATAAAACACACAAAAAGCAGTTTATACGATTTATCCCAGATTCTGTGTCTTATTCAAAAGACAACTGAAACCTTTTAATCAAATTATGTCATGAAACACCTATTTCTCTTCAGTCAAACTTTATTTTATATTATCTTACAAAATGCTTAATAATGTCTACCTCCTCTTAATAAAAATAAAACATATGGTAGTTGCCAGACCAATTAATATTTAGTAGTTTATATCTATTTCCTAAAATACACAGAAAACTTTTGACCAAGTGGGCTATCAAAATCAATTACATTAGTTATAAATAATTTTACATTATTTACTTCTAGAGGCCAAGCACTAAGTTCAATACACACATTAAAAATAAAAATGATAAGTTTTATGGCATTATAAACTTAAAAATAATTTATTATTTAAAAATATATTGCAATGAATAATTAAAAGTTAAACCATGAAAAAGCACATATTGATTTCTCTTGTTTTATAATGTAGTTGTATTAGTTATATTAAATCTAAATCATTTTAATCTTGAATGCTTTCAATAACCTATTATACAAGACATATTTCTTAATTTATTGCTGAGTGGATTTTATAACAGTCCCTAAAGTACAAATTCTTATTTTGACTTGAATTGAGAAATGAAGTCAGGCTTTTTCTGATAAAAAGCAACTCATGTCTCTGATTTGAACATGAAGACTGGCTTTTCCAATGAAGCTAGAGGGCAGATATTTTCTATGTAAATTGAATGAGGTAAATCTGCAGCTCCAAAGTCTCAAAAATGTGCCGGTGTGTGTATTCGTGTACAAAAACATGAGGCAGAATCACATTATTCTTTAAGGATAAAGAATTGGCATAGGTGTATTGAGTATTAACAATGTTTTATGTTTCCAGTCCTTTCTGATCCATTGGATTAAACATGGTGCTCCTAAAGGACAGAATAAGTTGTATAAGCATGATCATTTGATCAGTCTTGGTAAAGCCTTATTGAAAAATTTTCCAGAAATTTGGAAGATAATGACTTTACTGACTATGACACAAGTTCTTTTCGCAAGTCAGACGGTTTTTAAGTTTTGCTTTCAAAAAAAGAAGGTTCTGAATTGTCAGCTGACAGATGGTTAAACATGATCTTTAACGATGAGTCATTATGTGATTTTGACATATAATCATTCACCTAAGAAAATATATGTTGAGTGTGGGGTACTTTGTAGGCACTTAGGATAAGTAAGTGAACAAAAATTTCCCTGCCCTTATGAAGCAGAGAGAGACAAACAACAAACACAACAAATAAGTCAATTATGCAGCATATTAGAAACAGCACTATGAAAGAAAGAAAAAGCAGAAAAACTGGAAAGGCATTCTGAGAACTAAATAACACTGGACTTGCAAAACTCCTTCCATTAAAATCTACTTATATGATTAAAGTTTCCCAGCACTTACCTAAGAATGGAAAACACACAGGACTAGAATCCTATCTCAGCTCAATAAGAACAATATTCATACATGGATAACTAAGCCACTTAGAAAAAAATCTACCCCATTCAACTCATTAAGAAATGTAATTTCAATTTTTTTTTCAGTTCTTATGTTTAATACTTATTTAACAAAATTAGCAATATATTTTGTTGTTTGGATAACTCAACCCAAAATAAGTCTTTTGACATTTAAAAACTTACAATCACAAAAAGTAAACTTTCTTTTTCTTTTTTTCTTTTTCTTTTTTCTTTTTTTTTTTTTTTTGACAGAATCTTGCTCTGTCACCCAGAATGGAGTGCAGTGGCATGACTCGGCTCACTGCAACCTCTGCCTCCCAGGTTCGAGACATTCTAGTGCCTCAGCGTCCCGAGTAGTTGGGAACACAGATGCGCGCCACCATGCCCAGCTAATTTTTTACATTTTTTGTAGAAACGGGGTTTCGTCATGTTGGCCAGCTAGCCTCGAACTCTTGAGCTCAAATGATCCACCCGCCTTGGCCTCCCAAAGTGCTGGGAATACAGGCCACAAGAAGTACACTTTTTTAAAGTTTCAAGATACATGCATATTTTGTGATAGGGTGATCAATAAAAGACTTAGAGACATAAAAATATATTATATTAGAACAAAATTATGTAGGGAAAGTGGCATGAAAATTGGAGTTCAAATAAGAAAAGGATCAAGGTAAAAGTTATGATTTTTAAAGCAGAGCCCGTTCATTGCCTTTTTAGATGAAGGGTGATGGGCACTAACCTGCCGCAGCACCTGGATGCAATTGGATACATCTAAATGAGTGATGTGGCTATTACAATTTCAAATAGGAATACACATAATACATTTTAAATTACACTCTTCGAAACTACTTACACTTATGATTAAAAGTTGCAGTCTCAATTTTTTAATTGTGAAATTTTTTTTAATTGTGAAGAGTTTTCAAAAACCATTTCAGAGAATCTATGAGAAAAGCTTCAGTGTATACAATGATGCTTAAGACATATACACTGTGAATCTTCTAGAAGCTCACAGTTTAACAAGAAGGCACATACATTGAAAATTCTAATTCGCAGGTGATATATGATTAGCATTTCTTATGAAATATCGTAAGAGAGATGCAAAAACCTGGCATGAGGACCCACAGGTAGAAGAGATGAGTGATAAAATCAATTTTAAAATACTCCGAATAAATGCAGCTAATATTTATTGTACCTCTTACTACGTGCTAAACACTGTGCTAAATTCTTCACACACATTATTTCATTTGATCCCCACAACAGCCCTATGAAGTAGATTCTATTATTATCCCAATTTTATAAATGAGGCAAAAGACATGAAAATACTTGGCCAAGGTCATAATGCTAGTTACTAGTGAAGCCAGGACCTCTGACATAGGGAAAACAATGTCTTACATTTGTGTAGCACTTGGATTCTTTTCAAAGCTGCTAATATACTACTGTCTGGCTGGCATTATCCTCTCAATAGCTCTGTTAGGTAGCAAGGCAGATATCAGTATTTGGTTTTCATAAATACTAAAACTAAAGTTCACAGAGGACACAGAGACTCATCTGTGGTTGCTCAACTAGTTCATGGTGTTCAGGAGCACAAAACCACTCCAATCTGAAAGGCCCAGAGATAGCACCACCCCTGGATGCCTCTGTCTGGGACTTCTGGACTATGCCCGGCAGCCCCCTGTTCTTTCCAGACCCTGCTTGCATCTCTAGTTGGGCTCCAGTTCCCATCTTAATTCCACCAATCTCAGTTCACACTGTATTTGTTTCTTCTTATTGGTGGCTATCTGAAACTGTTCTTTAAGCCTGTCCTCACAATCTGTGTGCTCTCTGAGGTCAGGGACCATGTCCCCTCCTTCCTCAGGTTCTTCATGCAGGGCTTGGGCCAGGGTTCTGCTTTGAGGGAATTTCAGAATAGAGATGGGTAAGTAGATTGAATATGGAGCAAGAGAAAGAACTCAGCTCTGACCATCTCCAGCCACTTGAATTGTGGAAGAAGCCACCTGCCCCTAGAAATCCTGGCATCTGGAAGCAAACTTCCAAAATATCAGGTCACGCCAAGCCTTGATTTATTACTCGCTCATATTTGGCTCAACTTGGAGGAAGACACACTCTCTGGTTCCAACTCATTCTCAATCATCCCTCAAACATTCTCAATTCTTCTCTTTAAAGGCAGGATTCAGCAGCACAGCCATGATTCAACATGGAATACGTTTTTAAAATCCTTTTTTTTTTAGATTTAAAATTTGTTCTGAAATTGGTGGAGTGTCGTACGTTCTGGGAACTGCCATGGAAAACTTCACTCAGGAGGAACTACAAAGGCATTTGAGATATCCATCTGGTTTTGATACAACTCTCTTTCCCCCATTCCTTCATTTTCAGTGCTAGAAATTGAGCACACATTTCCTAGACAGTTTGGAGAACCGGTGTAGGTAGATCTATTCTTTTCCTAAGTCCCATTCTGACTGGATGTTCCTCCCTCCCCTGGTAACAGCAAAGGATCTAAGAAGCAAAAATGCTGTCTCCAAACAAAAACCTCATTTGAAATCAGATCCTCCAGAAGCATATTCCCTGCCACTCACTCACCTCTTCTTGTAGTCTTCCACCAAATCCTGCATGTTCCTCAGCTCCGAGTCCAGCCTCACCCTGTCCCCAGACAGCGTCTCCAGCTGCTTCCGCAGGTTGCTGATGTAGCCCTCGTAAATGGGCTCCAGGTTCTTCCTGCAGTTGTTCAAGTCCAGCTGCTGTAGGAGGTTCCACTTGGTCTCCAGCACCTGATTCTGCTGCTCCAGGAACCGCACCTGGAACCCAAAGGCAGTCATCGCCCAGAGTCCCCATGCTGTTGCCTCTCAAGAGTGAGGAGAGGGCCCCAAAAACCAGAGGCAGCCATCCTGGGGGATTGGGGGTAGGAAAGAGCAAGGCTCATCCCTGGGTGAATTCAGCCAAGGGACATGCTCACCTGGATCTCCAAGACAAGAAATAGGACCCAGTCTATAAGAAATCAGAAGAGGACTTAAGCAATGGTACCACCTGCCTCTGCCTTAGTGAGTTTTCATGAGACAGAGGTAGCTTCTCTTGCTATAAATGCTGGTGCTTTCTGAGTAAAGAGAAATGGGGAGCAGGGGAGAAAGAGGGACTGGGGAGTGGCATTGGAAAGCACACTGGCACTTAGAGCCTTCCTCCTGTTGTGTAGCCTAAATTGCACTTGGTTTGTTCATTTCTTTGTTGTTCACAGCAGGCTACCACGTCTTCACAAGGTTCCTTCATACTTGGCCAGGGTGCACATTTTTAGACTCAATAACTCTGAGCCCTCTGCCACACACCTCTTCTCACCTATCTCTTAGCCTGAGGGGCAGAAGGAAACATGCTAGGGAACAACAGACATAAAAGAGCAAGAGAATGCCCCAGCCTCTGGAACAGCTGCTGTGTTTCTTCCATGCAGACCTGTGCCCTGCAGCTACCTCACTTCCTATTCCCTAGCATAGTGGTGGCACGCGGTCCACCACCAACAGTCCTGTTCAAGGTGAATTCATTTCTTAGCCTCCCATGTCCTAATATCCTCATCTGCAAGGCAGAACAATAACAGAATGATGGGTTGTGCATTAGTAAATGAGAATTACTTGGGACAGCACCATAAATGTCAGCTATTGTTAAAAGGCTATCCCTTATCACTCACCGTCTAGATCTTCTACTCACGTGGAGACAAGAGAAGCCCATTCCCTGTCTCCTCTCCACTCACTGGGGTCATTGCCTCGGAATCTCCAGAGACAACTTCCCTACTACCCCAGTTTCTGGACACCCCACCCTCAGCCTACACCTGTAACCTTACATGCACTCTTTCCAAGTGCCTCCTCAGCCTCACCCTTCAGTTTTCCGGCCCTTTTCTCTCACCTCCTCTATCACCATCCTAGCTCTCACCCCACTCCTCAAGCACCAAGCACCATGTCCTGCAACGTCTACTGGCCTGTGTCCCTAATGCCCTGCCCTGAATGTGGGTCCCATCTCCTCTTCTGATATTGGAAGCTGTCAAAGTGCCCATTCCTTGGCAATCCTGCCCCTTCCCTTCCCACAGTCTTGTCTCATGCAAGAAAGAAATGAAGGTCCTTGATATTGTTTGGCTATGTCCCCACCCAAATCTCAACTTGAATTACCTCTCCCAGAATTCCCATGTGTTGTGGGAGGGGCCCAGGGGGAGGTAAATGAATCATGGGGACCGATCTTTCTCCTGCTATTCTCCTCCTGATAGTGAATAAGTCTCACGAGGTCTGATGTGTTTATCAGGGGTTTCTGTTTTTGCTTCTTCCTCATTTTTCGCTGGCCGCTGCCATATAAAAAGTGACTTTGATCTTCCGTCATGATTCTGAGGCCTCCCCAGCCATGGGGAACTGTACGTCCAAATAAATCTCTTTTTTTCCCCAGTCTCGGGTATGTCTTTATCAACAGCTTGAAAACGGACTAATACATCCTGTTTATTGGAAGTGTGTGCCAGGCACTGTTCTAAGCACTTTGTAATCACCCCAATTAAGCCTCAAGGCAACCCACTGGAGCAAGACCCATTATTGTGCCCGTTTTACAAATGGAAAAGGGAGGCTCGGAAAGATTATGACTCGCCCAGGTTCCCACGCATCTCGCCAGTGGCAGAGCCGGCACCCCTGTGCACACTGCGCCCAACGCAGGCGACAGGCCGATGCCCGAGGACTCACCTTGTCGATGAAGGAGGCGAACTTGTTGTTCAGCGCCTTGATCTGCTCCCGCTCCTGGGCGCGCACCCTCTGGATCTCGGGGTCCAGCTCCACGTTGAGCGGGGCCAGGAGGCTCTTGTTGACGGTGACCTGAGGGATGCCCCCGGGCGGGCACACGGAGGGACACGCGGGCCCCAGCCCGGCGCTGCCAAAGACGGTGCCCACGAAGCCGCCCAGGCGGCCGCCGCCCCGCCCCGCCGCAGCGCTGAGAGCCAGGCGCCGGCTGCCCCCAAGGCAGAAGAGGCTCTTGCTGCCAAAGGAGGCCAAGCCCTTGACCCCGGCCCGGAATGAGGCGGAGCTGCTGCCGTTTCGGCCGGAAAGGACCGCGGAGCAGCCGCTGAAGCCCAGGCGCTCCTCGCCGGGGAAACGGGTCAGTTGGCGGCTCATGGCTGTCAAGGACCGGTGCTGGCCGCGCGGGAGGCAGGAGGGGCGCAAACAGCCGCTGCGTTCTCGGTCCGGCTCGCCCCTTAAATAGCCTGGTCGGCTGGAGTCAGCCTAATTTGTACCTCGACAATTCCTTTTAGATCCCTTGAGGCCCCTTGGGTTCTTCATGTAGGAAATTACCATGCACTCACCGAGAATTTTGTCTGTTCCGCCGTGAACTCCCCATGAATCCCTATAAAGTGACCCAGAACCCAGCATTTACTTGGCTCACCTCCTGCATTATCATGGCTTAGCGACCTTATCTCCACCTGCTGGCCTCCAATTACTGGGATTATTACTCCTGAGATCGCCCCTGGAAACTTCCAATGGGGCTGGCTCCTCTGGGTGTGTGTCTGGGGAGATGGAGGTGTGTGAAGCAGATGTCCAGGCTGCTTCTGCTTCAGAAGGCCATGAATAGGGTCAAGAATATCCCAGAAAATCATCCTTAGTCTGTCCTCCTCCTGCCTCCCAGGCTTCTGCATAAGGACCGCTCTGTCCTGTGTGTAAGAAGGAAGTTCAGGAGGAGATTTTGGCCCCATCTGCAGAGACCTCTCAGTCTACTGGGGAAGGCAGAACACAGAGAGCTGCGGTCACAAGTGTTGGGTGTTGACTTTGGACCAGAGTGAAAAGGTTCCTCCACTAAAGCATTTCTAGATTAAGAATGGGGACCATGCTATCTGGGAGGGAGGGAAGAAGGCCTGGGGAGGTGGCACAGGAAGGCTCAGGTGTGCTTTAGCAGATGATATTTCCTAAAGTTTTGAGTTGTTTTCATTTTTGTTTTCTTTTAATAGCAGAAGAGGCTCATTTATCCAATCCAGGAAACCTCTGCTCAGGTCATTTGCAACCCTGTCATTTCTAATTCAGCATCAAAATGTGATCAGTTATTAGGAACAGGTCAAGACTCTTCAGATCTAAAACCAAGAACTAGATTCTAGAACCTCATTCCCCTTTAAGCTACAGAGGCTGCTTCTTCCACCTAACCCGATTTCCTTGTCTCAAACTTAAGCTGCCTTCAAGTCTCCTCCTCTCTTAGCAACAGCTCTCCTGTTCCTCTGGCATGCAGGTGGGATTGTTTCATTGCTCTTATTTCTCAAGCTGTCTGAGTCCTGGGTATGTGTTCCATTTCCTCTCTCCTATTGACAGGGCCCCCTGGATTCACCCTTCCCTCCCCTGCTACCCCAGTGCTCAGCCCAGGCCTTGGACAAGGGTACATTCAGGATGATTGTGAAACAGCAGAGTGCTTAGGGCAAGGCTTGTTACTGCATCCTCAGTGATATCCTGAAGTCTGGGCTCCCCTTGGGGACCTCATGGGATGGCTAAATGGTACCCGAGGGTAATTGGCTGACACAGCCTCCACTGGGCCAATGACAGGACATAATAACAGCCGCAGTGTTTACTCCACTGGGAACAAAGTTGTGAGGGCATTATTAAGCCGTGGAGACGGCGCCAATCACAGATGAACAGATAACAGCGTCCGGGTGTCCTAGGTGGGAGAGAGGGCGGGCTCTGAGTGCTGCCTCAGAGGAGGGGCTGTAGTCCATTCCCTCTGAAGGGAAGAAGGGCAGTGTCAGTGTGACTGGGTGACCAGCAGACCCTTCAAGAAGATCAAGGTTATGTTTTTCATTTTTACATGAGATTTTCCCTCTGCCCTGTCATTTTAGCCACTTTTTTTCCACAAGCACAAAAATGAATTTATTTATTCCAGCCATTGAGAATATAAAATCAAGGAATGGATTACATTGAAAGAGGAGAATTTTTACATAGGATTGACTGACAAAGGGTGTCCTTGAAATCATTTTTTTTTTCCTAGAAATTTTCTAAGGAGTTGAGATATCCTGGGACCAGGGCTCTTATGCCCAGGGTTAAGGAACCGTAAGATGACCTTTTCTTATCTTCCCATGAGGGGTTGACTGGCTGGATGAATAAGGAATTCCTCAACCCCTGATCACCTTTATTACAGATCATGAAAAGACAGAAGTGACACATGCAGATTTCAAAGGCCTCAGATGTGTGGGGATGTCAGCAGATCAAAGGGGGCTGAGGCCTGGGAGGTGGGGTTCTCATTGCCTCTGCCTCTGACAGCGGCTTACGGTGTCACCTCAGGCCTTGGTGACCACTTCTCTCATTAGTTCTTGGGTTAAAGCAACCCCTAGATTAGTAAACTAGACAAGGAATATTGCCCTTTGAAATCTAGATCTTTACTACAAAAGATGGATGAAATCACACTAGGCCGAGAATTGAAAATGCATTGCTGGTTAAACTGGGTCTCCTTTGCCCTGCAACACTAGTTCCTGGAAAGTTAATAGGTATCATGGGAAAAAAGGTACGAGAATGGATTCTGTGCTGGGTTTAAAAAAAAATTAAGCAGGCATCTTATTGCAGGATTTTCTAGGCCCATTAACATGCTTAGTGCTAGAGCAATTTTAGGGCAGTGAACTATTCTGTACAGTACTGTAATGATGGCTACATGTCATTATACATTTGTCCAAACCCACAGACTTCCCAGTGAACCCCAGTGTAAACCATGAACTTGAGGTGGTAATGCTGCATCAGTGTAAGTTCATCAGTTGTAGCAAATGTACCCCTATGGTGGGGGATGTTGATAAGGGAGGAGGCTATGCATGTATGGGGGTAAGGGGTAAATGGGAAACCCAAGTACCTTCCACTCTATTTTGCTGTAAACCTAAAACTACTCTAATGAATAGTCTATTAAACAAATAAATGGGTGGATAGATGGATGGGTGTATAGATGGATGAATGGATAGACAGGTGGATGGTATTAAACAATAACAACAGAAAGATGCATGATACTTTCTGTTGTACCAAAGGGTAATACAAAACTTAATGTTTTTCACACCTGATAGCTGAGAGGTGAACTTGTGAATGGGGAAGTGTCAGTGGGTTTTGTTCTATTTTTTAATATTTCTGAATGCTCCAATATGAGCATATAATGCTTTTATAAATAAGTTATATTTTTCCAAAAATTTAAAAAAAAACTAAAGATGAAAGGGGAGGGAAGTTGATTCTAGAATCAGAAATAAAGTACTGTTCTTGTCACAAACAAAAAATCCCCACAAAGCTCAGTGTTTTCCAAACCATTTTTTAGGCCATTGAGCCCTCTCTTTGGCCAAATACTTTATGGGGGCCAGAGTTTCAAGGAATATACTTTAAGAAACACTGAACAAGATATCTCTACTTCACCATTAAATTGACTTAAATTTCCCAAATCTGAAGAGACTTACAATATCTCCCTAAAAACATGAAGGAGGCCTAAATATAATATGCAGGCTTATCTAGTTTATGGCGATATGGCCAGGGGTGTACTGTCCAAACCAAAGGGAGATTGTTTGTGTGGACTGCAGAGATCATGGCCAGCATCATCCCTGCACTGGCCAAGGGAGAGAGAATTCTCAGCCTGATAATCAGCCTTGGGTATCTAGACTGAGCAAGGTGAGCCACAGACTGCCAGAGCTCACCAAATAACCTTGCTCTCCTCTCATTTCCCAGCCTCCTTTGCAATTCTGTTGGGGTTTGGAGTCATGTGACTAGCACTGGCCAATGAAACATGAGTGGCATTGAAGTGTGTCATTTCTGGGGTGGAGCAGTAAGCAGCTCATGTGCCTCCTCCCTCTCTTTTCCCCTGTCTGGTGACCTTGGAGTTCATGTGTCCCATGTGTCAGGACTGCAAGGCAGAAGAGCTGGGTCCTTGAGACACCCAATGGGAGAACCACATAGGGCAGCTGCCCTAACCTGCCTTGGACAGTGAGTGAGAACTAAATCTTTGCTGTGTTAAGTTAAGCTGCTCAGATGTCAGGGTTTGTCTCTTGAGGCTGTCAGCATTCATTATATGAACCCAAGCATAAAAGTTAGATGGCAGAAATCTCACGTAATAGCCAATGCTCTATATCCTAAGTTCATGTTCTCAAACGATCTTCTGATCACTATCAGACATTCTCTACTTCCCTTCTCACTTCAGTTTCCTGAAAGAATATTCTACACCTAAAAACAATAGGGGCAGCCATTTATGGAGCACTTACTATGTGCTAGAAGAACTAAATAATTCTTGTACATTATTTCATTAAATTTAATTCTCATGACAACTTTATGAGGTAACTCCAATTATTAACCCCTTTGTACGGATGAGAAAACTGAGGCTTATGGAGCAGAAGCATCTTGCCTAAGTTACACAATTAGTAAGTGGCAAAGTCCTTCTGACTCAGGGTCCATCTGACACCCAAGGTGTTAACTTCTCTCTCAAGCTCTACAGGATAAAATCCCCGCTGTTAGCATACGTGAAGGGGCCTCTCTTACACATCTGCTGCCTGCCTCCCCAACTCTGGATGCCACTGCTCCCTCCCTCTCCACCTACTAAGCCTCTCCATCCTTACACTTCACACTCCAGCAACAGTCACCTATTTGTGCCATGCTGCTGCCTCTGACTACAAAGCCCACTTCCTCCTCTTGTCCACCTAGTAAATTCCTATCCATCCTCTAAAACCTCTACACATATTGCCTCCCCTGTGAGCTTTCCCTGACCTCCCTGAAGTTCCTCTCTCTCCTCTGTGCTGCCTCTGTGTCTTCTATTGTTGCTAATACCTCACGATGTTACAGTTAGGTGTTTTATGGTTATGGCTCCATTAGGGGCATTGAGGAGATTTCTTCATCACTGTATCCCCAGCACTAGCACATGCCAGGCATATGATATATGCTTAATGAATATTTTTTGAGCTGACTTTCTTCACTGGCTCTAAGAGTATAGTCCTGAGACTAATTATTCTGCCTGCCAGTTCTCCTTAGGGAATTAAGCTTGTGCTGTAATTTATGAGATGGTCTCTTTAAAGTCTGAATTTTTGAATTGCTTTACCAGCAGCTGTTCACCTCTTTCAGCGAGCTAATTAAGTCAAACCAAAAATATGGAGGGCACGCTTTTGTTTCCACTAACATTTATTAAGCATCAATTTTGTGCCAGTAATTGCACAAGACATCCTCGTGTTGTCTCATTTTAGCTTAACAACAACTTAGAGACATTATTCTTCCTGTTTTATAGCTAACAAAATGAGGTTCAAGAAGAACGAGAGCTTCATTCATTATTGCCACTTAGTTGCAGAGTCTAAATCTGAATTAAAAGCTATTGACTTGAAGTCTAGGACCCTCCCAGGAACCACAGGGACCTGTTCAGATGCAATATGGGGGCCCCAACCTGAGTGTGTGCTAGCCTCTCACTCGCTTTTGCATCCTGTTGCATCCTGATCCATCATCATGGCCTTGGAATCTATGAGAAATCTCTGAGTATTTTCAAAACAAACGTTTCCCCCTGAATTCCTCCCTGGGCCTCACTTCACCTCTCCCATGCTCACAGTGGTTGAGCCCTCCTCTGTCCCGCTCCGTATCCTCCTAGAGCAGAGACCCAGCCACATCCAGGTGGAGTCCTGTCAACCTGGGACTGAGAGGCTTGTTACACTGGGCCCCACAGCTTTATGAAAAGAAAGCTGGGCGCGGTGGCTCAAGCCTGTAATCCCAGCACTTTGGGAGGCCAAGACGGGCGGATCACGAGGTCAGGAGATCGAGACCATCCTGGCTAACCCGGTGAAACCCCATCTCTACTAAAAACAAATATAAAAAACTAGCTGGGCGAGGTGGCAGGCGCCTGTAGTCCCAGCTACTCGGGAGGCTGAGGCAGGAGAATGGCGTAAACCCGGGAGGCGAAGCTTGCAGTGAGCTGAGATCCAGCCACTGCACTCCAGCCTGGGTGACAGAGCAAGACTCCATCTCAAAAAAAAAAAAAAAAAGAAAGAAAAGAAAGAAAAGAATCTGCAATTGTGTGTGTAACAGAGAGCCCCATTCTTAAACACATACATGTATGCACACACATATTCATACATACATAAACAAACTCATACATATACACATATACATAAACACCCATGCTCAACTCAGTGGGAACTTTACTAAGGGCCAAGAGAACATGTGTCATTACTTCAAAGAGGAGTCTCTACCTTTGGGCCTTTTCTTAGGGGACATGGAGCCATCATAATTTGACCCTAGGCTACCTAGAACTGGCCTTCTGCTGCCTCTTGACCAGTTTTAAATCTTGACACCAGGCAAGTGCGGGCTCCTTTTTCCTGCCAATAACCCGAATGTTCTTAAAGATCCCCCATTCACTGGAGAATTAGCCTGAGAAAAGCATGACTTAGAAGGTGATGGTGAGATCACCCAGGCTGAGTAGGGTGTCTTTCACTTAGATCAGAAGATACTTCCAGACTTCAGGTGCCCCAGTCTCCCATTCATTGACCACTCCACATGCAGAAGAGACATGGACTGAGATGAGGACTCCCTTAGGAGACAGAAGCAGCCTGACCCCACGTTGGCTTTATAAGTTTATTGGTAAGACACAGGAGCAGGGAGGTGAGGCCTAAACAAGGAAGTACCCACAGATGAAGAGCACAAATCCCTTGGTTGATAGAATTAGCCTCAAGGGGTACTCCAGGCTATGTAATACGCATTGGCTATGCAAGATACAACCTCCCACCAGGCATTTTGCCTGAGCCACTATTGCTCTAACACGAGAGAGTTCCTGCAGGTCTATCAGTAGATCCGAAACCTTGTGTACCCAGGGAGCACATGGCCAAACAGTTACCGAGACAGGGTATGAAAGAGCAGCACAGGCAGATTGGGGTTACCTTTGAGAGACAGCCTTCCTCTGCACAGGGACATGCAGGCAGAGAAAGGGCCAAGTCTTCATCCAGAAGGGGAGGCTGAGTTAAAATGCCTCTTTGGATGGAGGCAGAAAGATGGGCTCCAGCTCTCGAATCCTGATTCAACATTAACAAAGACTGAGGCAGAGAGGTCAAGGAGAAGGAGGAGAGATCCACAGCAAAGCAAAGCAAGAAGGAGATGAGGACAAATGAGACAGAGGAATTTCCTAGAGGAGTCCGGAGCAGTCTGCCAGGGCAAGGCAGACTACTGGGAAATGGGCTGCCTTTCACTTTTATCTCATGGTTTTCTTGGTGGGTGAGCTTAGAGCTAAGGTCTTTCCCTGGGAGTCCTTGAATTCACTTGCACTCCCCAGCCTGGTCCTGGCTTCCCCACGGGGGCTGCAGTTCCCACTGCCAGTGACACAGCCCCCAGGCAGCATGCTGTAGCCCCCGCTGACAGAGCTGGGCCAGTAGCCATAGGTGCCAGCATTGCTGAATCCAAAACCAGCCCCGGCGCCTGCCGTCCCGGCCATGGAGCTGTTGATGACCGCTGCAGAGGAGGGAGGGATGAATGATCAGTGTATATCTCAGGACAGAGGTGGCCCTAAGTCCCCCTCCAACCTCCCAGCCCCACTAGCTTAAATGTCTGCTTCTTAAGCAAACACTTCCCATCAACCATGAACTTGGGTTCATTTGAGCAACTCAAGCACGGGAAGAAGAACCCCAACCCTGCAAGACTCCCAAGTCAGGCACCTTGTCATTCTGTAAACAAACAGGAGTAGCAAGGGCTTCCCCCAAGGGACAGATGATGCTCGAGCATCAGATAAGCCAGCAGGTTCTTGCATTTAGCTTTACAATACCTTCTGAGTATTTTCCAAAAGAATTTCCTGATTGTTAAAATTAGGGTAGTTTCTGCTGGCCCCGCCGTAAGAAGGAGACTGCCAAACACTGTGGGGCGAGCATTAAACTGACTTGCACAGTGGTCTACACACCGGTCTCCACTCCCAATAAGGAGGCACCACTCTGTGCTCAGTTTCCTTCATGCAGGAGAGCCGGCTGGGGGTGACAGGAGAGGGGAGGGGCTGAGAGTTTCACCGCAGCAGTGGGGAGACTGCTGTGAAAGAGGCCAGTGTGCAGTGTCAGAATGTGCTGGGCGCTGACTCCACCTGGAAGAAGCAGCTCTGAATGCGGAGGCCACAGGTCTCAGCAAGGAGGGTGAGCATGTGATAAAGTGGTCAACAGGCAGAGCCAAGCTGTTCTCCAGGGGGCTGGGTGGTGGACACCCACCCACCTTGTGTTTGTTGATGGACTGAAAGTATTCCCTCAGAGTCATGAAATACTCACAAATGCTCACGGAGTTGGTGTATTCTCCAGACATCCTGCAAGAGAGAAAAGCACAGGAGAGTCTGAATCACGTGGACTCCCATAGTGGCCCTCACTGCCTAAACACAGGCTGGGGATCCTCAGCCAGACCGGCTTAGCCTCCATGCACCCCACACTTGCCAGATGGCACTGGCTGTCCCTGAGTGTCTCTAATCCCTCCCTCTCCCTCCTCAATCTATTCTTCCCACTGCAGAGATGTGGAACCTCCAACTTTGGAACCTCCAACAACATGACCACCCCCAAGGTCCCTCCTGCAGGGTTTCTCTTGAACCTATTTCTTTACTACTGTGAGCAGCTGCCTGAATAAATACATGTGTGGAAAGATCGGGATCAGGAGTTGTACTAATGAACTAACTGTATGATTTTGGGACCAGTGACTTCTCTCCAGGTCTCAGTTTTAAAATGGTGCTAGGTTAAAACAGGGTTTTTTGAATGTTCATGCTTCGTGTGCCACCCTTCCGACTGTTGCTAGGACCATGTTTGACTTGCTCTGTTAGATATTTAGTATTTTTAATTGACTGCCTTTTCCACAAAAGTGCATTTCTTTTAAAAGAAGTTTTATATCACCAGAGTAAATAGAAACCAGTGTTATTACCTAACCAAATATAAATATAATGAAAATAAAACAATTTAAAACCTTCAGGCTAGATAATGCTATTATCTTCCCAAAGATTCTGCACCTGGGATCTACTGTCTGTTTATCAATAGGCGATATTTGCAAGTGTCTGAGAGGTGTTTTTGTGTTTTGTTTGTCTGTTTGTTTGTTTTTGAAATGGAGTCTCATTCTGTCACCCAAGACGGAGTACAGTAGCGCAATCTCAGCTCACTGCAACCTCCGCCTCCTGGGTTCAAGCAATTCTCCTGCCTCAGCCTCCCAAGTAGCTAGGATTACAGGCTTGCACCACCACATCCAGCTAAATTTTGTATTTTTAGTAGAGACGAGGTTTCTCCAATGTTGGCCAGGCTGCTCTCGAACTCCTGACCTCAGGTGATCCACCTGCCTCGGCCTCCCAAAGAGCTGGGATTACAGGTGTGAGCCACTGCGCCTGGCCATCTGAGAGGTGTTAAAAACACAACAGCACCCAGTTAAGACTTTCTTCAAAGAGTCAAAAGAGAACTGTAAAGGAAATTGCTATCACACTATCTGGCTGGATGCTGTTTGAAACTATGCCTGTGGGTGAATTAAACACATCTCCAGCACCCCCACTCCCAAACACACTCTGGGAAACTTTGATTTGGAGACTTGCAAAGTTTCTTTCAGACCCTCGGTCCCACCCACCTGCACTCCTCGCCCTCCAGCAGCTTGCGGTAGGTGGCGATCTCGATATCCAGGGACAGCTTCACGCTCAAAAGCTCTTGGTACTCGCGCAGCATCCGTGCCAGCTCCTCCTTGGCTTGCTGCAGGGCGCTCTCCAGCTCATCCAGCTTGGCTCTGGCGTCCTTGAGGGCACAGTCCCCCCGCTGCTCGGTGTCAGCAATGGCCGTCTCCAGGTTGGCACACTGGGGTCAGGAGGTAGCATTTTCCCCTGAGTTCCTCCCTGGGCCTCACTTCACCTCTCCCACGCTCTCAGTGGTTGAGCCCTCCTCTGCCCTGCCCAATGTCCTAGAGCAGAGACCCAGCCACATCCAGGTGGAGTCCTGTCAACCCAGGACTGGGAGACTGGTTATGCTGGGCCCCATGGCTTTATGAAAAGAATCTGCAATTGTTCCTAACTTCAGATGGGAGCTAAGGGTGAGGGATGAGAGCAGGACCTCCATTTGAGGAAGGGGATTCTGAGATGGAGGCTCAGGAGAAGGAGGGGGCAGGGGGTGCTAAGCAGTTCACCCCTCCCTTAGGAGTGAGTAAGGAACACTCCAGTCCCCTTCACCTGCTTCTTCACACTCTCAATCTCTGAGCGCAGCCTTTGGATGAGACGGGTCAGCTCTGAGATCTCATTTTTGGTGTGTTTCAGGTCATCCCCATGCTGGCCGGCTGCTAGCTGCAGCTCCTGGAACTGGAGGAAAAGGAACCAAAGCAAGGACACTGACTCAGGGCCTTGCTGGGCTCAGCCTGGTACAGAGACTATGCCTGCACTTGTAGAGTCTGGCAGAGGTGGGTCTAGGTCACCCGCCTCACCAGATCTATCAGCAACCTCCCATTAAAGCATTGGTCCATTGCATTTGCTTGCCTTAAGCACGGCTGATCTCGTAGGTGGTTAGTATTGGCCATAAGGTCTGTTGAATGACCCAGACTCTCCACATGGCAACCTTATAACACACAACTCCAATTATGACATTCCTCTGCCTATCGTCCTTCAAAGTCAAGGTCAAATTCAAACTCTTACATGGCATCCAGGGGCTCATTTCTTTCTGCCCTCGCCTAACACCTATCTGACTCTTCAGCTGGGCCAAACAGTCCCACAGTTCCCCTAGATGACCCACGTGCTCTTGTGTCTCTGAGTCTTTGCCTAAGCCTCTCCTCCGACCTGAAAAACCCTCCCCCATCCATCCTCCTTTTTCCCTAGCTAGCTCCAACTTAGCCAGTGCAGAGTCACTTCCTCCATGAGGCCTTCCATGACGTCCTCTTTGGGTGCAATTCTATTCCATTGCCCCTGGTACACCAGTCCATAGGTCTCCCCACAGTATACTGTATTGTGAACCCATTTCCATGCGTTCTGCATCAGACCCAGAATGAATGGATGGCAGGGACTTTTCCTTTTAATTTTGAATTCCCAGTACCTAGCACAGTGCCTGGTTGGTGCTCAAAAAGAATCTGATGAATGAATGAGTGAGCCAATGAGCTGTCCATCTGTATTTTCTGTGACTCTCTCCCCTTGATACCTTAGCTGGGCCCCAGCCCACAGGCAGATTTGCTGGGCTGGGATGGTGGGAGGGATTAGCATGGAGGAGTATTTTGTGTGCATGATGAGGGTAGATTCAGCTATACCCCAAAACCACTAGCCATGAAATTTGGGTCATCTACTAATTTGGAATTACTTCTGCCTTTGATGTCATCTATTAAACAGTCACAGAGAGTACATCAGTTCTACTCAGAATGTGGCTCAAGCGGAACACAAAACTGGGACTGTTCAGCACTCTGGAGTGTTGTGTCTCTGTCCCTGGGCGCTCCACCACAGCATGGCCCAAGATTTAGGATTGTTCCTAAAGATGCCAAGTCATCCAGAAGGCAGAGAAGGCAGAGAAGGCAGAGGGGCTTCTCTCTTCACTCCTTTTGTTTTATCTTTGGTGCCAACCCTGAACAAGGAGCCTTCTCCCACTTCTCTGCAAGGCTGTGTGAGCAGGATGCCTCCCCGTACACTGGTTCTGACACCAAGCAGCTTCATTTTGAGACGAACAGCTAAGCATCTTCCTGCCACTTCTCTCTCAAGCCACACAAAGCCCTTAGAGTAAATGCTTCTTCCCCAGAGTCAACTTCTGATTTTCTGCCCAAATGCAGTGGAAGTTGAAGTCTGTCACCTAGATTCTGATCTAGCTGCGTTACTTGCCAGCTGTTGCCTTTGGTAAGTAGCTTGAACTCCCTGGGCCCTACCTTCTTTATCTTTAAAAGGGAATCATCAAAATAAGCCATCATAATACTGTTATGATTCTGGCCATTCTCTACCCTATCTTGCAACAGTAATGTGAAAGGCTTTGGGGACTGAGGAGTTGAGTTTGAACCTCCACCAAGAAGCCCTGGCCTATGTCTCCTAGACCTGGAAAGCCTCCCTCCTCCCCCACTGCAGGCTAGCAAGAAGGCAGGGAGAGGGATGAGATAAGGTCTCCCAAGAGTGGATTCCCTTGAGAAAGAGCCTGATAATGTAAGGAACAATTAGGAAGTTGCCATCTTGATCTGAGAAACCAAATTATCTAAAGAATCAGTTTCCACCTACCACCATTAGGGAAGTTAAGATCTGAAGGACTCAAACTTCTGCTTTATCCTTGGAGTTAGACTTGAATGAAAAGATAGAAATTACTTGATTCCAGATCACGCTGAAGAGACCCCCTCATTTATGATAATTAGCGGGGGCGTTGAGATGCCAACTACTCATGTTGCTTCTCCCCTCCAGACAGAACTCTCTGCCTCCAGGGAGTTGTTTCTGACCTGCCCCACCTGGTCCTAGTTCCTCAATCTGGACTCTGTTTGCACAACATTCACCTGCACTCAGCTGAGTGCATCCTCCAGGGGTGCTGTTGATCTAAGTGGGTCCCAAGGACAGAGCTGTGTCTTCTTCTCCCGTCTGGCTTCCCGCAGTGCCCAGGATGGTGCTGTGCTCCCAGCAAGCTATGGGTCACCACAGTGAGTCATGGGGCAGACAAGACAGAGTCTGGAGCGCAGGGCCCTGCACATGTCACTGTAGGGAGTTGTGTGGCCTCACCTTGGTCTGGTACAGGGCCTCGGCCTCGGCCTTGCTCTTCCGGGCGATCTCCTCGTACTGGGCACGGACCTCAGCAATGATGCTGTCCAGGTCCAGGTTCCTGTTGTTGTCCATGGACAGGATGATGGATGTGTCGCTGATGTGGGACTGGATCTGAGCGATCTCCTGCGGGGGAAACAAGGAAGCATGAAATGCCTTCTGTGACCAGAGAAAGGTACCAAGGTGATGGCCCTGTCCCGGAGGGATGGCCCTAGACCATCCCACACAGATGGAAGCTGCACCCCACAAAGCTTATAAGAACACAGATCACAGCCCAGAGGTTCCAATACCACATCTGAAAACTGCTGAATGGGTTTGAAGCAGCCCAGGAAGAAAACAGCCCACACATCTGTCCCCGAGACAGGACAGGAATGGGGAAGGTGGAAGACAACAACCTGGCTGCCACACACGGGACACTAAGGGACACAGGAGCCCAGGAATGCTTGGCCAACAGGTTGAGGCTTGAAATCAGATGTGCATAGAGAAGGTGGAAGGGGTATGAGGGCTTCCTACCTCTATCCCTGGGGATTCCTGCCCAAGACCCCAGGAAGCATCCCCAGTCACAGAGAGAAGAGAAGCAGGAATGAGAATATGCTTGGCTGAAGTTCAATTCCCACTGAACCCATTAAGGACTCTGGTTTCCTGAAGGAAGTGAAAGCAGGACATCCTCAGGGCAGTCAGGGATGGATAGGGCACCAGGATAGATGGCCACTCCCACCTTTGATCTACAAATTTCTCAGCACCCCAATGCCGGAGGTGCCCTGGACTGCTTAAGTTACTGATAAGTAAGAAACTGTTCATCACATATCTGTCCTTCCAGAAGACAGAACCAGAGGTGGAGCAGGGGGAGCCTTACCCCCTCATACAGGCACTTGAAGAACTTGATTTCTCCGTCCAGGGCATCCACCTTGGCCTGCAGCTCCACTTTGCTCATGTAGGCTGCATCCACGTCCTATGGAGAATCCAGATACGCCTGACCTCACCTTTCTTCAAGCCCAGACAGGTCTGTCCAGCAAACTGACACCCGCAGGCCCTGCCCTAGCTAGCTGCCCAGGAATGGACTTCAGATCCAAGGGGTAGAAACCTGCTTTCCAGCCACAACTCACTGCCAGACTCACTGTGAAATCTGGGGCAAGTTTCTTGGGCCTCTGGAACTCCTTCTGCCTCATTTCTTAGAGAAGGGTGTGGGACTCTATACCCCACTCAGCCGGTCATTCAGCCAACAGAGGGAGCCAAGGGCAGCCACAGCGATTTGCTAGAAACCAGCAGAGTTGGAAGGCAAACCTGCAACCCCTCCCAAAGCCTGTCCTGTTCCCCAGCCAAAGTGGACATGAGTTGGCACTGACTATCCACATCTAGGTTCCTGTCCACAAAGTGCTATGTGCTAAACCAATACCCAGGTGTCCCAAGATGTCCCGAGCAGCAAGCCCTTCATCTCTTCCTTCAGCACTTCGGCTCCAGGCCCTTCTGCGGGGGCGCTCAGACCTCAGTTGCTCCTCTCTCTTAGCCCAACACCCGCTGCTGGGGGACTGAAGGGAACCCATGGACCCTCCTCACCTTCTTAAGCACCACAAATTCATTCTCAGCAGTTGTGCGCTTGTTTATTTCTTCTTCATACCTGCAGGGAAAGCATCACAGTGAGCAGGGTGTGTGTCTGTGTGTGTGCATGCGTATACATTCTCATAGTGAAGTGGGAAAAGAGATGCCCATATTATATGCTTTTTAAGAGGTGTTATTCTATACCCTTGCAAGTCCATCCCAACACACCAGGACTATTTGGCCAGAGTTGGAGGCTGGGCATGAAGTAACCTCCTCCTAAGCCTGGATGGTTTGAGGTCTGATTTCTTCTGATGTCTGGGGAGTAAGTTCTCCCTTTTCCCACTCAATATCTGAATCACAGAAGCACATCAGCTACCCCTTTCAGCCATGATTCTTGTGTCAATCCTCCTGCCTGACACCCTACCAACAGCTCCCCTCCATCCCTAGGCAGGGGTTCCAAGGAAGCCAGAACTATCCCCCAGGGGAAAAAGAAGGCGCATGGCCCAAGTGTCCAGGACCTAAAGGCAACGAGGGAGGAAGCCCAACAGGAACTCCAACCCCTTTCCCGCTGCAGAGAGCAGCAGCTGGGTCAGGGGTGGTTCTTTGGAACTCAGCGGCACATTGGTGAGCTTAGGAACCAAGAGGCTGTGGCACACACAACACAGGCACTCTTGAGTGGGGAGCAGGAAGGAGCATGCCAAGGAGGGGATCACCTGCCAGGACAGCCCTGACGCTGCCCAAGAGGCTGGTTGTCCACTGTCCAGTCTGCCTTGTTGCCCAAAGAAGGCTCTCATCTTGCCGGGACAGATGAACCCAGTACCTCCAAGACCAGAAGCAAACATCCCAGTGCCTGCTGGGAAAGCCTCACCCTGGGAGGCAGGCCAGCCTAGAGCGGCATCCTGCTCACCTCTTCTTGTAGTCCTCTACCACTTCGCGCACGCTCCTCAGCTCTGAGTCCAGCCTCACCCTGTCCCCGCACAGCGTCTCCAGCTGTTTCCGCAGGTTGCTGATGTAGCCCTCGAGAATGGGCTCCAGGTTGTTCTTGCAGTTGTTCAGGTCCAGCTGCTGCAGCAGCTCCCACTTGGTCTCCAGCACCTGGTTCTGCTGCTCCAGGAACCGCACCTGGAACCCATGCCACACATACTTAAGCAACGCGGAGAGGGGATGTGAGATTTCCCTTCCTGGACAGGAACTGTGTTCTCTTATGCTACACTAGCTTTAAAAATGAGCCTCAGTCCTTAAAAATTGCCACCCATGCCACTCACACCCCCAATCCTTACCTAGGGTCCTTTATCTGACTGAAGTTCTCACTCTGAGGCAGCCCCTAACGTCAGGAGGGGCACCAACATCTTCATTTCCTTCTCGAACTATCAGGATCTAGATCTCCTGTCTCTTTTGCACTTATCCAAACCTGCCTGGACTGATGTCCATGTTCAGCCCAGGCCATCTCTCCAAGGCAGCTCCTTAGACACAAGCTGGCCTGTGCTAGCCTTCACACTGTCGGGCCTTCTGCTTAGGGTCTGGTGGCCTGGCCCATGCTCTGCCTATTCTCTCCCTCCTTGTGTGTGGGCTCTCCCAGCCCAATCAGAGGCAGATGCTCAGCTTATCTGGGGTCTCCGGCCCTCCTAAGTTGCTTTCATGTCTGCATCTCTATTATCTCAATCACAGCATTGCCCCAGCAGCAGAACAAGCATTCTGAAGTTGCAACCTACATATATATCACTCCCCTGCTTAAAACCCTCGGGTGGTTCCACATCACCCTCAGGGTCAAGTCCATATTCCTTATCACGCTCTTCATAATATGGTCAGCCCTCCTGGCTTCCTTCTTTACTCACACAGTGATCTCATAAACCCAAGGTCTCCCGTTCCCTAGACAAGTTCTACCATACTGCACGTGCTCTCTCCCTAGATTGCCTTTTCCCCACCTCTGTCTGACAACTCCTACTCATGCCTCACCACCCTACCTCACTATCACTCTGGGTGAGCTTCCTCTGCTCCCCTAAGTTTAGGAAGTCTCTGTTTCCCAAGACCTTCCTACCACTTTGTTCCTCGGTGATTCTCAAACCTGAGTGCATCAGCATCACCTGGAGGGCTTGTTAAAATGCAGGGTGCTGGGCCCTACTGCAGAGGCTCTGATTCAGTTGCTCTGGGATGAAGCCTGAGAATGTGCATTCTAACAAGCGTCCAGGTGATGTTGATGCTGCTGGTTCCAGGGCCACTTTTGAGAACGACTGCTCTAGGGCACCATGACCTCCAGCTGCCTTGCCTCATAGGCTGCGTGTGTTACAGACTGAGTCTGAGCTGTCAGAAGACACAGGAGGAAGAGCTGGGTAGCATGGCAGTCTAGATGCCCCAGGTTGTCAAGGGCATCTCCTTCACCTGGCTTCTAAGTCTCAAAGGCTGTCACTCTCCTACTTCTCAACTCAGAGACCACTCTCTCTGCCTCCTGGACACCTTCCCGGGCTAGGCTGCTGGCTCTTCTCACCCCTCTGACCCTGGTCCCTTGCCTCTGATGTCCAGGCTTTGTCCAGTTCCTCCCTGGGCTGTCTGCATCCTGGGGAGGTGTCCTGCCTTCCTCTGCTTCAGACAGGGAGTGCCCCAAGGAAAACGAAGGTGGGGGAAGGAAGGGGCTCTATGACATGAGCAAGCCTTATGGGCCCAGCACCTGGGGGGCTTTGAAGTTATTTACCTGGTGTCTGATTTTGCTAGGAGAAATGATTTCTTGCTCTGAGGCAAATTGAACCCACAAATTAGGGGAGTGGCTCCCTCCTCAGTTCTTAAAATGGGGAGCCCAAGATCAGCTTTCTCCAGGAAGACCCACCTTGTCGATGAAGGAGGCGAACTTGTTGTTCAGCACCTTGATCTGCTCCCGCTCCTGGGCACGCACTTTCTGGATTTCAGGGTCCAGCTCCACGTTGAGGGGTGCCAGGAGGCTCTTGTTGATGGTGACCTGATGGATACCCCCGGGTGGGCACACGGACGGACTCACGGACCCCAAGGCCACACTGCCAAACATGCTGCCGGCAAAGCCACTGGCCCGGGCCCGGCCAAATCCATAGCCTCCTGCCCACCCACTGCCACTGGCCACATTGAAAGAGATGCTCCGGGCACCCCCCAGGCTGTAAAGGCTCCGACTGCTGAAGCCCCCACTCAGCCCTTTGCCCCCTGCTTGGTAGGAGGATGAGCTGCCCCCTGAGAGCACAGCTGAGCAGCCGCTGAAGCCCCCCTTGGCAGCAGCTCCCGACTTGTAGGTGAATTGGCGGCTCATGGTAGGAGGCCAGAAAGTGGGGATAAGATGCCAACTCTTAGCTGAGATGCAGTTCACCAGCCTGTGATCCTGGGTTCCCACTTTATAGGACTCAGGAGGGAGCCACTGGCCTAATTTGTGGGTTCAGTTTGCCTGGGAGCAAGAAATCCTTTTCTCCCAGCAAAATCAGACACCAGGTAAATAACTTGAAAACTCCCAAAGTGCTAGTCTTGCAAGTCTTGCTCATGTAATTTGAGTTTAACTAATGAACATGGGTAATTAGTATGGGCACATTATCCACAGAAAGATCTTGGGTGGGAGGTTTGTCGCAGTCTCAATTGCTGTTCCCCAGGGAGTGGTGGGACTGGGTTTGTAGGGGTACAGAGGGGAGACCTTTAATTGACAGTGTCATCTGTGAGAAATCTCACAACCATGCCAGCATCAGATGGGCTGCTTCAGGTACCCTGGCTGAGCAGCTTTTATGTGGTTAGGAAGAGGCTCCTCCTGCCTGGCTTCCTGGGGTTCCTGGAGATAGGTTTCATGGCTGGCCAGGGCCATAGGAGAGGAGCACACTGGGAATCCAGGCCCAGCCTCTGTCTGCCAGCCCCCTGCTGTGCCCTCCCAGGCAGCTCTCCTGCTCCTCTGTGCCAGTCAGGCTGCCCTGCTCACCTTCCTTTGCACACACTGACTTCTTTGTCCCTTTACCATCCCACTACCCCGACTCTTGACCTTGAAATAATGGTCACTTGGCACCGTTCACGATGGCTGACACTGGTGCAGCACTTTACAGTATAAAAGAGCTCCTCACACAAAAAGCTCATTTAATCCACTTAGTCTGCCTGGAGGGGAATGGTGATGATCCATATTAACAATGGGGAAACCAAGGTTCACATAACTGAGGATATCATTCCTTTAGCAAACATTTAGTGAGTCCTTTCTTTGTGTGAATCCCAGAGAACGAAAATGCCCCAAAAAAGCACAGGCCCCAGCCTTGAGGACTCCTCTTGGCTGGTCTTCTGACTCCGCATTCAGAGCTATGCCAGCCTTTTTCATTCATCCATCCATCCATCCAACCAGCCAGTCAGCCATCTATGTGTTCACTCATTTATCCATTCATTTAACAGACTTCTATTGAGTGCTGACTCTCTCCCAGGTACTGTGCTAGGCTCTTGGGTCCCGAATTAAGAAGACCCAACCTAGCTCACAATTTTGGAGGTGGGGAGGTAGGGCAGACGTTTGAATTTTATGGATCCTTGACATTGCCAAAGTATGTGACCCAAGAGTTTCCCAAATCCTAAATCCCAAATATATCCATAGTATAGAATTTGCTCCATAAAACACAAGTATTTCCCTAGCTGAGTACTTGAATGAACACTTGGCCCATCCTTCTTTTCTATTTCTGTACAGAGGTTATGATAGGCCCCTAAAACTGTTGTACTAAGCAATTGCCAAATTCAACCTCCCCTCTTTTTTATACAATACAGTTGTTTTCTAGTTAAGAATAATCATGGCGGGGCACGGTGGCTCAAGCCTGTAATCCCAGCACTTTGAGAGGCCAAGGAAGGCGGATCACGAGGTCGGGAGATCGAGACCATCATGGCTAACACGATGAAACCCTGTCTCTACTAAAAAATACAAAAAACTAGCTGGGCGAGGTGGCGGGAGCCTGTAGTCCCAGCTACTTGGGAGGCTGAGGCAGGAGAATGGTGTAAACCTGGGAGGCGGAGCTTGCAGTGAGCTGAGATCTGGCCACTGCACTCCAGCCTGGGCGACTGAGCAAGACTCCATCTCAAAAAAAAAAAAAAAAAAGAATGATCATTTTCTTAGATGTCTTCAATTTCACTAAAGGCAATGCCACTTGGCAATCCTTTAATCTCTTTTAGCTACACAAAGTTTCTATTCTTTTTTTTTTCTCTTCCTTTGTAAGTTTCTTTGTAAGGCACAAAGAAGACCATTAAAACTGCATTGTGATGAGAATGCTGAGTATTCCAGCCAGAATCACTCCCTAATTGGCTCATTTCAGCACACCAGCACTGGGGTGGAGGTGATTCAGACCCACATCTCAGCAAAACTACAAACTGCTGCATGTCACAGGCCTTGATATCACCCCAGTGGCATTTATGCTGTGAATGCCAACTCTGCAGTGTGGCGTGGGTGTGCTTACGAGCAAACAGCCCCTCTCCTTATGGTTTTCACTTCCCCTCCCCTCCCTGGCCTTCTCGTCTTGTGAACCTGCCACAGAGGCACCCCCAGAAAACTTCTCTGATGACTTTCCTAATCCAATCACACCTCTCTTCCCAGCCTCCCATGTATCGTTTGTTGTCCAAACAACAGCATCTATTATGTCAATTGTCTCTTCTAATTTGATGTCTCTACCTGTGTTCGGGAGGTATGTCAATCTTTCCTGATGGCCAGAAATTTTCCTGAGGACAAGATCCAGGTCCTATCCTCCCTTTGGTCCTCTCTACTCACTTCCCAGAACTCCAGTGGTGAAGGACTCTCAGGCAGTCATGGACTAGGCTAAAAAACTCTTAGGTGCCCTTTGAAATCATTCTCCCTAAGAACAGTATCCCTAGCACTTGTCATTAAAACTCCTCTAAATGGGTTCTCACATAGTGACCTCCTTATATTTCACATCGTGCTATTGCCCTCACCAGGGGAAACTCAGTGCCAGATGAACCCACTTACCAAGTCAGCCCCACTTCCCACAGTGGAGCTGTCCTGCCACTAGCCTCTGCCCAGACTCTAGGGCAAGAGTTTCTGATGGTTTCAGAAAAGAGAGATAAAGACAGAGAGAGAGGCAGGAAATCAACTTCCTGTCACCCCCAGGGGCAATCAAATAAATATTGTGAAATCAGTATTCCACATGTAGATATTCCACATCTGGAAAGATGAAGTAGATACACTTTTCCCTTCTTCACAAACATAAGAAGACTCTGAAGGGTAGAGAAGAAGGCACACCAACAGGGACCTCAGGACCCAATGAAAGACATGATGAAGATTTCTCTAGGGTTTCTATTTGTCTCCTATATTCCAGACTTGGGGCAGAAAAAGGCAGGAATCTGGAAAGGCTCAAATTTTTAAAGACTGAACAAAAGCCTCATCTCTGTAGCCACATCATCGGTAAAGGGGCAGCCTAGCAAGACAGAAAACTTACAGAGAATAATCACTGTATTTCATCCCAACACACAGAAAAAACTATGGTTTCACCCACACCCACATCAGCAAAAGCTGAGTGGGAGGCCTAGACCTTCACACTCACCAGGCTATAATGAGGTGCCCTAACTGCCCCCTCCCCCAGCAGTTAGGTGGAATCAGGGAAGTCCAAGAAAGAAGCTGGGATTTCATCCCCACCAGGAGATAACAAGTGCCTGACCCACTTGGTGCCAGTGGAGACCATGTGGGGAGCCCAGACTTCCACCCTTACCTGGCAACAACAAGGTAGCATCCACACCCTTTCCCCTGCAAGGGCAATGTCAGAAGAAGGCAGCCAAAGCAGAAGATTTCAACAATATCCAGAATCTCATAGTAATACCAAAACGTCCAAATTTTTATTTTAAAAATCACTCATTGTGCCAAGAACAAGGAAGTTCTCAAAGTGAATGAAAAAAAAGACAATTGATAGATACCAATACCTAGATGACAAAGTTGTTAAAATTATCTGACAAAGATTTCAAAGCAGCCGCAATAAACATGCTTAAATGAACAACTAAGAACATGCTAAATAGATGAAAAATTAGACAGTTTCAACAAAGAAATTAAAAAACCAGAAGAACTAAATGGAAGTTTTATTTATTTATTTATTTATTCATTTATTTAATAACCAAGCCCAACTTGCTTGTTTTATTGGAGAAGAGGATATGGAATAAACAGCTGGGACCTGAGTCTGGGAAGAACCCCGTCCCCTCCCCATACATGCCCACTGCTCCAAATTAAACATAGCCAAGTATGGGAGAGCAGCCAAGACAACAACTAGGGGCAGGGGAAGGAGACACGGAACTCAAGGGCAGTGGTGAAGAGACCATGCATGTGCTGGGAGGGCCCAGAGGGAGCAGCAACACGAACAGTGCAAGTACAAGTCTCTGTGTCTTCCCTGGGGTTATGTATGTATAATATGTAGAGATGAGGCCTTCTATCTCACTTGTCTCCCTTCTGCTCCGTGCTGCCTGCCACAGTCCCAGCTCCTCTTTCCACCTGACGGTGAAGGGAAGTGGGGGATAAATAAGTCATCACTGAATTGTGATCAGACCCACATCCATCAGCTTCTGGATCTTTAAATGGAAGTTTTAGAACTAAGAAATAGAATAACCAAAATAAAAAACTCAATGGATACACTTAACAGCAGAATAAAAGGCCAGAGGAAAAAATCAGTGAACTGAAAGAGAAGACAATAAAAATTACCCAATCTGAATAATAAAGGGAACTGAACAATAGACTGAAAAAGAATAAAATGAACCAAGTCTCAGGATCAGGGAGACTCTAACAAAAGATCTAATAGTCAAGTCACTGGGGTTCAGAAGAAAAGGAAAACAAGGATTGCTGAAAAAGAACTCAAAGAAATAAAGAATAAAAATTCCCCAAATTTGGCAAAAGACATAAACTCACAGATTCAGGAAGCTGAGCAAACCCTAAATAGAATAAACCTAGAGAAATTCATACCCAGACATATTAGAGTCAGAATTCTGAAAACTACAAAGAAAAACCTGAAAGCAGCTAAAGAGAAGCAATGCTTTAGCTTTAGGGAAAAAACAATTTGAAGGACAGAAGATTTCTCATCAGAAACTGTGGAGGCTAGCAGGGAGTGGCATAGTTTTCAAGTGCTGAAAGCAAAGAACTGTTGATGCAGAATTCAATGCCCAGTAAAAATATCCTTCAGTAATGAAGAGAAAATGAAAACATTCTCAGATGAAGAAAAACTAAGAATGTGTTTCCAGCAGGCCTACCCTAAAAGAATGGCTAAAATAAGTTCTCTAAACAGAAAGAAATTGATAAAAGAAGACAACTTGAAACATTAGGAAGGAGGAAAAAAAATGATAATTTTTTTTAAATGAGTTAATACAATAGACTTTCCTTCTCTTGAATTTCCTACAAATTATGTTCAATGGTTGAGGCAAAAATTCTAACACTGTCTGATATGATTCTAAATGTATTTAGATGAAATATTTAAGAAATTATATTATAAATGAGAGAGAGTAAAGGAATATAAAGAGGTAAGGATTCTTCAACTGATAAAATAATGATAGCAATAGACTGTGATAAGTTATGTATATATAATAAAATACTCAGCAGCACTAAAAATGCTATACAAGAACATTTACTAAAAGACACAATACACAAATCAAAATGGATTCTTAACAATGTTCAAGTAACCAACAGGACAGTAAGAGAAAAACATAAATGGAAAAAAGAGAACAATTAGAAAACAAAAATTTAAATGGCAGCTTAAGCCCTAATATATCAATAATTATGTTAAATACAAATGGTCTAAATATACCAATTAAAAGGCAGAGACTGACAGAGTATATTTTGAAACATGAACCAACTATACGCTATCTACAAAAACTCATCTCAAATATAAGTGGCTAGATTAACACCAGATGAAGTATACTTCAAAGCAAAAAAAAATATGAGACAGAGAGAGACACTGTATAATTTAAAAAGACCAATTCACCAAGAAGAAACAGTGCTTTAGTAAGAAGACATTCCTAATGTTTATGCACCAAACAAAAGAATTGCAAAATATGTGAATGAAAGACTGATGGAACTAAAATATTAGATAGACAAATCCACAATTATAGTTAGGGACTCCAATATTCCTTTCTCACAGTCAATAGAGCAATTAGCAATAATATTATCAAGGATATGAAAGAACTCAACAGTACTATCAACCAACAGGATCTAATTGATATTTGTAAGACATTCTGCCTAACAAAAGCAGAATAAATATTCTGTTCAAGTGCCCACAGGACATATACCAAAATAGGTCATATTCTGGAATATAAAAATAAACCTCAACAAGTTGTAAATAACTTAAACCATGCAGAATATGTTCTCTAACTAAAATAAATAAACTGAACATAAACAAAGGAAAGATAACAGGATCTATCCAAACACTTATTAACTAAACAATATACATCTAAATAATTCATGGGTTGAAGAGGAAATCTCAAAAGAAAATTTTTAAAGCACATTATTTGCAAATACACTCACATTTGGAGGTACTGGGAGTTAGGACTTTAACATATCTTTTTTTGGAGAATGCAATTCAACCCATAACAGAGACAAAAAGCACAAGCAACAACAAAACAAAACCAAAAAAAGATAAATTTGACCTCAACTAGTTTCCGACACAGAGTCAAAAATAATTCAGTGGAAGAAAGTCAGCCTTTTCAACAAATGGTGCTGAAGTGATTGTACATACATAGGCCAAAAAAAAAAAAAATCTTGATCTAAGTCTCATATTTTGCACAAAAATTAACTCAAAATAGATCACAGACTTAATTGACTATAAAATGTAAAACTATAAAACTTTTAGGAAAACAATAGGGGAAATCTTCAAGATAAAGGGTAGGTAAAGAGGTCTTAGATTTGACATCAAAAGCATAATCCATATAAGGAGAAATCTACTGGACTTCATCAAAATTAAAAACTTTGTACTGCAAAAGACCTTGTTAAGGACGATGAGAAGACAAGCAACAGACTGGGAAAAATTATTTGCAGACCACATATTCAGCATAGGACTAGGATCTAGAATACATAATGGACTCTCAGAACTCAACAACAAAAGAACAACAATTGCATTAGAAAATGGGCAAAAACATGACAAGACTTTCACTGAATAGGACATACCGATGGCAAATAAGCACACAAAATGAAATTCAACATTAGGGAAATACAAATTTAAGCCACAAGGAGATATTACTCAACACCAATCAGAATGGCTTCAAGAAAACTTAGTGGCAACACTAAATGCTGGCAAGGACCCACAGAAACTAGAGCATTCATATATTGCTAATGGGAATGTAAAATGGCACAGCCACTCTGGAAAACAGTTTGACAGTTTTTAAAGAACCAAACAAGCAACTCCCATACATCCCCGCAATTACAAACCTGATCATTTATCCCATGAGAAATGAAATCTCATGTTCACACAAAAACCTGTATGCAAACATTTATAGCAGCTTTATTTGTAATAGCCAAAAAATGCAAATGATCCAGGTGCCCTTCAATGGGTGGCAAACCGTGATACATTCATGTCATGGAGTACTACTCAACAATGAAAAGGAATTAACTATCAGTACATGCAATGACCCATGTGAATCTCTAGCGAATTACACTGAGTTAAAAAAAAAAAAATCCTCAAGGACTGTATGATTTGTATATTGTATGATTCCATTTATGTAATACTCTTGAAAAGATTCCATTTATATAACATTCCTGAAATACAGAAATGGGAAACAGATTAGTAATTGCTTGGGGGTTGAACAGAGTGTTACAGGAGAGAAGTGGATGTGTCCAAATGAGGACAACATGAGGGAAATTTGTGATGATGGAAATGTTCTATATCTTAATTATAGATATAGAATTATTACGTTCTCAACACTAATACAAAAGGGTGACCAAGACCTCTGGCTATTGGGAAGCAGGTAAGTGAAGGTGCAGAGTATAGTGGGACAGATGCTATCTTGGGAAGAGTATCTCAGGAACAAGGGACTCAGATTAGGAGGATAAGGGAGACTTCCTTAATGAAGATCCCTCAAAGCTGAAACCTGAAACCTGAAAGATGAAGAGTTAGCCAAGAGGAAGGGAGTGTTTAAGTAGAGGTGCTCTATATCTTAATTATAGATATAGATATATGTTACCATCTTGCAACATTTACTGAGCACATTAGTGAATTAAGCATGTATATGACAGGTACTGTTCTGAGCACACTAATCTTCAAAATAACTCCATCAAGAAGGTTCAATTAACATACATTTTATAGATAAGAAAACTGAAGCACAGAAGGTTAAGTTACTTGCACAAGGTCACATAGCTAGAACCAGGACTAGAAGCCAGGCAGCCCACTGCAGAGTCCATCCTTTTAACCACTACTGCCTGAAATCTTTCTTTAAAAAAATCAGCCCTTTCCCTGACGCTGAGATTCTTATTTAAAAGGTCTGGGTCAGGTCTTGAGTTTGGAGAGTTTTTTAAACTTCCTCATATTGTTTTCATCAGAGCCTGAACCCACTCTCAGGAGTTCTGCCTTTTAACAGCACAATCATGAGCAAGATACCACAACTCGTATCCCTCTGACCAGAGTTTAGTTTCATGGCCACAGTTATTTTCAAGGGAGGCTGGGAAATGTCATCTTTGGGTGGCTGGCCATGTGCTCATCTAAATTTCTAATTCTGTGAAAGAAAAGGAGAAAGGATACGGGGGCCACCCAGCAGGCTCAGCTATGCCCTGCCTGCTAGGTGAGCAAGCATTCTTGCCATTGTGTCTAACAGTCCACTGCTCAAAGCTGCAGCATGGAGTCCAAATCTGGGAAGGCAACGCAGCCATAGGATGACTAACCTTTTCCATTTGCCTGGGCTTATTGGGTTCTCAGGATGTGGGACTTTCAGTTTCAAAACCAGGAAAGTTCCAGGCAAACAGGAACAAGGTGGCCACTCTACCTTGGCCACCTCTAAGCAGAAGTGCTTTCTCGTCCTGATCTTGCCCCGCCCACCTGTCCTGCCACATCTCTCTCCAAGCTCCACCAGACTGCATTTTCTCATGCTCTTGTCAACCTCCTTTTCTTTCATTTGACCAATTCAACCATTTATGGTGCACCTACTTATGTGCCCAGCACTGCTCTGGTCACAGTAGATACAGCACCTCTACTTAAACACTCCCTTCCCCTTGGCTAACTCTTCATCTTTCAGGTTTCAGGTTTCAGCTTTGAGGGATCTTCATTAAGGAAGTCTCCCTTATCCTCCTAATCTGAGTCCCTTTTCCTGAGATACTCTTCCCAAGATAGCATCTGTCCCACTATACTCTGCACCTTCACTTACCTGCTTCCCAACAGCCAGAGGTCTTGGTCACCCTTTTGTGTTAGTGTTGAGAACAGAATCTGGCACATAAATGGTTGTTGAATGAATGCGTGCTGCCTGTTCAGAAGTGTAGGAGTGGCTCAAAGGCAGGACCTGTGCCCCATTATCCCTGGCTATCTTCCTCCCCTTGCTGCTGAAAACAGAGCTCACAGCAGGGAATTTTTGGTAAGACCTGCCTTCCAATACAACACCTCTGGACTCCGAGTGCAGTGCTGGACTGGAAACTGCCTTCCGAGCAAAGCAGGAGACAAAACAGGAAAGCTGCCCTTGTGACCCAAGCCCCCAGGCTGCTTTTCCCACTCCACACCTTCTGGCCATTTAGTTGCCTGATAATAATCCTCCTAACAATAATGATAGCAACACTATTACCCTACAATTAGCCAATAATAACACCAGCTTGGCTGCCAAACAAGGCTCAAGGCCTAAAGTTATTGCTGTAAAAAATAGAAGCTGTGTTTTCCTAATAGAGAGAGGAAACAAGGGTCCTTTGTGCCCACCTTCCAAAGCTGAACAGGAACAGCACCCCTTCCAGTGTTCCCTCCTGTCAGCACAGACAGCCAAGCAAGGACAGAACAGAGTGAACATATGTGTGTGTGTGTGTGTGTGTGTGTGTGTGTGTACACATGCACATGTGGGCCTTGCAGGATGGCAATCTGGGGGTAGTGAACAATACTCAGCGACAATCTTATTAGTGAATATTTTTAAAGTTTCCAAACAGAATCTATTCCCCATGAAATTTAATGGAAAGCTGTGGGAGAGAGGGTAAGGTGGCAGTGGGCAACCCTTTACAACAAAACACAGGATGCAAGATCTCCTTCATAAACTGCAGGGTTCCAGGGCTCTAGTCACACCCCTTATAGCCCAACAGGTCACACTGGACATTATTTCAAACCAGACTGTGCCTGAAGCATGGCCCTTGTGAAGGATTTGCTTCTGCTATGTTTTTATCCTCATTCTGGCAGAGGGGAGACACCTGAACCCAGCCCACTCTCAGGCTGCTCTCTAGGTGGATACCACCTGACTTTCTCAGGGAATGGGGCGGGGTCAGGCTAACACACTTTCACCCTCCCAGTCCCCATAGATCTTCCACTGTCCTCCTCCCTTTGGTGGCTACTCAGGGTCTATGAATCCATGGAAGGCAGAGAGTCCCTCTGTCTCAGAATCAGTCATAGGAGGCCTTGTAAAATGAAATAAAAACAACTTCTTGCTAAACATGGTTGCAGATTATCAGTACCATGGCTGACATCCACTAAGGTGGATAACTGAGAATTGAGAGTATCATGTTTCAAAAGGTGTTTATGCATGCCCTTACTTCAGGACCAGAGACAGGAGAAGAGCTCTTGCTTCTGCATCACAGAACAAGACAGTGCGGGCTAAGAGCACTATGAGGCTGCAGGGAGAGGCAAGGGAGAAGGTGACTGACACCCAAAGGCCCACTGAGAGGGGCTTTCCTGTGGGGCCTGGTGTTTGGATGTATGAGGGAGAAGAGAAAAAGCATTTGTTTTGACCCAAAAGCCCATCTCCAAATTGCCACAGAAGACAAAAAGGTAGGGGTGGAGCCAGAGCAGGTATGCACTCTCAGGCAGACAAATACCAAGACAGAGCAGGGCCAGAAGATTGGCCTTTGCCTCTGGGAGGGAGACCCACAGGTTTCTGTGCCCTGAGCTGGAGACCTGGACTCTCATTAAACTGGACTCTTCATCTCCCAAGTAAGGACCAGCGTGTCCAAGATTCCTAGCTTGATGTCTGGACCCTCAGAAGCTCCAGCTGTCCCCTGAGGACCTGGCAGCCCTAGACATGAACCCGGATGCTGCACCAGACCCTCAGGAGATGGTGTCCCCTCTCAGGAAGGCTCTGTTCCCTGAGCAGAAGCCAGACACAGTGGCCCGAGAGCTGAGGCAGTGCTTGACACCACAGCTGAGGGGAGACAGCTCCATGCACCTCAACACCCTTTCTACATCCCTTAATATCCATCTCACACAGCATTGAGGGGCGCCTTCTTGAAGTGTCCCATGAAGGAACAGTGGCCAGGGCTCCCACACCACCCAGTGTCTAGGCCATGCATCCACCACAGGCAGAGAGGGCCCTGAAGGTAGGGTCTCCCCTTCTCCACCTGGAGGCTTTGTGAGCTTCTACATGCAAGAGGAATCCTGCAGCTCCTCTACTGTGGAGGAGGAACCTTCACAGGGCCACAGACAAACAGTGACTTGCTCAAGGCCACATAGCCAGTGCCTACAGAGCAAGTTCAAGGCCCCGGGGCCCCAGCTGCCTGGCCAAAGGCTCCTTCCTTTTACTCTCAGGAAAAGGGAAGAGTGGATCCTGACCACCCGGCAAATCCACCGCCATCTACATAGAGCAGCTCATGTTGTTGGTGACTTCTCTAGATTGCCTGCTAGCATGAAAACAGAATAATCAGTAGATCCTCTCATGGGGCTCAGAGGAGAACAACGTCAGAGGAAAGGATACCTCAAATCTGCTTCATAATTCATAATTCAATCTCACGCTGGGAATCACATCAACTCCTGCATAGAGTAACAAGAGCAGCCCTCCTCAATCTGTTCGCCACAGGTAAATAACTGTGGCAAGTGCTTTACAAAGATAATCTCCTTTAATCCCCACAACAGCACTATGAGGCAGCCACTGTTATTGTCTGCATTTTTCTAGAAGTGAAAACTAAGGTTTAAAAGATTAAGAGCTTTGCCCAAATGATGCAACTAGTTAAGGAGTAGAAATAGGATTTGAACCAAGGCCAACTGATTCAAGAGCTCAATACAGAAATATTGAGTTGGGTCCATAAATGCTGAGGAGACATGAATTTGGGCCCCCGCTTGGAGGTAATGCACTGTGAGCAGGTTTCAGGGGAGGAGAGGAAGCAGGGAGAGTGCAGTCTTAACAGAGATGAGGTGAGAGCCCCACTAAAGAGAGCTGAGAAAGAGGTCTTAGCGGGGGTCACAGAAAACCAGAAAGGGGAGAGTAAGACCAGGGCGAGAGGACAGGCCAAAGCCAAAGAGATTAGCTATGACAAAAGTGACAGGAGGAGGGCAGGTGCCCAGGCCGAGACCGAATATAATTGGACAATCTCCACTATTTTTTTTTCTCCTCCTTTTCGGGCAAGTCTGGGATTCTAGTGAAAGTTATCACCTTCTTAAACATTTCTGATAATTTTTCTTGAGTACCCTTTGCATATTTGACCCCAGATAAACTTCTGTCAAGGTCATGAACTTGAGAAAGTGTTCTTCTATCTCTTAGGAAATTTCCTGTCTAAATAGGCAAAGCTAGAGCCTGCTATAAGGAGTCTCTAAGCCCTCTCTCTGCTCCCAGCCTCCCTGTGCGTCCTGGAACACTCTCCTGTGCACGCTCCTGCCCCAGCTGTTTCAGCAGGCTGCTGGCTTCATTTTCCTTAAGACCCTAAACAGAAACCTGCGGTAGTTTCTAATGCTCTGCCACTATAACTACTTGAAAAAAATAAGTCTTTTTAGTTATTATAAAAGAAATACGTGCTTTCTGCAAAAACTCAAACAATAGAATACAGTATAAAAGCACAGTGTAAAAGTTAATTCTCTTCACACCTTTTCACTCTCTCTTGTCTCAGGGCTACTGCAAGCCTATAGAGTACATTCGTGAATATTAGACAAAGACATTCATTCCTCCAGACAGACACAAAAATCTTCAATGAAATGGCAAGTTGAATCCAGCAACGCATAAAAAGGTTAATATTTGGGAGGCCGAGGTGGACAGACCACAAGGTCAAGAGATCGAGACCATCCTGGCCAATATGGTGACACCTCGTCTCTACTAAAAATACAAAAATTAGCTGGGCATGGTGGCACGTGCCTGTAGTCCCAGCTACTTAAGAAACTGAGGCAAGAGAATCGCTTGAACTCGGGAGGCAGAGGTTGCAGTGAGCCGAGATTGTGCCACTGTACTCCAACCTGATGACACAGCAAGACTTCATCTCAAAAAAAAAAAAAAGAATAATATAGCATGACCAAATGGAGTTTATTCCAGGAATACAAGATTAATTTAACATTAGAAAATTAATCAGTGAAATTCACTATATTAACAGAGTGAAGGAGAAAAGTTATATGATCATCTGAATATTGAAAAGTATTTGAAAAAAATCAACGTTCACTCAAGATAAAAACATGCAGTATACTAAGAGTATAAGGAAACTTCCTGAACTTGCCCATCTAACAAAACAAACAAATTTTAAAAATGCTTATATTTAATATTATAGACAATGGTGAAAAAAAATAAATAAATGCTTCCCTCCAAGATTAGGGAAAAGGGAAGGATGGCAACTCTTGCTGCCCCCATTCAACATTGTTCTGAAGATCCTAGCCAGACCAATGAGGGGAGATAAACAATAGCAAACAGTTTGGAAAGGAGAAGTCAAAATCATCTTTATTCATAGACAACATAATTGTGTACATATAGAATCCTAGGGAATCTACGAAATGACTAGTAGAAGTGACAAATGAATTTAGCATGCTCACAAGAAACAAGGCCAGTTTTTAAAATTGTGCTTCTATATATGAGTGATAAACAATAACAAATTAAATTTTTAAATACCACTTATAATAGCATGAAAACATAAAAACTTAGAGATAAATTTAACAAAATATATATAAGACCTGTACACTAAAAACTGTAACACACTGATGAGAAAAATTAAAGACCTAAAGCAATGGAGAGAGGTACTATGTTCATAGATTGAAAGACTCAAGATACTTTAAATGTCAGTTCTCCCCAAACCGACCTATTGATTCAACATGATTTCAATTAAAACCCAGCAGTGTTTCCTGATAGAAACTTACAAGCTGATACTAGAGTTCAAAAATTCAAAAATTCAATCCCAAATAATTTTTTTAAAAAAAAAGAAAATCAGAGGTATTACACTAGCTTATTCCAAGACTGATTCAAGCCACCATATCAATACTATATGTTTGAAGTGTTTCACAGATACATTAATCAATCAACAGAATAAAGAATCCAAAAACAGACCCACACATATATCTCCATTTGGTATTTGACAAAGTTGCCAAGGTAGTTCAACAAGTAAACAACAGTCTTTTGAACAATTGGTGCCCAAACAACTGGATATTTACTTGGGGGAATAAAATGAATTTGGACCCTTATCTTACACCATACCCAAATGGCCACTTAAAATGCGGTATAGACAATGTAAACACTAGAATTACAAAACTTCTAGAATAAAAGTTGGTGTTGTAGGAGAAAATGTTTGCGACCATTAGGTAAGCAAAGATGTCTTAAGACACCAAAAGTCCAAACTATAAATAAAATTTGATAAATTAGAATTAATCAATATTAGAAAATTCTATTGCTTGTAAGATACCATTAAGAAAATGACAAGAAAATCCACACACTGAGTGAAAATATTCACAATACATACACCTGACAAATGACTGTTATCCAGAGCATATAAAGAATTCCTGCAACTATGTATGTCAAACTGCCCAATAGAAACTTACACAAGATTTGAACAGACCTTTCCTAAAACATGTACAAACACCCAATAAGAATCAAAAAGACGCTGCGCATCGCAAGTCATCAGGAAAATGCTTTAAAACTACAATGAGACAACATGCACTCCCTGTAGAATGAAAAAGACTGGCAATGCCCAGTGTTGGAGAGGAGGTACAGCAACCCTAAGAAATCCTAGAACAGGCAAAACCAGTCAGTGATATCAACAAGGAGATCAAAAGTTGCCTGGGGGCATAGGGTAACTCATTAGAGTAGTGTGGTAGTGGTTATAAGGATGTATACGTTTGTTTAAAAATATTGAGGTATATTAAATGTAATACATTGGATTTTATACATTTACATTTTACATTTTAAATACATTTACATTTTAAATGTAATACAGTGGATTTTATTATTCATAAGTGAATCCTCGTTAAAGTTGACTTTAAAATAAACAGCATGCACATTCAAATCTGATCCGTAGTAAATTTTAATTAATGGAGTTCAACAATGCACTACTTAACTCAGTGTTCTGCATTTTGAACTACAACTTCCCCTGCCATCTCTCTTTCAATGGAAAGTAATCAGAAATTTCAAGTCAAATTAGTTACAAAGATTGTTACCATTTACACCCATCTATCTGTATAAATCAAGATTTTCTCAATAGAGAAATACATTGACTAATAAGATACCTTTGGATTTTCTACATACGCAATCACATCATATATTAATAAATCAGTTTTATTTCTTTCTTCCTATCTGTATGATTTTATTTCGTTTTCTTGCATTATTGCACTATTTAGGAATCCCAGTATGATGCTGAATAGGAGCAGTGACAGCAAATACCCTTGCTTGTCCCCAGGCAATGCTTATGGGAAAAGTATTGACTTTCATCATTAAGTACGTTAGCCATGGGTTCTTATAGATGCCCCTTATCGGGCTAACGAAGTTCCCTTCTACTCCTAGTTTGTTAAGAATCTGTCTTTGTTGTTGTTGTTGTTGTTTGCTTGTTTGTTTTTACCATGAAATGTGTTGAGTTTTGTCAAATGTTTTGTATCTATTGATACAGTCAAATGTTTTTTTTTCTTCTATGTCAATATGGTGAATACATTAATTCTTTGAATGTTGAGCAAGTTTTTATTTCTGGGATACATTTTAAGCATATACCTCAATATTTTTAAACAATATTTTTAAACACATGGTCACGATGTATTATCCTTTTTGTATCTTTCTAGACTGAATTTGCTCATATCTTGCTGATAATTTTTGAATATATATATCCATGAGGGATTTTGGTCTTTAGTTTCTTCCTTTAAACTGTCTTTGTCAGTATCCGTGTAATGCTGGCCTTATAAAACACGATGGAAAGTGTTTCTTCTTCTATCTTCTGAAAGAGTTCTTGCAGAATGGTTATTATTACTCCTTAATTAATCCCACCTATCTGCCAGTGCCTAGATATAAAGTTATCTCATCCATGAGGTCTTTCCTGGTCCCAAAATACTGTCTGTAACTTACAATAATAGTAATAATGTAACCTACAGTACTGCATGCTTATGATGGCACAGGTCCTACAGAATGAATGTTTATCGTTGATTTTAGTGTGTAACCCTCCCAGCAACTCTATGAGGAAGTTGTTGTTGCTACCTTTTTACAAATGGGTAAAGAAAGGCTCAGAGTTGTTAGATAACTTGCCCAGGGTCACACATTCTTTTATCTGATCATCAACTTTTCATTTAGTGCCTACTAAATTCCAAGGTGCCAGCAACTGAGCCCACCCCAGAGCCCGCTCCCTTAGCATGTCCATCAGTGCTTTCCAGAGCATGGCCATTGCGTCCACAGCATCAGAATCACCTAGGAGGTTGTTAAAAATACAGATTTCTAGACTCCTATGTAGTGGAAACTCAACGAGGGGGAGGGGATGCTGGAACAAAGAATACGAATTTTTAGTAAGGACCCCTTAATGAATTTAATCACGCTACTACATTCTGCCTTGTCTCAATAGCTGTTTGGAAATCTCTCATTCATCCCCTGCTAGACCATAAATCCCTGACAGGACGCACTGTCTTGATACGCCCACGTGGCCACATGCACAACCTTGCCCACAGTCATTGTCCAACAGGCATTTACTGAACTAGAATGAAAACCACTTTGAGCTTCACATGCTCACACCTATTCACAAAGGGTTTCTTTGGATATCCTGACAGTGTCCCAAATCCCCTGTTAGGCTGAAAGGCTTTAGGAGTAAGCACTGGCTGACCCAGTAGCACAGACAGGGTTCTTTTTATCAGAGCTGGAAGGATCTGTAGAAACAATCTTGGCCACTGAAAGTCATTAAAGTGAGCTGAGAGAGGAGAAAGGACTTGCCCAGTGTCACGCAACAGTTCCCACAAAGATGAGGATCAGCATTGAAGTCTCCTCACTCCCAGGGCACTCCTTCCCCACTTCACAGCAAGAAAAGGAGGCAGGAGTGTTCCATTTAGGTGGGCTTCCTGGAGGAGGTGAGCTGTCCCAGGAATTTCCTTTAGATTGACAGGAAAGAGTTTGGTGAGGAAGAGAAAAAGGGTTTATTTGAATTCATACTAAAACTCACAGGCAGGGAAAGGGAGGGAACCACAAGAGGGAGGATGTCCCAAATATTCTGCAACATCATCAGAACTGAAATATTTAGCCCAGTTCCCTATGGAAATTGAGCTCGTAAAACCCTTCTGCCTGTGCCTGTCTCCTTTTTGAAACCCAGGACCTGACAAGTCAATTACCAAATTTGGTGGAGAGGCAGCAGAGGGCCGTGGTGGAAGGGTGTGGCCTAGATTCTGGGCTACTCTACCATACTTCGAAGGGAAAGAAGGGTCCCTTTCCAGAGCTAGCCCCTCTCTCCAATACCCGCTTAGAGCCTGATTTCTGCCATGCCTCAGGCATGGATCCCTCTGAGTTAATGTACAAGGCTAATTTTACCGTTGGAGTCCAGCAAGAAAATAGCATATATTTGATCTGGAAACCAGAAGGGTTGTGTCTGAGATGGGGAAGGGATGAGGAACTGGGAACGATAGAAGGAGCCAGAGGCTCAGACCACTGACAGTCTCAAGAATTAAGGCTGCGTGCGGTGGCTCACGCCTGTGATCCCAGCACTTTGGGAGGCTGAGGCAGGCAGATCACTTGAGGTCAGGAGTTCGAGACCAGCCTGGGCAACATGGTAAAACCCCGTCTCTACCAAAAATACAAAAATTAGATAGGCATGGTGGTGCATGTCTGTAATCCCAGCTACTCAGGAGGCTGAGGCATGAGAATCACTTGAGCCAGGAGGCGGAGGTTGCAGTGAGCTAAGATCGCGCCGCTGCACTCCAGCCTGGGCAACAGAGTGAGACTCCATCTCAAAAAAAAAGAATTAAGGCCCCCTAGGAATAAAAGCTGCCACCTTGCCTGCCTTTTAAAAAATTAATGAATTAGGAGGAGGAGACCTGGTTTCTGTGTCCACCCTGGGCCTTACCTTTTTCCTCACCTAAGTGAAAAGTTCAAATACACTGATTGCCAAAGCTCCTGTCCAGCCTCAAATCCTCAAATGTCTGGGACACAAGTCCCTGTTGAAGGTTGTGTTCGTGTCTACACGATGTACATACCCGATGTACAGCCAGTTCCCCACACTACTTCTTCCCAGCCTGCACCCTCTCCCCACCCCACGACCAAGGCCTGGGTGGTTCTCAGGTATCTTCTCTGATCAGCGGATCACTCTAGAATGCTCAGCCTGGAGTCTTGCCACCTTCCCACCTGCAGCCTTCAGAGCTGTTCCTGCAGCGCCCTCATACCTGGGTCCTGGCTGGTCTGGAGGTAGGTGAATGCATATGTTCTCTATTACAGCCATCCCTGCAACCTCTGGGAACATGAAGATGGTCACAGACTCAACTAAGGACTCTCCAAGGTTTTAAAGCTGGGGTGGAGTGGGAGAAAAAAGGACCCTCCAGAAGTGGTTCTGAGTGGCTTTAAGCTACAACTGCTATAACCAAACGCCACATACAGAAAGCTAAGCTGACCCAGCCTAAACCACTAACTCCCATTTGAGCAACTCTGGCCTGTCTAATACCAACCCCAAGCATGCCCAATCCCAGCTGCCCAACCTCCTGAACTCCCTGGAAGCCCCGGTCAGGTGACATGGCTTCCTGAGGAAGGGGCTGAAGGTATCTTCACACCCACAGGAGAAAGCCACCCTGATGGCGACATCCATGCGACAGGCCCCGGGGGCTGCGGTGAGGGAGGAGAGGAGGGCTTGTTTGCTGAGTGTGATGGGACTCCTCTGACAGGAGGGGGTGTTCCATGAAAATAGAAGTGGTTGTTCTGGAGGCCACTTTAAAGTCCTCCAGACGCTTCCCAGGTATCCTCCTCCAGGCTTGCTCAGAGCCCTCGCAGAGACAGAGGCCAGGACCAAGTCAGGCTGAGGAAGGTCTGCCTTGGAAGCTCACGGCGATGGTGCCAGGGGCTTGGCTGGTTCACCCCGAGGAGAAGTGATCCCGGACCAAAGCCCTTGTGGAAAGGGGGAAGGGCAATCTGTGGGAAATGCTCAGGAAGAATGGGTTTTTCTAGTAAAGAGACTCTTCCATAAATCCCCCGTCCACCTCCCGACAATGCCACCGCCCCCAAGTCTGCTAAATACTTTCTGAGAACAGCACACCCATCCCCGGGCTCCGGGGTAACCTCTCCCCCATCCGTCCAGAGGCCGGCGTCTGGGCTTCCCTCAGGGAGGCATGCTCCTCACCCAGGAGACCCTCCTTCATGCCCAAACCTCCCTTGTCTGTGGCTGCCCACTTCCACCAACGTTTGACATCACGCAGACAGCACACGATATGAATTGCAAATGAAGTTTATTACGAAGACCCCCAGACCACAGCACTTCCGAAAGCAGGGTGGACAAGAGGAGCTATATACACAGAAACACATTTCCCCCCGGCACTGCCAGGCTTAGAGATGAAATCCCTGTGTGGGCCTGGGTCCTCAATAGAATACCCATCTGGAAAATGGGCAATGCAAAGAGGCATGGTGGGGGCGAGAACGGGGCATGGCTAGAAGCGCAAACCTAGACAGCACAGATTCCACCCCAGAACACAGAGGCGTCACTGGCTCTAACTAACTGGTTTGGAGAAAAGATCTTGCAAAAACTGTATGTGGACATTCTGTTTCCTCAAAATGCCATCAGAGATAAATGACAAAATTTAACCTGCTGCCAGTTAGAGGTACAGAGACAGGCTTCTACATTCTGGAGTGGGAGAGTCTAGGGTGGGAGAGTCGGTGGTGGTGGGGGCTCATCTTTATCTAAAAGAGAAGGTCACGCTGGAACCAAGAGCTTCACCTGAGCTACTCTTTACAGAACTGGAACCTCCCCCTCCAGAGCTATATCCTCCTCCAGAGCTGGAGCCTCCTCTAGAGCCACCTCCAGAGCTGTGTTTTCCACCTCCAGAGCCATATCCTCCTCCAGAGCCAGAGCCGCCTCCAGATCCGTATCTTCCTCCAGAACCACCGCCAGAGCCGTATCCTCCTCCAGAGACAGAGCCTCCTCCACCACCGCTTCTGGAGCCAGACCCTCGGCCTCCAGAGCCATAACTGCCACTTCCAGAGCTATATCCTCCTCCGGAACTGGACCCTCTACCTCCAGAACCTCCAAAGCCAGCCTTGGATGCCACATTTGATGAAATGGTGCTGCTTGTCACAGCTGCAGAGAGAGGTGGTGTTACCACAGAGATTATGACTGCCTCTCCCTGTCTCCACCCAACACAACACCCCATGGAACAGGACCGCACCCCACTACTTACACACAGTCACATTGCTGCTGAGGTCTCCAGACATCCTGTCAGGGAGAGAGAAAAAACAAGCTGTGGTGGAACACTTACGTCGTGTATGCATGTTATTTTACAACTTCCACCCACAAATGTGCAGTTCAGCCTCTCTAAGCCACCACCAGGGCTTACACATCCCACTTTCTTCTATGCTGCCAGGTCACACAATGATGACAGACCCCCTTCCATTTATGCACAACCTTGCATCTCAATCCATCTCGATTTTTGCTCTGATAAAAAAATGAGCAGTTGTGTAACGGATCCAAGGTAACTGAAAAGCAAATTCACTTCCAACTTTGCAACCCATTTTTGTATTTAAATCCATCTTGGAGAATCTGTTATTCAGAATCCATGCCACACCAGAAATTTTACAATGAGGCTGCCTGTGAACATTCAGTTCAGAAAGAACTGTGACTCTGTAGAGCCTCCCCATTCCTCTCTTCTTCTCATCCTCTTCAGCTTCAACTGAAAACTTTCCCACTTCCTCTTACAAGCTGGGCATAGGAGGCATCACCTCTAGACAGGGACAGAGCAACCTCCTGAAGAAAGCCACTCCCTCTTTGTCATGCTGGCTTGCTGATGGTCTGGGGTAGCTTTTCCCCTTCCAATTGCTTCAGCTAGATTAAGTCACCCAAGATGCTGATAATACGGACCAAGAAGCAAATGATGCCTCTTTGAAAGTTAGCAAATGGTTCCGTTTGTCACTCCAGAAACCTACAGAGAACTGGGGCTGGCACCTGCTCCGGTCAGCACGTCCCCAGCAGTCAGCACATTCCAAGACATCATCTCCCTCGTTCTGGGTCACATGGTGGAGGGTACAGAGGCCACTCACCCTATGGACCTAGAGACCAATGTTTCAGACTGTCTAGGACTAACCTGTTTTCCCACAATTTTGTTTTCACTTTCAGAAAAGACCAGGATGTTTAACTTACTGCTTAGTTTAATTTAACATGCCTTATGCATCATTTCATATCAATAAATGTACAACTCTCCCATCATGCTTTGTGTCCTGAGTTTCTGCTTGGGGAACACAGGGAATGTCAGCTCTCAGTCATCAGGAGGCCCTGCCCCATCCTCTGCTTTCCCTGTCTTTGCCTCCAGCCCTGGCTCTGGGAGAAAGGAGAGGACCGGCCAGGGTCCCCTTCTCCCTTCCCAGTGCTCTCACCTGCACTCCTCTCCCTCCAGCAGCTTGCGGTAGGTGGCAATCTCCACATCCAGGGCCAGCTTCACATTCATCAGCTCCTGGTAGTCACGCAGCAGCCGTGCCAGGTCCTCCTTGGCCTGCTGCAGGGCCTCCTCCAGGTCATTCAGCTTGTTCCTGGCATCCTTGAGGGCATGCTCACCACGCTGCTCAGCATCTGCGATGGCATCTTGCACATTCTTACACTATGAGAGGACAGAGAGTGGCATCTGCGATGGCATCTTGCACATTCTTACACTATAAGAGATGGACAGAGAGTGGATCCTGCCTGACGGAGGGGGACAGAGAGCAGAGGTGTTTGAAGTGCAGGAAGCCAGAACCACTGGCCCCCGGGAGTGTTAGGTCCCCTCTGGAGTTTATGCAAGTCGCAAGCAACTGTGCTAAGACTTACTGCTGTCTCTGGCACATCTTCTTCCCCTGTCACCTTTGATGACACCCTTTGGCTTTCCCCATAACGCCCTTTGATCCTCACACCACAGGGCCAGAATCATGATCCCATTTTACAGATGGAAATGAAAATATCTGAAATGGTCTGCTTGGCAAAGCTTCTGCTGCTGATGGAATCCACTCTCTACCTCTATCTTTTCTATTCCAAAGCTAACGTTCAACCCCAGGCCAGCTGCCCCCAGCACTCACTGCCTCTCTATGAAGCCAGTCGGCTGACGCTTAGGGCCTGTGCTGAGCACAAACGGGAAGCTCCATCTGCAATGCGCGGCAAATCAATCAAACTAACGTTTGCTCTATTTGTTATGACTCCCTTTTCCTCACATAAACAAGTGAGCACAATTCTTCCCCTTCGCTAATCCTTACTTTGGAATGTCTCTTAGAGCACTCTAAAAATTGTTATAATAAGCCTTAAATTATGTTAAACTGGGGAATTTGAGATCGATACATGCTAGAGTGCAATATATCAGTGTCTCTCATCTCTCACATGCACACTCACACAAAACCACACTCTCACGCACACCCAGAGACAACCTCCCGCCCCTCCCTGGACAGGACTGGGCCTCACCTGCTTCTTCACATGTGCGATCTCCCCCTGCAGCCTCTGGATCACGCGGTTCAGCTCGCTGATCTCTATCTTGATCTCTTTCAGGCTGTCTCCATGTTTCCCGGCAGTCACCTGGAGCTCCTCATACTGATATGGGGAGAGGAAGACAGTTTGCAAGGAAGTTCCAGCATGGCTCACATTCCAGAGTGACTGGAGTGAAGGAGAGCTCGTTACTGGTCCAGGGAGGGTCAACCTAGCTAAATGTCATGGCTGCATTCATGAGAGGTAGGGACTGTCTCACATGCCCAAAAGGACTTGGTGCCATTCTCAACATCCTTTCTTGGGAATGGTGCCCAACTTCCATTAGACAAAAAACTAATAATCTTACTGTACACTTTCCAGCTGGGGGTGCAACCCAGCTCGTGGCAGGGAGCTGTGGCTCTTCCTACATTCCCTGTACTTGCCTTGCTGTGGTACAGGGCCTCTGCTTCATCCTTGCTCCTCTGGGCGATCTCCTCATACTGGGCCTTGACCTCAGCAATGATGCTATCCAGGTCCAGGTGGCGGCTGTTGTCCATGGAGAGGATGACGTTGGTGTCAGTGACACTCTGATGCATCTGGGATATCTCCTACAACACACAAGGAAGGTCTGGTTGTGACATCCTGCCACAGTCACACTCAGACAGGAGGCCTCTGTCTCCCAGCATAAGGGAAATGCAGACCCTCAGACTAAGCATACACTAGGTGGGATGAAAATCACGTAACCATCTACTCCTGGGCCCCTCCCAAGGTTGTCCTCAGAATTGTAGGGAGAGGCGCCTGTGTTTCTGAGCCTCCTAGTTAACAATCTTCACCACGTAGGCCAGTTATGATAAGTGCCCCCAGACAGAAGCTGGCCCATGGCAAATACCTTAAATGGTACTTCCTGTTTCAGAAATCATCTGAGCGCCCTTGAGTTGGGGAGGGGGATAGGAGACGAATGCATTTTGATCTCTGAAGTACAGTAGGCACAGGAATGGGCACAGGGCTTGTCTCTTCCCCAGAGGAACTGGACTTTTGGGGAATGGAGGGAGGGGAAGCTGTCCTGGTGTTTCCTGAACCTTACTTCCTATAACGTTGGAGGAGAAAATTCCTCACCCACAAGACCTATGCTATGAAAGCCCCCCCAGTGGCCTAGAATGAGGGCAGGTTGAAGTCAGCTGGTCCATAAACCCCACTTCTGCCACTTTTTCACCAAGCGGAAAGGACTTTCCTTTGGTGAGAAGGGTGGGAAGTAAGGGTCTGTCCTGGAGCAGCCTCCTTACCGCATCGTAGAGAACTTTCAGGAACTCAAGATCCTGGTTCAGCAGGTCCACCTTGGACTGCAGCTCCACCTTTATCATGTAGGCATTGTCCACGTCCTGCAAGAAAGGTTGCGGCCTCTGGTGTATGGTTCCCTGTACAGGCCTCTTCCTCTCTCTGCCACTCCCCTCTACTCAGTCCCTGCTGGCTCCCCTCTAACATCCCAGCCTGAGCCCTGTCTCCATGGGACTTCTTTTGTCGTACAGTTCACCATACACCTCTGCTAGGGACTTCGTGCCCACGTTCACAGCTCACACCCCTCAGGACCATCAGAGCTTCGAGGTGACCAAGCTTTGCCAACCAGCCCTTCCCTCCTGCTTGAGACACAGTGTGTTTCTACAATGGGATACAATGTTATTTGTGGGCTTCCACAGTCCTCAGCTCTCTCATCCTGTCTGTCCATCTCACCTCTCCAGAATTTCCCCCAGAATATACACCAAAGCCCCTGCAGGACCCAGGAGGAGAACCCACGCTTTTGGCCTACAACCTCAAACCTTTGTCAACACAACCAACAGCAACTTTAAGCAGGCATTCTAAGGGAAGTCCCATTCCTTCCTCAGCTCTTTAGAAGGAGAATAAAAAGAGAATTGGTGTTTGCATTTATCATGATTCAATAGAGGCTTTAAGTGGGTTACTACTGGGAAGCGTTCTACCAAAAATGCAGAACAGCTTTGAAAACTGTATTCAGAAGCTTCACCTACAGAGACACTTTTGTTTGCAAGAGAATGGGCCATAGGTCTCACTCCTTTCTCTGGCTGCTGCTTTTGCACTCACAGTTGATTTCCAAACTGTCTGCTTAGACACGATGGGGCTGTGAAACACTCCTATCCCCAACCCCAGCCAAGACATTCTCTTGCTCACCTTCTTAAGTGTCACAAAATCATTCTCAGCAGCTGTGCGCTTATTGATTTCATCCTCATACCTATTGGGACCCAGATGATACAACAGTTAGATTAGCTCCCCTTTAATTTTTTCTTTTCCTTTTTATTCTGGATTCACCCATAATGCCCCATTCTCTGCGAGTATTAAACACTTTTTAAATGTCTAAATTAAAACTAAGATTTCCAAACCAAAGATATATTTTTATAAACTAACTCTCAAACATATAAAAAACAAAAATGATCTCTAAAGCCTCACTGTCTTCTTCACAAATAATCAGCAAAGATACATATGCCTCTCCCCATTACCACCACAAATGAAACTGGGAGATAAGTGACTTTCCAGGGAATGATCAAATGGCTCAGTGCAATGTTTATCTCCACTCAGCGTTTTACTCTGCCACTTACTTCTTCTTATAATCCTCCACAAGATCCTGCATGTTGTTCAGCTCTGAATTCTGTGATGTTCTTTCTGCAGTGAGCCCATCCAGATATCTCTTGAGGTTGTCGATATACCCCTGGAAGATGGGCTCCAGGTTGATGGTGCGGGTGCCAACATTCATTTGTTGTAGAAGCTCCCATTTGGTCTGTAACACCTGGTTCTGCTGCTCCAAGAACCGCACCTGCCATGACCAGAAGGAGAGCACATGAGCTCTGGATCATCCTTCACACCAGCAAGCCATGCTGGCCAGGGGCAGCTCAGGTGCTGCTTCAGGACCTCCAGAAGTGTCTGAGGCTAGATGCCGAGTCATGACTGGCAGAGCTTCTGAGCTCCCTGCTCTCACCCCTGGAAAGTCCCACAGACTCCTAATGCTACATCCGGCTCTCTCTATGCAGAGGAGTCTCTTTGCTGCTTCACTGCTCACTGGTTTGTTTGCAGCTGCTCCCAAGACTCTAGGCCATTTCCCTCCCCCATCCTGGTTGAATTTCCAGCCAAGATCCCATAAATTCTAGGAAAAACCAAAAGCAGGCATCTGCTGGCACTGCTCCCAAGGGTGCTGAGTATGACAGTCCTGGAGGGCAGGGCTCCTTAGCCTGATTTTTAAGAGCCTTGTAAATCCCTGCCTATTTCAATGCAGATAAACCAAGACAGGTTCATCTGCCTTGAAATAGGAGAAAACCCAGTAACACTCCAAAGTGACGCCAATAAAGACTTTATGGATCACAAAACTGAGAACGCTTCTCTTGAAGGCAGGAATTTCCTGCATTCCCAAGCAGATATCTCAGGTTCAGCTTTCCAGAATTTAATAATCACTGCTAAGGAAGGAAACACCACCTCAGAAGACGATGGCTTCCAAAACCTGCTGCTCAATGGCCTGTCCCAAGGATCAGTTCAATACTTACCTATATCCACTTTTTATGGTTTTCAGAATTTTCCATAAATATTATTTATATGGACTGTAACAATAAGGCCAAAGGGACAAATGCTTCCTAAGTGCAGGCTGTTATGGGAAATGTAACCCACAAAGCTGGCGTCTTTCCCATCTGGAAACTGCAAATGACCCTGGCTACTGCAGTATACCACTGGCTCCTAAGAAACACAAATCTGTGCCGTTTTCTTTTCAGTTGGCGCTGAAAGTGAGGTGGCCTGAGCATCAGTGGGAGCCGTCTTCTCCGGACTCACCTTGTCAATGAAGGAGGCAAATTTGTTGTTGAGAGTTTTGATCTGCTCCCTCTCCTGGGCCTTCACATTCTGGATCTCTGGGTCAACTTTCACGTTGAGAGGCTGCAGGAGGCTCTGGTTGATAGAGACTTCGTGGATGCCACCACCAGGGTATCCTCCAGGCCCGAAGCCACCAGGACCCCCAAAACCTCCAACACCACCAGGGCCCCCAAAACCTCCAAAGCGGCCTCCACCAAAGCCGCCTCCACCAAAACCACCACCTCCGAAGCCACTGCCGCCTCCAAAACCACTGCCGCCTCCAAAGCCGCTGCCGCCTCCAAAGCCGCTGCCGCCTCCAAAACCACCTCCTCTGCCACCAAATCCACCACCGGCGCCAAAGCCACCACCTCCTCCAGCCACACTAATGGAGATGCTCTTGGTCCCTCCAAGGCCAACAAGACTCCGACTGCCAAAGCCGCCTCCACCGAAGCCCCGGCCACCACCACCATGGCGGCTCAAGCAGGAGAAGCTGGAAGTTGATCTCCGGCTTCCACCAGACACCACAGCTGAGCCGCTGCTGAAGCCCCGGAATCCTCCTCCACCTCCTCCTCTTCCTCGAGATTTGCAAGAGATCTGACAACTCATGATGCCTTTGTCCAGGGAGGAAAGTCGCAGGCTCTTGAGAAGAGTCAAGGCTGGAGACTCAACTCTGCTGCTGGGAGGCTTTCAGGGTCCCCTTGTATACCTGCCAAGTAGGTGTTGTGTACATGGGTGTGGACCCACTTATACATGGGTTTGGTCTGCCTGGGAGCTATTCCTGGCGCGTGATTATCAAGCTAATAGCCATTAAAAATCTACTAATCAGCTCCATCCCAGAACTTGCTTTGATTGCAAACTTCTGTTTATCTGGGCATCTGTCTTGCAATTTGATTTTTGTAAAATCATCAAAAGAGGAGATCAGGATTTGGGTTTCTCAATCTGGAAAAGGACCTCATGCAGAATGCTGCTCCCTGTTCTGGACCTGCCCAAGGGAGGTTGGCTATCACCCATGCTTGTGCAGGCTCACCACCCCAGTTCAACAATGAAAGGGATGACGGGTTTAGAGACTGCAAGAGCCCCTCAGTGCCAGCCTTGTCATTCTCCTTGTTTTTCCCTCTTTCCCAGAAAGAGTTCCAACCAGGGCAGGAGAGACTGCGACGGTCTTAAATGACCTTCAGTGCTCATTGGAAATCGACCTCCTCTTACAGAAAGAAATTGACCTGGGATACTGCAAAAGAGTTGTCGATTTTCAAAATATCTTGGCTCTTTTCTTCCCGTGACACCAAAAATACACAATAACTAGGCACTGAATAGAGATTTTGTATAACCATGATGGTTTTTATAACCATCAACTGTCCCTCGTCTACATGAACACCCAGAGGATGAGGGTATAAGAAAAGTTTTGCTGTTTCTGGACCTGTGTAACGTGGGACACCCAGTGAAAGTTTGCAAACCAAGATCCAAGTGTTTATTGATTCAGTCAGTCACTAATCACGTATTGCCTGGTGATCCTGGGAAGTGATTAAGAAGTCAGGCTCTTCAGTGACATCCACAAATGCATGAGTATAAGAAGACCATCCAACCTGCACAGAGCACTCACACTTAAACTCAACCACTTCCTCTGTCCATGTGGCCAACTATGTGGGAGAGGCACTTTGGAGTAATAAAACTGAATTTAGTCAGAAGTTCTGGGTTTGAGTCCCAGTTTTGCCATTTATTGGCTGTGAGGCCTTGAATGAAACCCTGAGGCTCTGCGGTCCTAGCTATAAAATGGGAAATTCGTATGAAGTGTTTTGAAAACCATGGTGGACAACAAAATGTCAGTATCATTATTATTTGGGGGGGTGGGACAAAGATAATTCCTTTTCCTTTCCCCCTTGCCATGTTACTGTCTTCTGGCTACTATGAACATGCACTCTCCACAGGCACCATAAATTACAGAACCGGGTGGTTCAGATCCTAGTACCAAGTTATCACAAAATAATGTAAAAAACATAAGCTTTGAGGTCAAATCCCAATTTCTTGTATCTTAGTTAAATGACCTCAGATAATCCATAATCTTCTTTGAGCCTCAGTTTCCTTATCTATAAAAAGTGAACAAGAACAATAAGAATATGGCTATTGTGAAAACAGAACAATACACACATGTGCTAAACACAGTTCCTAGTTCATAGCAGAAACTCAATAAATGCTATTCACCCTCCTGCATCTTCCCCACCAGGTTTCCAATCCTATGTCTTAACTACTGTTCAAGGTATTTGATTTGCAGTAAAAGAACGCTGAAGGAAACAAATCTACATGTCTCCTCAATTTTTTTTTCCAATCTGGTTTGTATAATTATAATCATGCAAACAAATCATGAAGCTAACAGCTTTGGAGAGAGTCTCAATCCAAAGCAAAATGTGTCATTATCTATAGATATCTGAGCAATGCCCTAGTTGTCCCTTACTCCAGCAAGACTGTGCTCACACTGTGGCAGCTTCGGGGGTGTCTTAACGCCTCTATGAAGGAAATTGAGCCAGATTTGTGCTAGGCACTGAAACTGTATGTTTTACTACATTTTAATTCTGCCCTCACACCCTGGTCTCCCTCCCCACTCTCTCCACTGAACATCTTCTCCTTCTAGACCCATTCACCAATTTTTGAAAGTCAAGTTGAAAGAGAGTCCTCCTACTCTCTTGAAATGTGGAGAGTAGAATTAATGCAACTTGAATATTATGTAACATTTTATTTCTATATTTTTAAATTTTCAACTTTTACATAATCTCAATGTGCTTTTCTAGGTAATATGCTTTGCATTCTTTAAAAAAGTGAAATGGAAGTTAAGAATCTTGGTCTGGTTGTGATTTTGCCTCCACCTAAACGAGTATCCTCAACTTCTTCATCTATAAAGCAGGAACATTCATCCTGAATCCCCACTGTCCCACAAGGACATTGACCTATTGCTGCAAAGACTGTTAAGCTTTACTATCTCTGAGAACAGAACAGGAATCCTGTAGAACAAAATCCTTCTTCCTGTTCCCCACTTTTTCTTTCAACAAGCTGCCAGCAAGCCCAAGATCCTAAATGCTTCTCCTCATAGGTTTTCAAAAGCTCATCTATTGGCCAGTGGGGCAGAAAAAATGAGCCCCCAGTATTAAGCAGAGAAGGGATTAACTGTCTAGCCAACAGGAAATAAACTCTCAACCAGGTGTGGATGCTAACACTAGAGTCTCCAGGTAGGAATTCATTTCCCTCTCTTCTGTTCTCCTTCAGAGGCGGTGTGTCTACCTCCCTTACAGCCTCATCATCACAGTCTTCCTTGTGTGACAATGAACCATGTCCCAGGACTTCTGTAGGGAAGGGACAAGGCCATATTTATCTTTACCCCAAACCTTCATCCCCTCAGCACTGAGAATCACTTGAGGAATATTCCAAAAAAATCATTTCTATGGTTTTTGGTTTGGAATTGCAGGTTTTTCCAGATGTGTGCATGTGATGCTGGCAATGCTCGAAGTCTTCGCAGCCTTTCATGGACCTGTCGCCCAAAGGGCCCACTTAGAGTTGTCTCAGGTTTCTGTCTCAGCCCCGATCGGGGTTCTCTCCTCCAGCCAGTGAGCTTAGTCTCTCCTTCCCAAAGACTCAGTGCATCAGCTGGAGACTCAGGGCTGCTGAGCCCTCGGGGCATCTGGCTCCTACCACCTTGGAATGGAAACCAACAGTTTGGGTTTAAGAAAACCAAACCAAAAAAAAAAAAAAAAACCCGCCTCTTCCAGCCCCTGCTGCTGGGCTCAGGCTGCTCAAGGAGACCAGAATCCTTAGACAGTCCAATACCATCATGAAAGAAGTTAGGAAGACAGAGAGGCGAGTCAGCAGGAGGCTGGAACATGCTGAGCAGCAGGTCAGCTGGAAGCAGAAGCCTCCACGGGCAGTGGCTGCCTGGCCTCTGTGTGGGCTGCTGGCTTCCGGTGCCTTCCATCAGAGTGCCCAGGTGCTGCTCCAAGGAGCTCTGCAGCTCCCATGGCTCCCAGAAAAGAAGGGACAAGAGGCGCCCAGCAGGAGAGACTTACTCAACATCTCCCTGCAGGGCATTCCTTCATAAATGATCATTTTAAAACTGCCTACTCAGTCTCTCTTCCCAGCCCCTGACCCAGTTCTCCGTCTTGGCCCAGGCTCCCCTCCTTTCTTACCTAACATCTCCTTTTCAGTTTTTGGTTTTTTTTTAATCGACCCCTTTTCTTACAGCGAGACGCGTAGTTGTTTGATTTTCAGGTGCCCTGACCAAACTGGTTATGACTGAGAAGCCAGGCTGGCAGGCAGCCACGTCCACCCTGCGCGTGAAGCACCAAACATTCCCACTGTACAGAGCCCATTCTGAAACGAGGAGATTCCAGGACACACACGGCAGGCTTATCAGGAAAGCAGGGTGTGTCCTCTGCTCAAAAACAATGCCGACCTCAGAAGCAGAGGAGGAGAGAGGGAGGGACACTGCCCAGTGCATGGCAGGGACCCCACACATGGTTGAACAAGACAGCAAGCGGGTATGAGCCATCGGTGGAGGACGGCTCTGGCACAGTGCCTAGCACAGAGCGAGTCACCTCCTTTCCCATTGCCAAGGCCATGTCATGTGTAAGTCTAATTTTCCAAATGGACCCCAGAATATCTGACCCAGAAAGTGGCAAGTGACACAGTTTAGTTTTATTCTCAGCAGAATCAGTCTCCAGTTGAATTAGCTCAGCTGCACACCACAGGCTACTGCAACTCCCAGGTGCCTGGGCCTTGTTTGCTAAACTGCGGTCTAGTTAATGATACTAGTGTGACGTGTGGCTGTGTGTTCTCAACTACAGCAAGTCTTCATTCACACAGAGAGAGCCTCAAAAGGGTCCTCTGTGAAAAGCTCTTGCCCTTCTCATGCCTTCCTCACAGTGCAGAGACTCCTCCAGGTTTCACCTGATTAAATGCTGTCCCCTTCTTCCCCAACTTCTCCATCTAGAGGAGCCTTCCAACTAATTCTATATTGTGCTGCTGCCACTGAGAGCTGGAATTCACTTTGGGTGCCTCCTCCTGGGTATCCATCAGTTCTTTAGCAGCAGCCTGTGCCCTGCACCACAGGAAACTCTAACAGACATCCCAGCCCTCACCTGCTCTCCCACACCAGCCCCACCTCCCTGCCCCATCAATGAGAGCTGCCCCCACCCCCTTGTGAGCTCTTTCACCTCTTTCAAGGTTTCTTCATTTGTTCGGCTAGAGGTCATTGCAGAAGAAGGCAGGTGGGAAAACATCCCCTCACCAAAAATCAAAGAGAATAAGCATGAAAATTAATTGAATGTTATAAGAACAAATTCAAGAGACTCCTGCTCCTTTTTCTAGCAACAAAGTTTTTAGAGACACCGTCAGACCTGTGGGTGCCGGGATGCCTCTTGTTGGAAGCAAAGGCCAAAGGCTTGATTCTGGATGACCTGATTGCTCCAGGGATTTTTATGAAGCAAAGAAAAAAAGGAAGATAAAACTGCTCAAAATTCTCTGGACAGTTTTTTTTTCCACCACAAACTCTTCTTTAAAAGCCTTTCACTTCTAAAAAAGCAGGTGAAATCATTGCTAATTAAGCAATTAATGTTTAACAGAGCTAGTAGAGTCATTCATGTGAGATTATTAAATTTATGACCTGAATTATATTTTTATGAGCCACAGGCACACTTCATAGCCCATTGGGTATTCAAAGAAATATATTAGTCTCTATTTAGAAGTGCATTTATAAGGGAAGGCATGTGACAAACTTGGAGGAATGTGTTTAGGAGTGAAGGTTGGGTTCCTCTGCCAGTAGCCAGCCCTGTCACCTTGGCATGTCACCTCCCTTCCTGGGTCCCGCTTTCCTCCCCTGTGGACTGAGAGATTTGGAAACCAACAGGAACAGGGTGACTCCTAGATAAGGAGGTAGAGGACGTGCATTCTATTTGCAGCCCTGTGGCCAACTGCCTCCAGAACCTAAAGAAACTTAGCTTTTCTGAGCCTTGATTTTCTCATCTGTAAAATGGAGGCACTGGGCTACAGCAATTCCTTCCATTTCAAACATCAGTTTGTGCTTTAAATGGACACAATAACTAAAGCCCCGAGAGCAGATGCAAACTCTGGCAAAGTGGAGACACAAAATGTGCAGACACAGACCCTACTTTCGGTTATTTTCTCACCAAGAGATGAAGGAAGAAATGGCAGCAGTAAAGTAGACAAAGGCAAGCCAGAGAACAGGGAGAAGGGCAAACAGGTACACTGCAGCTGAAGAGGAGGATTTGCCATCAGGCAGGAGCTGCCATCAGTCAGGGCCTGAGAGGCATGAGTTCATTATATCTTGATTCCCCAACTCTAAGCTCCTCAGGGGCTTATATCTCTTGTTTTTCTCAAGGATACCTAGAAGTAGAGTAGATCCGTAAATAGTAGTCCTTTGAAATGACCTCTCACCATTTCCAAAAGCTAAACAAAGTCTCTCAGATCCAGGTCCATTGCTTCTCCTTTAATTCTTTCTCTTCCCTTGGCCTCAGCATACCCGGGGCAGACACGGAACTTTACCTCCTCTTCTGTAGCTCCTTGTCGAGCACTGGGGAAAGTTTTGTGGAAAGTTTGCCTGGGTTTGGAGGGGGCTCTGGGTGTGTAAAATCTCCAGGCTCTCTCCCCTCCCTTGGGTGAACATTGCTTTGCTGCTCCTGGCATATGCCTGGACACCCTGCCTCGTTTGGGTTTGCGTGCTTCAGGCTGTGTCTCTCCCACTCAGATCAAGACCAAAGATGCCAATCTCATGGTCTCTCCAGTAAGACCCTTTGGAAATCTGTATGGTTCTGCATGGACCCGCCTTCCCCACCAGGCCTCCACATTGGCACTCCACTGGCACTTACACACTACAGCCTATGTGCTGGGGGCTTCCCAGGACCCCTCTTTGAGGGTAGGCCCCAGACACCGACTCCTCTGGTCTGGAGTCCTCTGGAAGCCCATTAATATATCCATGAACTCAGCTCACTGTCCATACATTGGAAGACCAGATGGTGCCTGCACTTCTCTCGGTACAGGGATTAACTCCATGCCATTCACACTACTACGCAGAAATGATATTTTTCTGGTAAGGAGAAAAGAGATGATAATGACAGAATTTTATAATGGGGACATGATGGCAGGCTTGTCTGGGCAAATTCATGAAACCAGATTACTGCCAACATTTTCCACTGCCTGGTCCTGTGCAGACACTAATCATCAAGACACACGCAGAGGCCTTTGCAGTGTCTGATGTTCTGGGTTTCTGCTCAGGCCCAAAGGGGTGGAGACATTAGTGGGCAAGCACAAAGGAGGGGAGGGCTGCTGTGGTGGTGGTGGTGGGCCAAGGAGGAGTTGGCAGGGGCAATATAGTAGGCTATCATACTGAATGTGAGGAAGAGAGGCTCTTCCCTCCTCCCATGTCCCAGGGAGTTTATGTCACCTACTAGAATGGCCAGAGAATGTGGGGATCCTTCCCCACCACTCAGAGTGTGAATATAATTCACAGCCTCTTCAGTGTAGCATTGCCAAGATAGCAGAGAACTGTCCGGGGCCTTATTAAGACCCAGTTTCAGAGGCCCTCATCCTGCTGTCTCTGGGGACAGAGGCATGGACACAGACTGCCATGCGTGGTTCTGAGCCCAGGTACAGCTGGAGCAGGAAGGGTGGGCAGGGGGCCCTTGTCCTGCCTATACCCAGGAGCCCTGCACTCATGCAGTGGGCAGTGAGGGGTGAATGGAAGAGGTGGGATGGGGAGTTGCCATCCACAAGGTACAGGAGTCCCCAGTCTCCCTGGGGAGGAGGTCTCAGCAGTGTGGGAAGGCTGGGAGACAGAGAGCTTGGTCTCCTGGGGACTGTTCAAGGGAAGACACCTGGTGGGAGCCACCACGAGAGTGAATCTGCCTGGAAGGAAGGAGGGGAGCCAGTAAGGAAGCACAAAATATGAGCGCCCATCCTGCTGCCAGTCTCTAATGCTGCTGGAAGGCATGGCAGGGCGCCTGCACAGTGTTTTACAGCTCCACACCCTTGGGATTTGATCTCTTACTCACCAGTCACCCTCCTCTAGTTTCCACCTCTGCTTCCCTTCTTCCCTAGACCAGCAGCCAGGAGATTGAGCTCAGCCGGGTCCCAGGAGCCCTCCACATCTTCCGAATCCTTGCTCTTGCAGGAGTTTTCTACACTCCCTCACCCACCCAACAGCTGTGTTGCCTGGCATCCTGGCCCTTCTTGGGGACACCTGCTTTCCAAACAGCAAAACAAGGAGCATCATACTAGAGCAGGTTGGCTGTTTACATTATCTTGGGAAAGCAGACTTTGCCTTTGTCCTAAAACCCAAACGATCATCTGTCAAGGGGTGAGCAGGCTCCCCCTGGTTGCTCTGAGAGCTAGAGGAAAGAGCACTGCCAGGCAAGGGAGGGGAGGGACGGGGGTGAGACCTGATGATAAGGTTGGGAGATGCCAGTTTACGTTTCCTCACTGGTGTTTCAGCAGCAGTGCATGGCACTGAGCTCTCTGGCCTGGAATTGGTGGGGAGCAGCTGCCCCTGCCAGAGAAGACCAGAGTCCCTTCAAAGGACCAGAGGGCACAACTCCTCATCACTCTCCCCAGGCTGATGGAGGGAAAGAAGACTGCAAAGGGAGCATCTGAGGCCGGGTTCAAGGCAGACTTGCCCTGCTCTACCCTGGCTGGTGGAAACCCCAGGCTTTCCGACACTGGGCTGTTGAGCCCTCTGCCTGTCCCCTGTGTCTTTTCTTTGCCTTCTGTCCTCGTATAAAAAGTGACTACAGTATTCCAAGAGAAAACATTGAGAGGGATCTTCTGTTTAGGAAGAAAAGCTAAGTAATGTAATTAAAAGTAATAGCCTAAACCACAATAACTTTTGCACCAACCTAATATCACAATTAACTATCCTTGCGTGGTGCATTGTAACAAGCAAATACTGCCTGTGTACTGGTTAAGGACATGGATTTGTCCCATACACCCGGGTTGAATCCCAGCCCCACCACTTATTGGCCTCTTGGCCTTGGAAAGGTTACCTACCCTTTTGTGTCCTCCTTTTTCTCATCTACAAAGTGGGGATAATAGTAGAGTTGACCCTTTAACAACTGAATGGTTAGGGGGTATAACCCCTCTTGCAGTTGAAAAGTCAAGTATAACTTTTGACTACCTAAAAACTTGACTACTACTAGCCTACTGCTCACCAGAGGCCTTATTGATAACATAAACAGTCAGCACATATTTTGTATGTTTTATATATATTATGGCTGTATTCTTACAATAAAGTAAGCTAGAGAAAAGAAAATGTTTTTAAGAAAATCATAAGGAAGATAAAACATGTTTAGAGTACTGTACTGTATTTATCAATACCATAAGCCTATATCATGTGTTTGCAAGGTCAATTATCTGTAATGTCAGAAATGACAGGTGACTGCAGCTGCAGACCTCAATCTACGGTACGTGTCAAGCAATTCAGCATTTTTTGTAATGTCATGGCTTCTCTCTGTTTCTTGGGAGCACTTCCAGCACCACTAGTGCCACTCTGCACGGGTCCCATTCAAGGTTTACTGTAAAGCACTAAACATAATGAAAAATACGGGAGAACCTCCAGAGATCACTTTTTACTGCTATAAGCAATTTACTGGAGGAGCTAATTGCTCTTGTGGAGATGACTAGCATCACACAGTGTTTTAATCGCAACACTTGAGATCACTGAAGTAGCAACAGCAGGTGACTACAAAATGATTACAGTAGCACATATGTATCATAGTTAATTTTATGCAGTTATGATTTAATAATGCACCTTTACAGTTGCTTACATTTCTCTTGACTTTGGCACTATGTAGAGTCCATGTGTGCACACGTTTTGATAAATTTTAACTTTTCATAATAGATTTGTGTCTATTTATGGGAGTAAGTGATAAAATAGACTAGTATCTACATATATTTTATGCATTTATGACATGCCTAACTTTTGCTTAATTTTTCTGATGTTTCTAGGATACAAGTGCATCTTCACATTTTTTCAAATTGTAACAAATCTCCAAAAATGTTTCCAACATATTTACTGAAAACAAATTCACATATAAGTGGACTGGTTCAGTTCAAATCCGTGTTGTTCACAGTTCAACTATAGTACTTCAGAGTTGTTGTGAAATAAGTGATTTATGTGACACAGCACAATTTCTAGCACAAAGCAAATGTTTCTCCTTTCACATTATCTGTAGAAGTTATAGGAAGTGTCTAGAACTTCCAACATTATGTCAATTTTATGTTATTGCCACAATCTCCTAGCTTGCATCTTGCCACCTGACTATGCACCTCTTACCTTAGTTTACAAGCCCACCCTAACCCTATGCCCTGGAGCTCCTGCCCTGTCTCCAGTCCTGCTCCCAACTGGTGGTCCGCTGCTCCCTGCTCAGTCACTGACTGGCCATTCATTACAAGGCCAGTGGTCATGGATTTAGGATATGAGCCCTCTCTTTATGAATGGGTATTTCTTTTAAAAAGAAGACTCTTTAGTGCTTCAAGACCCACAAGAATGAAGCACAGGACCCCACTTTGGTCCCCACGGAAGCAGTCCTTCCTGCGTACCCAGGCTGCACCGCTGCTTGTTGGCCCCATCCCACTCCCACCTTAGGGTGCCTTCTCAAGGAAGAGCAGCAGTGCTGATGATCGCTCCTTTCATGTATTACTTCAGGTCCCTGTTGTATGGGTCATTTCACTTTGACACTCTCCCTCTGAAGTAATTAGGGCAAATGTTATCCCATTTCACACATGACCAAACTGAGCCTCTGAGAAAGTGAAGAGACCTGCCTGAGATCACATTAGTGGTGATAAGGCTTGGCCCAATGTCCTCAGACCCCACATCCTTCTGGGAGCCCCACTTGTGCCTTCTCCACCCTCATTCGCCTAATTCCCTGTTCCTAACACAGAGATTGAGTGAGAGTGCTCTGCCCTCCTACAGGTTCTCCACGCCACTCTGGCATCTGTGCTAACAGCTCAAAGACGTGGTAGAAACCACCGTGGCTGACATCTGCATTTCTAAGATGAAGACACTGAGTTCAGTGCTTGTCAAGGCTTCATGACTAAAGGGTAACCGAGCAGGAGCCCGGCCCTGCAGCTCCTCCACTTTGCCACACCAGCCTGACAGCACTGAATTTCAGAGCCAGAAAAGGCCTCAGGTAGACCAAAGTCAGGGGCTTAATAAATACTGCAGTCAACGCTCAATTACCCATAATAATGGAAAATAGGAAGCAAATAGGAGTTGTATCCTTTACAACTTCTAAATCTGTCATTGCCACACTTCCCCCAGGGCTGTTAAGGCATCAGACCAACTGCTCCTCCTATTCACATCCCTGCGGATGGCCAGGAAAGGAGCTAATAGGGTGGGTACAGGGGCAAAATGGTGCAATCCTTGCTTTATCAGGCCCCTAGTAACCACAACTTGATGACTGTCCCACTATAGGATGGACTACATTTGCCCTGGTCCTGCCAGCTGTGCACCCCTCCATGGTGGCACATGGTAGGTCAGAAGTGCCAATGAGGTGGCATGAGGCTCCTGCCACACCACCTTGCCTCAAAACCTTATGTCTTCATCATGGAAACCTTGTTTATCCATTATCAAGCCAAGAGAGAGGATTACTGAGGAGAACGCAGCCAAAAACAGGGCACTCCCTTTGGAACCAGCAGGGTTTCTCCGCTCACAAGCACACCCTAGTAGTTAGCACAGTGTGAATGAAGACACCCAAATGTTCATCTGTGAATGCTAATAATGAATGGTTGCAACTACAGGATCAGCTTGTTCTTCCTTCGGGGACATGGAGGCAGATATCATGTTCTCCACTTGTCTAAAATGCTCTTCCAGCTCCACCAGGTGTAGAACAAAAGGAAATCAACTGTGCTGGCATCAGCAGAAACTTAAGACCGGTAACAAGAGGGACTAACCAACTACTCCACTGCATACAGAGCAGTAATGTGGAGGGTAGGAATGTCTGGATTGTTGGGTCCGGAAAACTAAGCTAAGAACATGCCCTGCCGCACACTTTCGCACTGTCCATATAATTGAGGTTAATTAAGGACCTAGAGCTAAGGGAGGGGCAGGATGGCCTCATCTCAGACCTTGTCTCATGCATACCTCTGCATGTAGACAGGTGACTACAATCCAAGATGGAGCTTGCCTCACAGGATCTTCTTCTCAGACAAGAGTTCCCTTGCACTGGAACTGGTAACATCCCCAGGGATCCCACCTACCTCCCCGCAATTACCGTCAACCCATCCTCCAAGACCCAACTCAACTCAGATGTTCTCTCCTCTTGACTGATGACCCTGGTGCGATGTGGCCCCCTCCTTCCTGTATTCCTCCAGTGCTTACTCTGTCCAGTTCATTGACCAACAAAAACTCACTAATCACTGCAGTAGAGTACACATTCTGCTGCATCCTCAGGATGAAAAGGTAAAGAAGACAGTCCTTGTCCTCAAGAAACTCATTATTCCATAGGTACTCATTTCTGTGGAGTAAATATACCTACCATGGTTGATCTCAAGCAATCAACATGGTGTTACTGAACACGGAGTTAGGAAGAAAAGCAGGCAATTGGCTTTCATGAGCTGGTACAGGCTGGTTCCAGGACACTGCTGGACATCATATGCCAGAAGCAAGGAAACATAAATGGAAAAGTGAGACAGGAGTCAAGGAAGGAGGAACTGTGAACTGGCTTTTAAAGGATGAATTAGAGTCTACACACAGAAAAGGGAGAAAGGAACTCCAGGAAAGTGGAGAGACATTTGCAAAGACCTAACAACATAAATATGTGTGAAAGTTTGGTGTATTTGGAGAACGACAGTACCCTCTCCCCTAAGCCTGACCCAGATGAGAAACTGGTTGACACTCAATCTCCAACAGATGCCCATGACAGGTGTCCTGTGCACATTCTCGGCCAGGACTCTGATGGCCCTGCCACCTGCTTCCAGCCTGCCTCCATCCAGCTCACCCCAACAAGGCCTGGCCTCTGTCCCATGCAATCTCAGGAGAATCTTCTCAATGTCTTTAGGTGTTTGGGCAAGACAGCTGTCCTGAGGAGAAATCATACCAAACAAGGTTTTAAACTAAGGTCAGATGTCCTTATGCATGTTTAATCATCCTGTTCTACATTTGGTGACCTTAAGGACAGATCTTAAAGAAAAGGGATGGCACTCAGTCTTCTATCCCAAAGGCCACTCATCCCAGAGATACAGCTGGCAGCACCTGTCTACGGCTGTGGCTGAACTCCGACAGCCCTTTGCTCATCTCCCTAGTAAAAAGTAAGGCACTGTGCTGAAGTCAGGAGTCCCAGGGCATCCCTAGAAAGACCTCAGAGGTGAGGCCATCCTGACTTAGCTTTTCCTGTCCAGTTCTCCTAGAACCTACTGTTGTGACACCCACTTTCACCCCATCAGAAATTGTCCCCTGGTGAAGCATGCAATAAACTATACTCCCACCCCACCCAGGGATCCCACTTAGGAGAATTGTTACCCTCTGAGGTCTTTACTAAGAGATTGGGCCCTAAACCTTCCCAGTCCCTATCCCCTCACCTTGCTAGTTACTTGTCTCCCTAGGTAGGGATGGTCACCAAGGGCCTTCCCTGGCCCCGGATTGGTCAGACATAGCTACTCCTAATGGCCAGTTGAACTCAGCCTGCCAGAGACAGCTCCCTTATAACCCCTTCACCAAAGGAAATATGGTCTAGGCAGGTGAAAAGACACCCAGTAAAGCCAATAAATGCACATTTCAGACCCTTGAATGTGCTTTTCTAGGACAAGATTCCTCACCCAAGGGGCCCAAAATTAAGGACGCCATGTGTTGCTTTGTTGAGGGATTCTTAACGTATTTTGTTGGAAATAATCAGAAATAAATAAGGCATGCCCCCACCACTCACTCACCCATTTTGGACAACACAAATCATTGGAACAGACATACTTGCAGCTACCTATATTTGTTATTAATGCCAGGACACAGGCAGGTAAAATGGGATGGGAACACAAAAGAATGTTTTTTCCCCTGCGGGAGAGGGTAGGATTCACAGAAGTTCTGGCATTTAACTGGACCTTGAAGAAAATGTTGATGATCAATATTAAAATGCACGCTAATAACTATACCTACTTTCAGGTTACAGCTGCATTCATTCATCTTTACATAGGAAGAGGGTCTAGAATGGAAAGGAAAACTTAATAGTTCTTAGTTGGGGTGAATTTTCTGTTTATTTTGATTTTCTTTCATATGGTTACTAGGCCATTTGTGAAATTTTTCAGTAAAGATAAAAATACATCCCAGTAATTTCATTTGTACTATTTCCCACCCCTCCCCTTTAAACATCCTTATGAGGTGGCTGGAAGATGTAGCTCCTTCAAAGCTGGAAAATTTCTAAAGTTATACAGAACTGCATGACAACTGGGCATGGTGGCACATGCCTGTAGTTCCAGCTACTCGGGAGGCTGAGGCAGGTGGGCTGCACGTGCAGCCTCAGGCTGGCCTCTCCTTCATGACAGACCCCCACCTGTCAACACCCCTACGGAGTATACACAATAAGAACTTGAGCAGGATTGAACCAAATCCATCATAAACAACCCCTGCTCAAGAACTGAAGTCTGACATTTTTTAACTGAACAAACAAAAATGTTCACCAAAACACCTATGAGATCAGGTCACACCAGAACCAAACCTTTATGCTCTTTAAAAGAACTGCTCAAAATATTCTGGGAGTTGAGTCTAGGAATCTTGGGAAAGAAAATTAAAAAGAGAGAGAAAGAAGAATCTGGAGGACTTGTGAGGAGAATGGGGAAAGAAGACAGCCTTGGGATCTCCAGGTTGAAAATGGTCGAATTTCCAAACCGGGGCTGGACTCTCTGCTCAAGTGCCCTTACCTTGGGAAAGACCCTTCTACTTGTTTCTCCAATGCAGCTTAACTCATCTCACAAGACAGCTCCTGCACTATCGGGCAACTGGGCCAGGGTGAAAGTTCTTCTTTAGAGTGATTCCTGTAACTTCCAAGCAAGAAGAGGCTGACCCTCTTCCCTATGAACTATGGTGTGGTTTATGTGGTGTGGTTTATCTTCATTGAAAGTGACCATTGGCCAGGTACAGTAGTTCATGCCTGTAATCCTAAAACTTTGAGAGGCAGAGGCTGGTGGATCACTTGAGCTCAGAAGTTCATGACAAGCCTGGACAACATGGAAAACCCCATATCTACAAAAAGAACAAAAATTGGCTAGGTGCGGTGGCGGGTGCCTGTAGTCTCAGCTACTTGGAATGCTGAGGTGGGAGGATCACCTGCACCCAGGGAGGTTGAGGCTGCAATGAGCTGAGATCGTGCCACTGCACTCCAGCTCTCAGAAACAACACCCTGTCTCAGAAAGAGAGAAAGAAGGAA